>NW_022146695.1:1230475-1830475 GCF_002938485.1 Sitophilus oryzae
CCGAGTATTTTACTGCTGTACCTGCTGTAGGGATTCGTTTTTTTAAGTTTTGTTATTGTTGAAAGTTTAACAAACAACATATACAGGGTTGCCCGAACTGTATTCCGGAAAATTTGGCATCATATTCTGCAGATAAAAATAAGTAAAAAAGTTCGTATAAATGTATGTCCTAAAATGCTTAGTTTTGAAGTTGTATGTATGTATGTACGAGGCATGTTTTTTAAGTAAGTACCGTTTTGGAATTAAAAAAAAACGTGCAAAGATATCGCGATAATTTTATTTTTACATGAAAGCCTGTACCTTAATCTACTTTTCTACATAATTTCCGTGAATATTGAGGCACTTTTCATAACGTGGCACCAGTTTTTCAATACCCTCCTCATAAAATTCTGCCGCCTGACTGGTTAACCACTGTATCACAACTGTTTTGACTTCGTTAGCGTCTTGAAGACGCTGACCGCCCAGGTGTTTCTTCAAGTGCAGGAATAAATGGTAGTCACTGGGCGCCAGATCAGGGCTGTATGGAGGATGATCTAGAGTTTCCCATTTAAAAGATTTGATGAGATCTTTGGTCCGATTAGCCACATGTGGACGGGCATTGTCATGCAGCAAAACAATACCCTTACTCAACTTGCCACGTCTTTTGTTTTGGATTGCACGGCGCAGATTGTTCAATGTCTCACAATAAGATGCTGCATTGATTGTCTCATTGCGAGGCAGAAACTCCACTAGCAATACTCCTTTTCTGTCCCAAAAAACTGTGCACATGATTTTCCGGGCAGAAATTGTTAGCTTAAACTTCACTGTTTTGGGTGATGATGAATGTCGCCATTCCATGGACTGTTGTTTCGATTCTGGTGTGACGTAGGCCACCCATGTTTCGTCACCAGTAACAATTTTGTCTAAAAAATCTTAACCTTCATTGTGGTACTGCTCAAGGAAAGTCAATGCACTGCCTAAACGTTGGGTTTTGTGTAAATCCGTCAACATTTTCGGAACCCAACGTGAACACAATTTCCGGTAATTCAAGTTCTCGGTCACAATGCGATATAAAACACTACGAGAACATTGAGGAAAGTAGTCGCACAATGATGAAATTGTAAAGCGTCTGTTTTCTTTCACCTTTTCGTCCACTTTCTGCATCAAATCTTCATTAACGACCGAAGGACGCCCACTCCGTTCTTCATCATGCACATTTGTGCGGCCATCTTTAAGTGCTCTCCCCCATTTCCTTACCATTCCATCACTCATAATGTTTTGTCCGTAAACTTCACAGATCTCACGATGAATATCGATCGATTTTACGCCTTTAGCACTAAGAAATCGTATGACAGCTCGTACTTCACAATCGGCGGGGCTCACGATTGTCGGAGGCATCTTAAACACTCAATAAACAACGTATACAATGAAGAATCAGACTGTACTGGCGTCTGTGCATAGACAAGAGATGTAGGTAACCAGCGCGCATGCGCGGAACGCCGACCGTAGTGCTGCGGCGGCGGAATCGCAAAACGGTACTTACTTAAAAAACATGCCTCGTAGTTTTGGAGATACAGGGTGTAGAAGTTTCATTTTTATTTCGAATTTTTCCAAATAGTATCTGAAGTAACATCAACATTTAGATGAAAATTGGTGTCTGGGAGTTTTTTGACATGAGAAATTTGATTTTGATGTCAATATGACTCCTAATTGTATAGGGCGCCACCGACATAATTTTTAACTGGTTTGAAGAGTAATAACTTTTCGTCCGTACCTGTATAAAACTATTGAGTAAAAAAATATATATTTACGACATTTTGTACCCAAAAAAGGTCTCTTGGTAAAAATCGCTACTAGTAATGGTTCTCGAGATATTTGAACTGGAAATTATCAATACGTCATCGTTGACATAAATTAAGCATGTTGACTAAATAGTTATTAGACTGAAATCATAAATTTGAAATGTTTTTGTGTCAGTAGTTCAACAGGAACTGTTTTATTATTTTTTCGCGGAAAAATTTATGATTGTTATAAAAAAATTAAAATTTCCCAAATTTT
Organism: Sitophilus oryzae; assembly: GCF_002938485.1. NCBI lineage: Eukaryota > Metazoa > Arthropoda > Insecta > Coleoptera > Curculionidae > Sitophilus > Sitophilus oryzae. Next base: position 1,232,513 of record NW_022146695.1, read on the forward strand.
TTATTTCAGTCAACTATACTCAGCGTGTTTATTTTTTGTCAATAATGACATGTATCGACTATTTCCATTCGAAATGAATTGAAAACGTAGCGATTTTTACCAAGAGACATTTTTTACGTAAAAAGTCACGAAAATGTATATTTTTTGACACAGTCGTTTTATACAGGTACCGACGAAAAGTTATTACTCTTCAAAACAGTTAAAACACATGTAGGTGGCGCTCCCTACAAATAGGAGTCATATTGACATCAAAATCAACTTTCTCATGTCAAAAAACTCCCAAACACCAATTTTCATCCAAATCTTGACGTTACTTCATAAATTATTTGAAAAAAAACGAAATAAAAATGAAACTTCTACGCCCTGTATCTCCGAAACTAACCATTTTAGGACATTTATAGATTTATACGAACTTTTTTACTTATTTTTATCTGCAGAATATGCTGCCGAAGTTTCCGGAATACAGTTCGGACCACCCTGTATTCAGGGAATCTCTCGTGGGGAAATTCGTCACGTAAAAATAAGATTTATTAACATAGGCCCGATTCTGCTGTTTCCTAGCTACAAGGTGTTACAGCTAGGGTTGCCAACCGTCCTCTATTCCAGAAGACAGTCCTCTTTTTGTACTCACTGTCCTCTTTCACGTATTGAAAAAGTCTCTTTTTTACACACCAAACTCAAAATCTAAAAAAAATATTCGTCTATATCGCCACAATCTTTTAAAGAATTGTTAATCTGTATCTTGCGTGACTAAATATTTCTCAAACCAAAATCTCTTCCAAAACCAATCAGCCGGCGAACCTTCATCCCTAATAGACCCGACAGCCGATCGACACGTACACCCCGAGAAACTACCCTTATAATTAGCCCAGTTTCGTTAATAGGATTGCGACCGCCGCGTCCGTTCCGAGCCAGTCTCCCCCTCAGTCCTTCACCTTTTCCCCCGTCTCCCCCTCTACACTATACACGTTCCGCCCACCTTTTAGCCCTTTTGCGCGCGTTTTGCGGTGTAAATAGCGACGTTTGTCGCGCGAAATCGGCGTTTCCGAAGAGACGCCGCACGTCGGATATGGTCGATAGAGGCTTTAGGGGAGACGCGGTCCAAAATAGAACGGCAGGTAGTTAGCCCAATCATTGTAGATTTTTTCAACAGGAAGATTAGAGAGTCGGAACTTTTGATGCAACCTGTTTATTGCGTTCATGTGCCGGTTGTACGGCACCCAGGTTTCGCTTCCATATAGCATGGTGGGGATTATTATTGCTCGGTACACTGCAAGTTGCGTTTTTGTGCTCAAGTCATGATTGTAGAAAATCCTGTCTCTTATTTTCCAGAATGCTCTTGAGGCGCTGCTAATTCTGTGCTGAATTTCAGAGTCGATATTTGCTTTTTCCGAAATCAAACTGCCAAGATAATTGAATTCCGCTATATATTCCAGTAGTTCGTCGATTTTCATAGCACTGTTATGATTTTCCGGGGGAGAGCATATGATTTTAGTTTTATGGATGTTCAGCTTAAGGCTCAAAGCCTCGTATGCCCAGGTATACGTGTTCAGCATTTCTTGTAATTACTGTAACGTTTTTGCAACTAGAGCGCAATCATCAGCGTATTGAAGTGCGCTGTGATGAATTTTGTACGTGTTTTTGCCCTGAGTCTTTATGTTGAACAGTCCGCCGTCACACCTGTATCTAACACCCATTCCTCTTTCCTGCAGTTTGCTGTCCACTATAATAGAGAGCGCTGCGATGAATATGTTGAATAGGAGAGGAGCTAAGATCCTGCCTAACTCCTGTGTTTGTCAGGAAGGGATCGCTCAGTGACCCATGATGGCGACACTCTCGACTTATTATAGAGGCTTTTACACACTGTAAGAAATTTGTTGGGTATTCCGAACTTTTGCATAATTGCCCAAAGTGCATCTCTGTTTATAGAGTCCAAGGCTTTTTTTAGGTCGATAAACTTTACTTTGCTGCTCCTTTACTTTCTCCTGTAGTTGACGGACGAAGAATAAGGAATCAACGATACCGCGGTTGGTGCGAAAGCCCGTTTGCGATTCTGGCAGGATTTTTTTTCTATATGTGGATGCAGGCGGTTTGACATAATTATTTTGCAAGAATTTTTCCTCCGATAGCCAATAGTGAAATTCCCCAGAGCATTCTTTAGAACTTGTGTATAAGTAATTTTGTAAAACAATATTATTCATTGCTGTTAACATAAAGTATCAAAACTGACTTGGTTTTACACGAGATCTCACAACTCTGTTGTGGTAGAGCTGCGTTCCGAAACTCGCGGCATTTTTTACATTTTATGTTTTATCATTGGGATTATTATCATTCCCAGAGGGACTTTACTAACAGATGCTTCGAAATAAATATTTTTCTACAACAAAATAACACTCCACTTCTCCTTATCTCCCTTTGACCGTTCTCCTCCCGTTCGTTCCTTTGAAAATCTGTCGAATCGGGATTTACGGACACGGGATAATCCGTGGACGGGTCGCTCCCCCGTCGGTTCGTTCCCTCTCCCTCGGGAGCAGGGATCGAAAGCGTCAGCGGGTGGTCTAGAAGAGGACAGGGGAAGGGGGGAAGGTTGTAGTGGCAGCCCGAGGGACTGCGACCGGACGTGACGCGACTACGGTATTTCGAAATTAGATTGTTACATGGAAACAATATTAGCTCGTCTTCAAACTTTATTCTTGACGACCGAAGAGGATCGAGGGGTGAGGAGGGTTAGAAAGGGACAGTAGGGGAAGGTGGCGGTTCGAAATGGGATCGTGTAAAAGGGGGTTGTTTGAGTTGGGAATGAAAGGGTTATGTGTGAGATTATGTGCGGTGAAATGATGATTTTATGGTATGAAAGTTTATATTTTAATTAGGCGTTTAATAACGGCTTTATGTGCTTCTAATTTGATGAGTTGTTTAATAAATTTCTTTCAAAATAAATAGTATATTAGTGTGATATCTTTCACAGACAGCCAAGCAGTGATAAAGGCACTCGGTTCCACGGAGGTCAATTTTAGACTTGTGTGCGCGTAGCAATGTTACGTTAGCCTAGGTACTAGGGCACGAGGGTCACAAGGGTAACGAAAAGGCAGATGAAATATCTTATATTGTGTCTGTAGTAGGCGGGTATCTGTGTGGATAGGTAATAAACTTCGCATTTTCTCTCTGACTTGGCAAGATTGTCATAAAGATTCACTGCGAGAGATGTAGGCATATATACTAACGGCTGGCAAAGGTTAGTCTTGGGTCGAGATTTCCGTATGTAAGAAGAGTACAATGCGTTTATAATGTACTGGACAAAGAGAACAGTAAAAACGTTTCTAAACGTATGAAATAAACAGAGGATCTGTGCACATTGCTAAGAAACGTGGAAGGAGATACAGCATATTTGTCGTGGTCGATTGGTCGACCCATTAGGTACTTTAAATTCTAGATGAGGGCGTATATCATGCTTTCAGCTTTACGATTTAATTACGTCTCGTGATACTTTATTTGTTTATTTATTAACGAGTCGTTGTAATTTTCCCTATAGCTTGTAAATTTTAAGTGCAAGTTAGAAACACTTGCACTTTTGATAAAAATAAGTGGAATTGAGTTGGTTTTCGACAGTGGTCGCGCTATTAGAATTCTGAATTCAAAAATCGATATGTCGAAATCCATTAGAGATAATTTATTTTTTTCAAAAACTTTCTTAATATGTCTGCTATATTTTATTCGCAGACAGTATGTGAAAATCTTTACAATTAAAAAAGTTACACGATTGCTGAAAATTGCTATTCACTAAAAGTAAATGGACGGATTTTTTTATAATTTTGAATGAAAATAAAACAAGTCTATCGAATTTCACCCATTTGAACATCTTGTAAAAGATGCGAAACATGCGAAAAAAACAACTTCAAAATAAAAAAAGTGTCAATATCAAAAGTGGTTTTTGAGTTATTATTATGTGTTAAAAAGTTGAGTTTTTTTGTTATAAAAAATATGGACACCCTAACGATATCCTCATAATTCCATTTCAGATGCTCAGAAACCTATCGAATGATTTTATCTAGTTATTTTTTCGAAAAAAAAGTCTTTTAAAAATGAGCGGCTTGCGATCGTGATTTTACTTTACTTGTTATTGAAATTCGTACCGAAGAAATGTGGCAACGCCGCAACAGCACACCGTCGTATTTTTCTCACTCCGGCTTAATAAGATCCCTGTGCGATTTACTTCTACACATGTAAATACCGACCCAAAAGTAAGAGTTGCCAGCACGGTATATTATTAGTTAATAAATATATGCATGTAGGTAAACGCCGACCCAAGACTCTTCTGTTGTCTACCCAGTATAAGTATATTATTATCCTAGCCTTAAATAAATTATAAATCAATAAACTGTTTTAAAAACATTCATGTATACTACTGTATATCTAAGCTAAATATATAATCTATTACAGCTGTAGTAAAATCACCAGTAACTAATTCTGAAAAATAAAGCTCCAACTTAGATGCAACATTTTTCGTAAAAAAACTACTTTTACGGTTTGAATCAACCCAATTTTTATCTCTTTAATACATTTGATTTTTCATTAAGTTGTCTGCATGCACTGTCTTCACGCTAAAATCCAGTCTACATATTTACGATGACCCGATCGGTATGTCTAGTGCAAAGCTAAGAAAAACATATTAAAAGGTTTTGTTATAAACTCTATTCACAAACGCCCCTATAAAATGATCGCCCTGTATATACCAGAGACGAAATGAATAATCCGGAAAGGCGAGTGATTTGTCGCCGTTGTCGGCGTAAACAGGAGCGGTGCGCTGCCGCCCCCGCCGTGTTTTAGACGTGACGAGCACCTTGTCGTGTGGCGGTAATCGATAGGAGCCGCCCCCGGCCGCCCCTCGTCGCCCCCGCCACTTCGCGTTCTAACCCCGATGGCGACAAAGCCGCTACACCCTCCTCCGCGTTGTTTTCTTGCTCTGTCCCGAAATGACGCCGGAAACGAATCAGACATTCAATGCCACTTAAAATGCTGTCATTTATAAAGACTTTTCATAAATATTCTAGAAACAATTGTTTGTTATTCTACTGTAATTCTTGAACTCAATTAAATTATAACCACTTAAAATAATTATTTATTTAGTTGTTTAGTTATCCAGTTAGTTGACTTCTCAAAGTACTACATTCAATTTGGCATCAAAAAAGGTCTAGATTCCAATCAAATTACCCCCGCTCTCATACTTTGCCAGTTGTAAGGGGTCCACTGGAAAAGCTCAAATTCGAAAATTTGTATCCCCCAACCCAATTCGAAGTTGGTCAAAGGATGCCTGCAAAGCTCAACAAATTAGGCAAAGAAAATAAAGTTCTCCTACTCTGGGTTCCTGCTCTCCAAGGGATAAAAGGCAATGAAAAAGTAAATGATCTAGAGCTAGAAAAGGAGCGAACACTCCATTAACTGGACCAGTTCTGTTTTCCAAGCGGGAACCAACTAAAAGCGGAACTGAAGAATCTGGAGTAGAATGGGTGTCCTCCGACGGTCTAAGACACTCGAAAAAGTTCCTCAGAACATACGACCGAGAAAAATCAAAGGCTTTCCTTGATTTAAGTAAAAATAATCTTTGGGTTGTCACGGGATTTCTAACAGAACACTGTCTCCTCAACGAACACCTCCCTAGGCTGAAGCTGAGAAACAACGGCGAATGCAGATTCTGTGGAGAAAATGACGAAACACCTTATCACTGATTGCGTCGAGACGACGACCATTCGTGCCATGAACTTTGGTACGGCTGATGTCAAGGATGAAAAGCTGGCCTCTGTGGAACCGTCTTAGATACTGGCTTTTGTTAAAGCCCCGAGACTGTATGATGAGTTATAACTCAAGAAAGGGGAACACACAATAGATCTGTAAGGTCGCGGTGATTAACTCCCCTCCTAAACATTCTACATTCATCCCCCAACCCAAATTTGGATTCGATTTTCTGGCTGAATAGTAGGTCCCACAGAAAATTCTATGGAACACAAAATGAAAAAAAAAATTTCTCTACATTTTCATCTCTAATGCCGGGTCCAGACAAAGGCGACAAAAAAGTAAACACGATTTTGAGACAAAAACAAGACAAACTTGCGACAAAAAAATGGGGAATTCTGACAAGACAAACTTGAGACAAATAGTCCACACCGCAAAGACAAAAGTACAACAAAATCAAAAGTTTAGTATATGTGAATGAGTTTTATTAACCATTTGTGATTTCACTGGTCTCCTACTGTTGACAGCACACGCCATCCACACTAGTGATGTAAAAATTCTAACTAATCGTTACAAAGTAACAGTTACTTTACGAGGACTCGAAGTAACGCTTACTATTTGAATTTAGGACTCGTTACTAAGCTAATTCGTTACTTTTGCGCCGGCAGTAATCGTAATCCCTGGAAATGCACGAACCGAGGACTCGAAACTCGATACTGAAATATTCCTTACTTCGACGTAGGTCTAGTTGTTATCAATATGTTTATGTTTAAAGTGTTGACTTGACGCCGGCCAGTTTTTTTTTGGGATGGTAAATGTGTGAAATTTTTATTACAATTATTATGGGGGGGATTGGCTCATGCTGACCCGGAGGCGGTCTGTCCCTTTGCCGTTTGTTGTCGCTTTTTATTTATAGAATAGAACTGTTTATTTAGATTAACATGTCTTAGATATTAATTAAAAATGGATTCACGTTAGTTACAAAAAATGTTAACATCTGAAAAAGCAGAGCAAATATTTTTCTTCTTCAAAAGAGAATAGATATTTCGCCACTTACACTGTAAGAAAGTCTACAAAATAAAAATAGTAATTTTTACTAAACACTGCTGCGTTAATCCAAATTTTTTCAAAAAGGTCTTTTTGAAGGGATGAATCCACCACAGAGGAATATACATTTTTTTAATATTTTTACATTTTAACAAATTATATACATTTTTTTATTTTTACTCTTTAATGTTTGCCTATTTATTAATGTAATACGAAGAGAGAGAGAGAGAGAGAGAGAGAGAAAATATAAAAAAACTTTATACACATATTTTCTTTGTTTGATTTGTTTTGTTTTATTTTTAATTTTATTAATAGTACATAGTGTTTGATTTAACATATCAATGTAAAATATAAAAATATTATACATATTATTAAAAACATATTATTCAGTACTTGAATACCGAGTATTGAAATTATCCTATTAAGCCCTTACACTAGAAGTAGAAACCCCTTAGGGGTTTAGACCGAGCATAGCAACGAAGATCACCGGGCACAATAGGTTAAACCGAGCATGCAACGAAGATCACCGGGCACAATAAGTAACGAAGTTCCACGTCAAGCCCAAGTCTTCCAACCTGTACACAAAACAACGATTATAAAGTAACGATACTATAGGTACGGCAATAAGTACCAAAGTAACGAGTAACTAAAGTAACGAGTCCAAAGTAACGACTCCTATTACCAAAAGTAACTAGTAGTTACAAGTCCATAAAATTAACTAAAATTTACATCACTAATCCACACTGCGCCGACAACTTGTAAAAATATACGAACAAAACTACCTATAGACACTTTGATCTTTACCAACACGAGACGGGATATTGAAAAGTCTCCGAATGAAATTGAAACAAAACAAAAATGAGACAAAGATGTCGCAGAAATGTATTTGATTTGTACTCTTGTAAAGACCATCCGAGGACATACTGTATAAAAGCCTGCTTTTATTTTTCTTTAAATATGCATTTTTTACATTATTTTTTCTTCTATTCCAGTTTTTATTTTTTTATTTTTCAGTTAAAAATCAAAAAAATATCTTTCACCGGTTTCATAAATTCCATCCCCTCAAATACCTTGTATCCGTTCACACTCGCGTCATTTTTACCCTTATTTTGCTGTTTCCCTGTAAAAACACTGGGGAGGATATCTGCAACTGTCACTTTTCATTTCAAATCTCCCCAAAGCCAAATCCCGTTCACCAGTCCGACATTTGTTGTTTCCTAAAGGGGCCGATTATTTCCAGGGGTGTTTTGCACCCTCTTAGCAGCAGCTCCAATGCGATAATTGCTTTGTAACCCAAGTACTTTAAAGATATTTCTTTTTATGGGGTGGCGTGCATGAACAATTTCTGAGGGAGATAGGGTCGGATAATAGATCTCTTACAAGTTTTTTAATGAATGCCTTCAGTTCCCAGAGAAATATGTAGATATAGACGCGTCCTACCCTCTCATACAGATGTTGTAAGCTATGTGAATAAGTAAATTCGATTCGGTCTTGTTGTAAGTAGGGAATGCAATCCCGCAAATGCGGGATCCCTCTGAGATTCCGCGGGATCAAAGTTGCGGGATTTACCGTGCGGGATCTGCGAGATCGACACATTACTACTGGGTAACCGAATCGATCTCAATCAAGATCAAACCGTTTCGTTCTGGGCCGATGCGTCGACGCTCGGAACCCGGGGGATTCCTCTTACGGCTTGGCCATTAAAAATAAGTGAAACAAACAGGTTAGTTGTTAGATTTCTTTCTGGCGTATGTGAAGTGAAGAAAAACGTTTAACTAGGACTTGTGGACAATTCCGTCAAATAAACCGCCGGACATAATTATCGGGACAAGCAAAATTTTAGGGTAAATTTAAAGTTGTATATCTCTTGAACTAAAAAAGATTTTTGGATGCGGTTTGGACCAGGTTTTAGATGCATCTATTGTGATTAAGATGCTATGTGGTTTTCGAAAATATAATTAGTGAATTCTCGTATACAGGGTTTTTTATAAGAGTGTGAAAATTTGGTTAAGAATCTTTTTTACCGCAAATTTACAATTTTTAAAAAATCGAGTAAAGTACGACTAATCTGTATATTGAAATTAGAAAAAACAATTTGATCGGTTTTTTTGTTTTAAGGAAAATACGACGTTTTTTCGAAAAATATGCATTTTTAGTCATATGATATGGTCCTAAATGGTACAAAAAGCTTTGTACATTCTGCATATACCAAAAAATTATTCATATAGAGTGTATCTAAAAGCAGATAACTAACACAAGTTAAAAAAGACTTCAACATCAGAATAATATTTTTATTTATAAAATAAGTAGATAAATTATAATAAAATTTAAGTTTATTTAATATTAAATATATTTTTTGAACACTCTGTATACATCGGTCCAAATTTCTGTACAGCTAGTTTAAGATATACGCTATATCAATATATTGTGGACCTATGCAAAATGTACAATGCCTTTTGTACCATTTAGGACTATTGTTTACAGTCCCGCAATTTTGCGGATCCGCGGGATTGATTGCTTTAATCCCGCGGGTTTGCGGGATTGAGATTTTGGTGCGGGATTGCATTTCCTAGTGTGCACTATGAACATCCTATAAATTTGTATTCAGTTGGTACCTATTGGTTGTAAATTGTAAAATATTGCAAGATTGCCAGTTGTGAACAAAACCCAATATTTTAGAACTCATTTATCCCCTAGGTTTACTTATTTCACTGAATCTGAAATTAACTCGCCGTAAACCGGGAATGTTTATGTATTTTATAATTTTACTAGTTATAAGAAGGTAATTGCAATTTAATAATTTTCTTAGTTATTGCCTTTCAGCTTTCCTCTATTGGTTATTACCCTGGCTTATTGCAAAATGTAATTGACAGTCGATGCGAAGATATCTTCAAAGCAAAGAATAAATAACCAAGATGAACATAAAATAAGACTGGGCGGTGAAGCGGCATATTACTTATCTTTTTATTACTAGACATAGACTAACACGTAATTAAAGAAAATAATTTAATTTTTCTTTTTTTTTCTTAATTAAATACTATTTTTTGAAATATTAAGATTTTGTCAGTTATTAATATTGAGATATACCATACAGGACCGAAAAAAAATTAGCGCCGGGAGGCACGTGTAGCCGCCCATACTAAAATATGCCAATAAAAAGTTGGTAGGCAGTTCTTTTAGTTTCAAAGTAAAGGAATTTTTCCAATTTTTTTTTTATCTCAAAAACTGCGACATTGACTGATTTTGATGTTATTACAAATTTTGTTGCAAATATTATTCCTAATCTTAAATTGAAAACCGCGTTTCGCTAGCTACTGTAATTTTGGAGTTACGATTTTTTTAAATTTTTAATCCCCTCCCATACCCCCTTACCAACCCCCCACCCCCACCAAAAACTAATGGTCAGATTCTCGGGTGCCACAGTATTTTTGTGCCAAATTTGGTTAAAATCGGTTTAGCGGTTTTTGAGTAGCCATATTTTATTTTGTATTTTTCCTTATACCTGTGCTTATACAGAGCCAAAAAAAAATTATTAAAATGCAAGAACTGAAATCGAAACTATATTAGGTTAAATACCTTAAGGTGGTCTGTACTTAACTTTGCTATAAATATCGTAATCTTAAATCATACAGGATGTTCAAAATTCAACGCCAAACTTTCTAAAATATAAAATTATTTTTCTTAGTTTTTTTTTAATTTCATCATTATCATCATTTAGCTTATTCCGTCCACTGCTGAACAAAAGCCTCCCTCAACTCTAGCCATTTCTTTCTATTTTGTGCCACTTGAATCCAGTTTCCAGCCACTCTCTTAATATCATCTGTCCATCGACTAGGAGGTCGTCCTCTACTTCTATAAACCTCGTGTCTTGGTCTCCATTCCACAAGTCTCTTTGTCCACCGATTTATGTGTAACACTCTGTATATTTAATTTTTATTGTTGTCGATCCAATAATATATAATAGTGATGGGTTGTTATTTAACTATCTGTTATTTTATAACAATTATTTAGAAATAATATAACGCAACCGTTACTACTTTTAAAAAATAACAGATATAAAATAACGATACGCAGGAGATCGACCGTTCGTGAAACGAAGTCGGCGCTCTGCACCGCCACGAAATTCGATGCTGCTCAAAGCAATTCCAAAAAACAACTAGTATGGATTATGGATGGAAAACATGTTATTTCGACAACCATAGATACAGGCGGCGAAATACAACGGACAACGGAGTGGGGAATGCGCTATGGCGCGGTGTGGCGAACGTAGCTGCATCGGTCGATGGTCGTGTGGGGCTTGCAACAGCTTAAAAATAATAGGATATAAAAGAAGCAGCTTTTTTGAAACAGTTGCGGGCATAACGCCTGGCAGTCGAGATAACAGGAGTGGGAAAGTAACGCTGCTGCATCGGTCGATTGTCGATGGAGGTTCGAAACAGGTTGGAGAATAACGCATCAGTTGTAAGATGCATTGTTTTTCAACCTGTTACGAGCATAACGGGCGGAGGTCGAGATATTATGGTTTGGTTGGGTATTTATTTATTCTGAAAAATTTTCAGAATAATATTTTAAGATTTTTTAAAAATGTATACAGGGTGTTTTGAAAAATTTGGTCATTGATTAATCACGATCCTGCTTAAAACCCTTGACGTAAAAAGCTGATTTTTGGAAAACGGATTGACTTTAGGGTGTAGAGGTTCGATAAGAAGGGATTTTTCGAAACTCGAATTCTAAGAGGGTGAAACCACCCCCAAATATTAGAATTAGAATATTTTTTATTTAAAAACCGGTGAGTTTTTCGGAAAAACTCTTAAACACGTTTATTTTATTTTGTTGTTTTACATATTTTAAGATTTTTTATAAATTTATACAGGATGTTTCATAAAATATGACCATTGAGTAATCACGATTCTGCTTAAACTGCTTGACGTTTAAAGCTGATTTTTGGCAAACGGATTGACTGTGGGGTTGAGGTTTGATAAGGAGGGGTTTTTCGAATCTCAAATTCCAAGAGGGTGAAAACGCCCCTAAAATATTACAATATTTGTTATTTAAAAAACGGTTAGTCTTTCGGGAAAACGCTTGGATACGCATAATTTATTTTGTTTTTTTTACATATTTTGAAATTTTTTAAAAAATCATACAGGGTGTTCCAAAAAATTGAGTAATTGATTAACCACGATTCTGCTTAAACTGCTCGACGTTTAAAGCTTATTTTTAAGCTTATTTTTGGCAAATGTGAGAAAATTTTATCCAGTTTGTATGTTAATGGAAATTTTTGCTATGCTTTATCATCACCATTGCAAATTATTAAAAAAAAAATAAATAATTTTTTTTTATTGTATTTTGCTCTCTTAACTTTGTAGTGTCCTGAAGATGCAAATAAATTTTGCGAAACGTTGACAAATTTAAAACAAAGGACTTCTGTTGATTTCTTTCGATTCTAACCCAATTTAAAAAAAAACACTGTATATTTTTTTTATTAGATGGAGAATTAGAAAATGAACGTGACCCTGTACGTACATATATTTTTCAGCGTAGGCAAAACGACAATTTTATTTTAAAACTGAATGATCCCCCATTTCTCTATAGACGGTCGTCCATCTTAATTCAATTCAAGTAAAACAGTTAACACAATGTTTTAATTGATGCGTTTTGATTGAACAGGTAAAACGTTATGTCTAGACGGGGCTTTACTATAGACCGAATGCTTGTTAAAGAATAATAATGAGCAATAATCGCTTAGATACAAAGTTTTTTGCCTTTATATGATGCAAAACAACACACGAATTTCGCGTTACTGTACGTAAAGTGCTCTGGTACTTCAAATCGACTCGAGTACCAGCAAACACAATCAAATTAAAGAGGTTTGTCTATAGAGATAACATCTATAGACTTTAAATATTGTACGTGTACTCTACTGTACCAGGTCTCATTACTCGACAATCGATAACAGCGAAATAAATTGAAGTATGTAGATTTCGAAATTGTCTACAAGCAAAAAAATCGAGAAAAATACGTGTGTGTAGGTGGCTACTTACTGTTATTTTTCGTTAATGACTTAAAAGAGAGAGAATTTCTGATTCAGTGCCTCTCAAATAAATAAAATTTAAGTGATTTTATCAAAGCTTTTGATAAAGATTTTAAAAAATATATATTCTGGAATTATTATTTCGTAATATGTACTTATCTTTCAGTTGAAGAAAAACGTGTTCTATGAAATTGCACGTGAATCTTGTATTATTTTTTAATTTTTTTAAAATTCCATAATTTGTATTTCTGCATAATTAATACATAAGAATAAAAGATTGCCAATAAAAACTGTGATTCTTTCACAGTGAGATGAAATAAAAGTAACAAATCACAGAGTGAGCGGTTAACGTTTTAAAAATAAACTGAATGGCTGAAACTTAGCGATGGGAACTATCGAATGAATTAGACTATCGAATGGTTACTGAATGAATGATTTCAACTATCGAATGGTTTTATTCGAATAAAATCATTCATTCATTTGTATACTAAAGCATATGTGACAACCTCGCCGTGCGGCTAAATGGTTATCGTTGAGCCACGACTATCGAATGCTTTTGATAAATGAAATTTAGTATTCGATTGATTTTTGTGTGCGTCAGTGCATTATTAGTTCTTCCAAATTTTTATAACTTCGCCGTATAAATACTGTGCTATTTTTGCGTTCATTAAAATATTTAAAATACTAAAATAGTAGTTTTTTTTTAATTTTATTTAATGACGATTGTGTGTATGTGCAGGTGGTCAAAATTTTTTTCGAAAATTTGTGTGGTTTTCCATAGTCCGATCTTTCAATTATTTAATTTTATATGATATATGGTCTATTTTTTAATGGGAAATTTTGAGAAGTAGCAATTTTTAAGAGAGATGAGATGAACTTACAATTAATTTTAAAAATGCATATTTGTATTTTAGTTGTTTTAATAATATGAATTAGTTGAACTTAATAATCATATTTAAGTAATGTGGTTAAGTAAATGGGGTTATCGAACTCAAACTATGGGGTGAGAAAATTACAATGAAAGTTTTACACGTGCCAATTTAAAAAAAAAGTTAGCGATGTTTGTATTTTGTTTATGCTAATTCTCTTACATGTAGTTTTTTGCGAAGAAATATTTAATTTATTTTTTAAAGTAAATGCCAGTAAAAGTAAATATAATTTTTAAATAGTAATATAAAGCACCTAATATAAATAATTTTGATTTCTAATTTTTTATTTATATTTTCCTTCCATTACATGGCATGCTTAGAAAATTAATAAATGTTTATATTTCATGATTTTAAAATTTGTTGTTAATATAACAAATTAGTTCTGTAATTATTATTCTTTAATAAACCAACGTTGCCAAAAAATTTAGAGACTATATTATTTTTAAATAGGGCCTAATATAAATAATTTTGACATCTAATTTGTTGTTTATATTTTGCTACTACTTAAAAAAATGTTTATATTAAATGATTTTAAATTTTGTTGTTAATAGGTATAACAAATTATTACTGTTATTATTATTTATTAAACCAGTCTTTGCTTAAAAACATTAAAAATCATTTTCTTACAACCAAAATAACAAATATTATTGCAGTGTAACAACATAATATTAATAAAAAAAAATGCAAAATATATAGACATATCAAGACATACTATCCCTAACTAACTAAAGCTAAACAATAATATTCTTTGCTAATATCAACTAATACCAATATATGGCAACAGCGCCCTTCATAATGTATTTTCTGTGTAAATACTAGCACCTCAATAAAAAAAATAATGTGTCCTTATTTTTATCTGACTCCGCAAAAAATCAAAAATGCCGGCTTCTTTCATAGCATTGCCACCGACCGCTGTCGGGTTTCTCGGAAAGAAACCTACGTCGCCGGGCGACAACTAAAATTCAGTTAATATTTTATTATAATCGATCCTGACGAATAAATGAATTTCATAAATGAATGAATTTTATAAATGAATGGTTTTTGCTGCCAAATTACTAGAATACAATATTTCAAGGCAGATGACGGATCTATTCGATAATTTTTATTCGAATAGTTTTCAACGAATGTTTTCTTACTAACTATCGAATTATTCGAATGAATTGCAACTATCGAATGTTTCGATAGTATTCATTCGATAGTTCCCACTACTAGCTGAAACGGGAATGATATAGCGATGTTATTGGGTTATTACGAAAATCGTATACCACCATAAGATTAACATGGGTGATATTGCATTATCCGATGTATGCACAGATTGGGCTCGTCCAAGTGGAATAATGCCAATTCAGTCTTGCGATTGTCAACTGTTAATTTTATTTGTCATTTTTTAATAATTCGCGATTTAAGACTCCTCCATATCAACGAAAATTAAAAATTCGAAAGAATAAAACAATATATCTTAGTATGCCACCAACTGTACAAATAATATGTATTCATGTCTTGTAGAATACCTTGTAACATAGATTATTTCAAAATTTATGACATACATGTATTGAGGAAAAATTAATGTTTTATAATAGTTTCATAAAAATATTCAGAAAAATGGATTGTATAGGTATAATTGAACGTGACTTTTGTATTAATATTTTATTATTTCCTCAAAATATGTAATTTGAAAGTGAAAACTATTGTTTGTCATTGTTTTAGAAAACTGCCCGTTGTTTTGGTTTGGTTTGTTTTATTGATTTCTTGGAACGTGACATCCTTTAGTATTTCTTAAAAACGAAGTAAAATATCAACTTATTAGGCCATTTTTGTTTATGGTAAATATGTACTAGGTAATTTTATTAACAAATATAATTATTAGAATTTCATTAGACTTTAAGCACTTTCATCAAAAATAAAAAATATTGTTCATAATAGAGTATCGTCTTCCGGATCGTCTTCACAAGAGGAAAACCTTTTTTTATTATTGATATTTTGGGAAAAATGCATTTTTTATAAAAAAAAATGTTTGTTCTAGAATGGTTAATCGGGATTAACCATTATAGAACAAGCAAATTTTTATAATAAAAGCATGTTTGTCAAAATGGTTAACAATAAAAAAGCTTTTCCTCTTGTAAAGACTCACCGGGGACATACTAGTGATGGGCATTACGATTCTTTTTAGTGAATCGAATCACACGATTCAATTTCTGATTCGTTCATTTGAACGAACCACATGCCCAATTTACGTTTCATAAAAACAAGAATCGTAACTGACACTACCGGCGATAATAGGTCTGTTCCCAGAAGAATCTCTGACTAGTCAGCGCGTTTCTTATTGGTTGAAATGCGTAGAAACCTGACTAACAATCAGGTTTCTACGCATTTTAACCAATGAGAAACGTGCTTCTTTCTGGGAACAGACCTAATTTGACCGGACAATTACTTAGGTACCAGAAAAAGAAATATACAGTTCTTTCATTTGTTTTTCAACACTTTATGACGCTAGCAATCAATTGGATTGATTATTTTACAAATAATATTAAATTATCAATCCAATTGATATATGTATACTATTTATTAAAGACTTCTTAATACCGATTTAATATTTTTAGAGCCATATTTTAATTCCGATTTAATAAGCATATAATAAATAGTATATGATACAGCATGATCGAAAAATGGCATCCAGTTGGCTTGGAAATGAACATCGATGACATTGCCCATATAATTTTACATATAAAATGACAGTGATTTTCATTTTATAACCATCGCTGACGCCGTTTTTTTATCATATTGAGCAGAGGCTAACAGTATTTATTTGGAGTTGCGTAAAAACACGATTTCGTCTTTTAGTCCGATTTTTAATGGTTTATAGTCGGTAATATTATTTAAACAAAAATTTTAACGTAAAAATTAAATACCTTACATATACTCCCTTACTAAACATAGTATATTTTTTTTTTTCTTGTAAATAACATTCTTATCGTTTGCATTTTATGCCCATGATGTTTGTTTAGGGCTTTTGTTCAAGTCTAAATATTGGTGCCTGACTCTATGCCTTATCACCGCCGCGCGGTAGAAACGAACGATCGCATTGTGATCCGATTCAATTCTCACGATTCTTTTTTACGGCTCATCGTTCAAATCTTATGGATCCGTGCTGGCCACGATTCAGTTGGACGAACCGTATGGTAAGCAATGAATCAATTCTCACAACTTTTTGAACGAACGATCGCATTGTGATCCGATTCAATTCTCACGATTCTTTTTTACGGCTCATCGTTCAAATCTTATGGATCCGTGCCGGCCACGATTCAATTGATCAAACGGTATTGTAAGCAATGAATCAATTCTCACCACTCTTTGAACGAACGATCGCATTGTGATCCGATTCAATTCTGACGATTCTTTTTTACGGCTCATCGTTCAAATCTTATGGATCCGTGTCGGCCACGATTCAATTGAACGAACCGTATTCTAAGCAGTGAATCGAATCACGATTCATTTTTAATACTCGTTCAAATGAACGATTCGTTCAAGCTTTGCCCGCTTCTAGGACATACTGTACATTGGTTATACGAATCCTAATTTTTTAATAAAACCTGTATTTTAAATGTCCTCTATATTATAACAATTAAATTTGAGATTTTTTTCTCTTTTCTGTGTACATTAAGCATCGACAGTGATAAAAAAACACACACACAAAAACAGCTTACTGGCAAAACACAGGCGTGCGTTCCATAAAACCACTTCGGTCGCAAAGCAATTACCCCATCGGGGTTATTACTGTAAAAGGGAGGGTTGTAGTAAAAAGACCCTGTTCGTTCGATCGACTGCTGTCGACCCTCTGACCAAATAAAGCACCCTACGTCAAGCGCTGCAGGGGGAGGGGAAGGCAGATGACTAGATCGACCGTAGATATCCGGTATACAGGATGGCCCAACGTTTTCAACTTAGATTAAATACAGGGTGATTCTCTTACCTTGATTTCATGCATATTTTTATCGATAGGTTTGTAGGTCGTGAATAACGGGCTAGGTAAAGTATCTAGCTCATTTGCTAGCTCAGAATTAGAATTTAGAGTTAGTAACTCGCATTTTCATTGGAGGACACTGTCATATTTATTTCAAACCAATAATCAAAGATAATATTCATATAATTTAATAAAATTACTGTAAATCACTATAAATAATGAATTGTTCGTAATTAAGCTGTAATTTCTGTATTATTAATCCGGTAAATGATGGAGATAAACAATTGTGATTGCTTAAAATTTATTTTAAGATGAAATTTTTGTTAACAACGTTCTGAGAATTCGAATAATGAATTGAATATGACGGTGACAATGTCTACAAAAGACACGGGTTTAGAGTGACAATTTGGTTATGTAAAATTTATAGTGACAATTTTGATTATGCGAAAGAAATACATATTCTATGAGTTTACTTGTTTTTTACGATTAATATTAATTTAAAAATAAATCCCCAGCTTGAATAATAAACAAGATTTAAAAAAAACAGACCACAGACTACAGACTACGCACAAAAGAAATTGTTAGTTAGTAGCAATTAGTTGTAGTCAGAGATATAGATGTAGTAGTATTTTGGTTTAATGGCCACAGCTGCCAGGCTATCCAGCCGATTGATAGAATTATCGTTTTTAATAAAATTAAAAAAAAAACATTATAAATTATAAAGCTTTTTGTCAAACGGAAGATGCTGTAAACAAAATTTTCATAGCCCTCTTCGTATCCGAGCTACAGGGTCTTTTTAAAAATTTTGCAATTTTGGACACACCCCTGTATCTCGTTATTTTGAAAGGTATCGAGAAGGTGAAAACTGTTTCCTGTAGAACTATTGCTGCCCTACACGCACGTCCCTGGGGGGGATACTTAACAGTGTGCACTATTTCTCCCCTTTTGCTATTCTGCTGCGCTTGAGTAAATCCTAAAAATTTCCAAAAAAGCCATTGACAGACTAGTTTCCGTTGGGATTCTAAACTCAGAATTATTTTAATTACCTCTAAGTTTTTCATATTTATTTTGTATCACCCTGTATAATATAAAATTCCATCTAAATACGATATCGGGCTTTTTCTAGGACTGTTGGTCACACTGTAGGTATAGAACTGCGGGACTAGGGGAGGGAAGCAGTAGGCATTGTTCCGCGTCGGAACTGGCGACCAAAGGGCCGAAAATACGGTTATTTGAGTGTGAAGTGAATGATAAGGGTAATGAAAAGCGCATGGGGGAGTTGTGTGATTGTGATGTAATCGGTTCGTTGATTACGTCTTGTTTTTTGACAAAAAAATTACGAGCAACGGGTGCATAAGGGAGGATTAAGAGTGTCTTTGTTTTCACCACGATAGAAGTTAGATTAGATTAAATTTTTTGAGGTGACTATCGACCTTTTCAAAATGTCTAACAACTTGGAGCCACCTCGTTATCGTTAACTTATTAGCATGAATCATCTTTTCAGACTCTTTCAAGTTTTCTCGGCAAGAAAACAACAAAAATTTATCAAAAAATAAAGAACAAAAAAGTTACAAGAATAATAATTACAAATATAAGCATAACAAAATGGGCGGTACTTTATTATGGGCTAATATCCCACTTCTGATGGTTAGAAATCAGATTATATTATTAGCAACTTGTATTTTTTCCTTTTCAGATCTATTGTGGTCCTCTTTTGATCTCTAGGTTACATTTCTCCAGTCTTATCCTTTTTAAAAATTCTAGCAACTTAGAGACTCCTAATGTCTGATACAAAGAACCGCACATTTACTAAACTGTTACACTGACATAAAATGGGCTCTGTCCTTTATATAATATCCTTTTTAGTAGACCTACAGCTGCCTTGACAGTCTTTCTGTCTCTGCCTTGATGAATTTCTCCACCGTCTGGAGATCTATAGACTACCCGCTATTTTGTGGCCATTCATGTGCCTAATTAGTCACATGAATTGCTTTTGCAGTGCCGAAGAAGGGTTCTGGGTCATAGATGAGCCTTGTTTAACCATTTTTTCTGCTTTTTTGTTGACAATACATATAGGATTGCGTGGATTTAACACATGACGTCATTTGGAAGACACATTTTACCAGACTGCAACTAATTCCGATCATTTTCTTCTATCAGCCGCGATAATTTTTTAGTTTTGGCACAGCCTATTCATAGTTAGCCTGCATAGTTACGACCATTTGCGTGATATCTGCGCATCTACATAAAAAGTTAGCGACTGGAGCTATGACTGCTGGTTTGTGTACGACTATAAGCACAGCAGATAAAATGCTGATGCTCAAAAACAAGCGAAGATGATCGGCTGCCACTGAATAAGTTGTGGTTTGAACATATTTTTAAAAAAAATTATGAATAAAAAAGCCTTCATATGAATAAAAAAGGGCTAATAAATTGTGAGGTTAATAATATAAGAGCTATATACTCGTATATTTTTTACCTGATGCTTAGCATTGCGTCTCTATAAAATTTATAATTGTGTTTAAACATTATTACATGCTTTATATTTCTTGTTTACTAATATTGTTTTTTTTTCTTTTACAGTACTACGAAATGTCATATGGCCTTAATGTGGAAATGCATAAACAGGTATGACTTTATCATTATATTTTTTATAGTTATAGGTTATAGGAAAATTAATATAATTTAAATAATGAACTTTACTATAAAAAATCATAGAAATACAATAGATCTAGTCTTGTAAATCGTACACTTGAAAACAATTTTCGATTTTATGACAATCAAAACATTTTATTATACTAAATACTAGTCCAAAAACGTAACATAATAAGCGTTTGGCATTTAACGTTTTATGTAAAACTGGCTAGATATTTTTACACAAATGAAGAACTAATTTAAAGATAAAGGATTATACTATATCGGTATAGTAGCACATTTTTAGATAACTTCTTTATTTTTAAGATTTTGGTGGTCAAACATCAACAAAATATTCCTTATGTTTGGACTAAATTTTCTCGAAAATATAGAAATAATTTAAAATTCAGTTGCAATACCGACAAAGATTGAAGTTTTGTGATTACTGTGATTTATAATTCATATGGTTTTGCAACAAATTGTTCGCTATTTTATGGCAAATGCTGAAGCTGTGTAAGCCTTAATCAAAGCACGCGTGTTTGGAATTTTGGGTGTGGCTTAATATGACAGGATCGGGCTAAGCTTTAGACAGATTTCTGAAATATAAGATACAGGGTGTTTCAAAACAAATGCGAAAAACTTCATGGGGTGATTCCTTGTTCAAAATAAAGGGTAGTTTGCTTCATAAACGTTGGGTCAAAAGTCAACCATTAGGGAGATATTGCGGTACAAAGATGGCGGAAAAATAATGTTTTTATTTTTTATCTTGAAAACGAAAAGAGATAGACTAATAAAATTTTATGAAAGCATTACTGTTATAAAAACACACTGTCTGGCAATTTTTTCACTTTTTTAAAGTGAGTGGAAGGGGTTGAAATAAACTACCCCTATCATTCTTGTTAACGAAATTTAAAGAAAAATCTTATCGAACACATGCAAAAAAATTAATTTGGATAGTTTAGTTTGTTCAGAAACTTTTTTATCTCTTGTATTTTTTTGATAAAACTCACTAATTTGAAATTAAAAAATAAAATGTAAAGCATTACATGTCAGGACAAAAAACATTTTCTGATAGTGATGGGCAAAACTGTTATTTTTAGATAACAGTTGAAACTGTTATAGTTATTTATAAAAAACAGCTTAAAATAACAGCTTAAAAATAACAGGTTTCTGTATTTTATTGCTAAATATCTGAAAGAATATGAGGCGGTCACCGCCAGGCGTATTAACGCAGTTGCAACAATGACGTGCTCGGTGGTAGTATTTCCAGGGTGTCATAACATTTCTAAATATCGATTGTTATCTAAAATACCTCTCTAAAAACGGGGGTTGTTTACAAATAAGCGCTGTTTACAAATTGCGATATAAAAAAGCCAAAATGCCGCCACTCGTCTATATCTATAAATTCCGATCTACCTACGCCCTACCCCTCGATCCGCGTAGATTCTGAATTGCGTAGCAGTGTACAGGGTGCATCTCACTCGACGGGCGAGAAGCTCTTCGTTATGATTTTACCATTTGCGGTCAAAAAATAGCAATATAAGAAAATGTGTAGTATATTCTTCATAAGTAAACCAACTACACACTAGAGTTCGAATTAATTTTACACTTAAACTAGCATGTACAGTTTGACAAATATAGGAAGAGACTTGGGGATAGCACCGGTCGCGCACACGATAGAGAGAGAACGCATTCGGCGGAAGAGAGATGCAGTTACGCTACGAAAAATCTGATTGAAGCAAATTTGTGGGATGTCCACTGCGCATCGGGGGGCGTCTCTTATTTTATATTTCTCACGTCTCTAGCTATACTTGTTAAGTTGTACCCGCGACTTCGTTCGCATCGAATTATTAATTTGTAATGGTGATGATAAAGCAAAGCAAGAATTTCCATTAACATACAAACTGGATAAAATTTTCTCACATTTGCCAAAAATATGCTTTAAACGTCGAGCAGTTTAAGCAGAATCGTGGTTAATCAATTACTCAACTTTTTGGAACACCCTGTATTATTTTTTAAAAAATTTCAAAATATGTAAAAAAACAAAATAAATTATGCGTGTCCAATCGTTTTCCCGAAAGACTAACCGTTTTTTAAATAATAAATATTGTAATATTTGAGGGGCGTTTTCACCCTCTTGGAATTTGAGATTCGAGAAACCCCTCCTTATCGCACCTCTACACCCCACAGTCAATCCGTTTACCAAAAATCAGCTTTAAACGTCAAGCAGTTTAAGCAGAATAGTGATTACTCAGTGGTCATATTTTATGAAACACCCTGTATATATTTTGTAAAAATCTCAAAATATGTAAAACAACAAAATAAAATATACGTGTTTAAGAGTTTTTTCGAAAAACTCACCAGTTTTTAAATAAAAAATATTCTAATATTTGAGGGTGGTTTCACCCCCTTAGAATTTGAGTTTCGAAAAATCCCTTCTTATCGCACCTCTACACCCTAAAGTCAATCCGTTTTCCAAAAATCAGCTTTTTACGTCAAGGGCTTTAAGCAGGATCGTGATTAATCAATGACCAGATTTTTCAAAACACCCTGTATACATTTTTAAAAAATCTTAAAATATTATTCTGAAAATTTTTCAGAATAAATAAATACTTAAATATTGAAACTTAATAACAAAGTATTGAAACATACAGCGCCATAATATCTCGACCTCCGCCCGTTATGCTCGTAACAGGTTGAAAAACAATATGTATCTAAAACAACTGATGCGTTATTCTCCAACCTGTTTCAAACCTCCGATTATCTCGAACGCCGTTCTGTTATGCTCGTAACAGGTAAAAAAACAACATAGCTAAAACAACTGATGCGTTATTCTCCAACCCGTTGCGAGCCTCCATCGACAATCGACCGATGCAGCAGCGCTCCTTTCCCACTCCTGTTATCTCGACAGCCAGGCGTTATGCCCGCAACTGTTTCAAAAAAGCTGCTTCTTTTATATCCTATTATTTTTAAGCTGTTGTCAGCCCAACACGACGCGCCGCGCCGTAGCGCATACCCCACTCCGTTGTCCGTTGTATCTCGCCGCCTGTATCGATGGTTGTCGAAATAATAGGTTTTCCATCCATACTAGTTGTTTTTTGGAATTGCTTCGAGCAGCATCGAATTTCGTGGCGGTGCAGAGCGCCGACTTCGTTTCACGAACACTCGATCTCTGCGTGTTGTTATTTTATATCTGTTATTTTTTAAAAGCAGTAACGGTTGCGTTATGTTATTTCTAAATAATTGTTATAAAATAACAGATAGTTAAATAACAACCCATCACTATTTTCTGATAAAGAATCTAGTGGACTGCTGTAATTTTTTTAGGAAAAAATCTAGTCGGCCGCCGTTACTTTTTAGGATGTTCCTAATATTATTTTATTTGACATTACTCTACTGCAATACGTTATTATCTAGATGATTATTATTATCGTTATTATCACTAGATTCTTAATCTAAAAATGTTTTTTGTCCTGACATGTAATGCTTTACATTTTATTTTTTAATTTCCAATCGGTGAGTTTTATCAAAAAAACACAAGAGGTAAAAAAGTTTCTAAACAAACTAAGCTATCCAAATTAAAGCATTTGCATGTGTTTGATAAGATTTTTCTTTAAATTTCGTTAACAAGAATGATAGGGGTAGTTTATTTCAACCCCTTCCACTCATTTTAAAAAGTAAAAAAATTACCTGAAAGTGTGTTTTCATAACAGTAATGCTTCCATAAAATTTTATTAGTCTATCTCTTTTCGTTTTCAAGATAAAAAATAAAAACATTATTTTTCCGCCATCTTTGTACCGCGATATCTCCCTAATGGTTGACTTTTGACCTAACGTTTATAAAGCAAGCTACCCTTTATTTTGAACAAGGAATCACCCCCTAAAGTTTTTCGCATTTGTTTTGAAACACCCCCTGTATATTTCCTTCGGCCGCACACCCCCTTTATCCGACCCCTGAGAGCGACCCGAACAGTACAGCGTAATAGACTCTTAAAAACAATAGTAATTTTCATAACGTTTTATCTGTTAGAAAACCGACAGCAGTTCTCTCTCTTTAAGATGCCATTGAAAGCCCATTCTACACAAAACGTCAAAGACCTGTCGTATTTTTTTATAATTTTAGACGGTCCGTTTTACCTGACATGTAAAACGTTATGTGTAGTAGGGACTTAAAGGGCAAAATCAATCAGTTAATTTTACTATCGCGTTTTATTTGTTTAGACTGAAATGGCCAAACGACTGAACGCCATCATTGCCCAAGTCATGCCCTTTTTAGCCCAGGAGCACCAGCAGCAAGTGGCCAGCGCTGTGGAAAGGGCCAAAACCGTCACCATGACTGAATTGAACGCCATCATAGGGGTAAGCGTAAGTGTATATTTTTCATTTTATTTTTATTTCATTGAATTGCATTATTGTATTTTTTAAAGGGAATAAGGGTTTAGTGTGTGCTAGTTTAGTGTGATAGACAGCGATAAATTTTTATACAGGGTGGTACGAACTGTATTCCGGAAACTCCGGCAGTATATTCTGTACATAAAAATAACTAAAAAAGTTGGTATAAACTTATGTCCTAAAATGCTTCGTTTCCAAGATAACAGGGTGTAGAAATTTCATTTTTATTTCGATTTTTTTCTAATAATTTCTAAACTAAATTTGGTGTTTGAATGAAAGTTAGTATCTGTATTTTTTCTAACATAGGAAATTTTATTTCGATGTCAATATGACTCCTACTCATAGACTTAAAATAAAATATAGACTACACTATTTACATCTCAACGCGGTCAAAGAAGCTTTTTTATACACATGTTTACTTCTGGGTACAGTCGACCGAGCCTTCCTCATCCAGCCTATGTTGTCACGTCTTTATATTATCAATATTTTTTTTCTTGTTATACACATATATTGAGATATTAATACTACAGTTTAATAAAGTAGGTTTTAATATTCTATAGATGTATTAAATAGTCCTTATATTCCTAAATTATAAGTGGGATACTGTTTAATAAGGATAAGTTCTTTACAATATGACAACACCGATTAGAGGCGAGGGAGCCTATTCATTCATTTATTACCTTGTAGTACGTGTCGCAGGTGTGCGGTAAAGTTTTGTTGCCGCTATCTTCCCGGCTGTATTAACGCATTTTCTTAGCTTGTAGTCCTTAAGTGTTTATTTTATTGACTTTTTCTGTTCAAAAACTATAAAATATGGTTCGCCAGTGCCAAATTTGCAAGAAATTTGACTTAAATAATCCATTTAAGTCTTGAAACGACTTTTGACCGGTAGACAACTCTCAATTTACCCATTGGGAGTCAGTGGCGTTGTTGTAGAAAGGCGCTTATTTAGATAATAGTTTAGTAAAATGTAAAATCTGAATTTTTTCTCTTACATTACATTATTTACTTACTTACATTTTAACAAAATCATAATTATAACCCTGTTAATAATTAATAATGTTTTTATTAAAAATATATTCCGGTTTATTCTAAAATTATCTTCAGAATCTAAAATAACATACAAGAATTTTAAAATGATATTACATTATGAAACAATATTTTTTAATATACCGGGTCGTCTCAAAAGTGGCTCACCCCTATAACTTTTTAATTTTTTCAGATAAAAAAAACAGATTTGTATGTTAGTAGGTATATGACATAAATTAGGATTTATTGACATATTCAATTGTTTTTGGTCTCTTCCTGTTTCACCGAAATGATTACATCTTTTGATTTTTAAAGGCACCCTCGGTATATTGCTACTTTATTCAATAGAAAATGACACTCTGAATAGAATGACATATCATATGTCAACTTTTGACATTGTCGCTTAAAAACATATCCTATTTTAAATTTCAATCCGGGGTGCCATGGTGTTGTTAAAAACACTAAGTTTTAATCAAGGAGCCTTGGAAAAATAGTTTTGATCGTCTAATAGGTTTCGTGTCTTGTCTAGGCCGGTTAAAAGATGTACAAATCGTATTTTTAATCATACATGTCAATTTTTTCAAATGGAACAAGGGTGACTCATTAGCATATTTGGAAAAAGCATTTTTTTATGAATATATTAATACCACACACTTGGTATTTCGAGTCAAATTGTCGTTATGAACCGCGTGTTACAATTACAATTAAACCATATGCGAAAATGTCAAAAGTTGACATATTATATGTCATTCTATTCAGAGTGTCATTTTCTATCGAATAAAGTAGAAATATACCGAGGGGTGCCGTTTAAAAATTAAAAGTTATAGTCATTTCCGGTGAAACAGGAAGTGACCAAAAACAATTGAATGCGTCAATCAATCCTAATTTATGTCATATACTAACATACTAAATCTTGTTTTTTATTGAAAATATAAAAAATTATGGGGATGAGCCACTTTTGGGACACACCCGGTATAATAAAGACAGTACCGAGTTAAATAAATATAGTTTTCATTTTATCCACTTCCTATCACCTTCCTTGCTTTAATGGAACAAATTTATGTTATCTCTAATTTACATAATAAGGCATCACTTAACCAGAAAAAAAGCTACAACAATCATATTTTTTTTTCTCTCGCTGTCGCCGATTCTATTATATCTGTGGAATAGATCCTGTTTTGATTAATATTAGGGGTTGTAAATGTTTGACTAAAATTAATAATTTATTATTAATTTCAAAAATTACCTAATTTCGATTATAAAATTTCTTCTATAACGTGTATTTTATTATTTTTATCCTTTTCTAAGGGCTCTAAGGCGTTTTTTTCTAAACTTTTATTTAAAAAACCTGTCCTAAATCTTAATAAAATATAAAAAAGTTTAAATACGATATATTTTTAATTTAATTATAGCTTCATTAAAATAAAAAATTTACCCGGCTATGATACGGAGAGTTCAGCTGTACTTGAGAAACGAAAGACAGTGTTGTGTTTCTCGGCAGAGTTGTCAGGTAACGACCGTTACGACAGAGACAACCTATCTATCACTCGTGTCGCACTCGTTATAACCTAAAACAATAACACAACAACATCATAACAATAACAAGACATTGTCTGACCGCATGTTCGAAATATTTATGAATGAGATGCTCAGTCTATATTTTATTTTAAGTCTATGCTCCTACTTGTAGGAGGCGCCACCTACCTCATTTTTAACCGTTTTGAAGAGTAATAACTTTTCGTTCGTTCCTATATTTCACTACTGAGTCATAAAATATACATTTGTGCCTTTTTCAACGTAAAAAACCGTTCTCGAGATATTTGGATTCTTAATAATCAATTCATGTCAACAATTGTTTCGAAAATTATTAATTTACTCAAATCTACTAAAATGTATTTAGTGAATATGTTTAATTTTTGTCATTGATGGGCATCTATTGATTATTAAGAATCCGAATATCTTGAGAACGTTTGCTCGCAGCGATTTTCACCAAGAAACATTTTTTGTAGTATAATACAGGGACGGACGAAAAGTTTATACTCTTCAAAACAGTATAAAAACATTTAGGTGGCGCCCCCTATAAGTAGAAGTCACATTGACATCGAAATTAAATTTCTTATATTCAAAAACCCCCAGATACCAATTTTTCATCCAAATATCGACATTAGTTCAAAAATCATTTCGAAAAAATCGAAATAAAAATGAAACTACACCCTGTATCTCCGAAACGAACCATTTTAGTACATAAGTTTATACGAACTTTTTTACTTACTTTTATGTGCAGAATATGCTGCCGAAGCTTCCGGAATACAGTTCGGACCACCCTGTAGAACGATGCTAAAAAACTATAGAGAAATCAATAAATATCTATAAATCTATAAAAAAATATTTTTTTTAGAAAGTTTATAAAGTGCCTCTTAGTATTTTGTGTCTAAAAAACACAATTTTTTGATTTTTTAAGTATCTGCAAATAAATTTAAGATAATCGCAGACTATCCAATCTGTAATAAAGCCGCTACAGGGATATAGACTTTTTTTCGTAAACAAAACACTCAAAAATAATCATCAATAAAATTTAAGATGATTAAATACTTGAGTTAATATAAAATAATTATTAGAGATTAACTAATCTTAAAATCAATTAATCTTTTCATATATAAATACCTGAAATTACTCTCAAGTATTAATTTTAACGTACAGGGTGATTCAAACTTACCGCCCTTGGCTTAAACAGGAAAAGGGAAACTGCAAATACAAATTTCGAAGACAGGATTTGAATGGCAGTGTGTAAGGTACCGTATGATCGAATAAAAACGGCGTCCAGTTGGCTGGGAAATGACGATCGATGACATTTCCCATATAAATTTACATACAAAATGACAGCGATCTTCATTTCATAGCCATCGCTGACGCCGTTTTTTCTCGATCATACGGTATATTTTTTCGTATTTAAACATTTTTCAACTTTTTTGAAAATGGTGGAATTGACGTCAAAAAAAAATATTTTTTTTACAAAGTCATCATTTTTTTTTCATATTCGGAAAGAACATATTTTTTAAAACAACTTCAACAAAATTGGAAAAATTCCTTTACTTTGAAACTAAAAGAACTGCCTACCAACTTTTTATTAACATATTTTAGTATGGGCGGCTATACGTGCCTCCCGGCGCCAATTTTTTTATTATAGCATGCATATTTAAATTAGTAGTGGGAACTATCGAATGAATACTATCGAAACATTCGTTGAAAACTATTCGAATAAAAATTATCGAATAGATCCGTCATCTGCCTTGAAATATTGTATTCTAGTAATTCGGCAGCAAAAACCATTCATTTATAAAATTCATTCATTTATGAAATTCATTCATTCGTCAGGATCGATTATAATAAAATATTAACTGAATTTTAGCCCGGCGACGTAGGTTTCTTTCCGAGAAACCCGACAGCGGTCGGTGGCAATGCTATGAAAGAAGCCGGCATCTTTGATTTTTGCGGAGTCAGATATAGATAAGGACACATTATTTTTTTATTGAGGTGCTAGTATTTACACAGAAAATACATTATGAAAGGCGCTGTTGCCATATTTTGGTATTAGTTGATATTAGCAAAGAATATTATTGTTTGGCTTTAGTTAATTAGGGAATATAAAGACATACTATCTATTCTGCATTTTTTTTATTAATATTCTGTTGTTACACTGCAATAATACTTGTTATTTTGGATGTAGGAAAATTATTTTTAATGTTTTTTAGCAAAGACTGGTTTAATAAATAATAATAACAATAATAATTTGTTATACCTATTAACAACAAAATTTAAAATCATTTAATATAAATATTTTCTTTTAAGTAGTAGCAAAATATAAACAACAAATTAGATGTCAAAATTATTTATATTAGATCCTATTTAAAAATAATATAGTCTCTAAATTTTTTGGCAACGGTGGTTTATTAAATAATAATAATTACAGAACTAATTTGTTATATTAACAACAAATTTTAAAATCATGAAATATAAACATTTATTAATTTTCTAAGCATGCAGTGTAATGTAAGGAAAATATAAATAAAAAATTAGAAATCAAAATTATTTATATTAGGTGCTTTATATTACTATTTAAAAATTATATTTACTTTTACTGGCATTTACTTTAAAAAATAAATGAAATATTTTTTCTTCGCAAAAAACTACATGTAAAAGAATTAGCATAAACAAAATATAAACATTGTTAACTTTTTTTTTTAAATTGGCACGTGTAAAACTTTCATTTTAATTTTCTCACCCCATAGTTTGAGTTCGATAACCATTTACTTAAATATGATTATACAACCGCATTACTTAAATATGATTATTAAGTTCAACTAATTCATATTATTAAAACATCTAAAATACAAATAT
This sequence comes from Sitophilus oryzae, assembly GCF_002938485.1. NCBI lineage: Eukaryota > Metazoa > Arthropoda > Insecta > Coleoptera > Curculionidae > Sitophilus > Sitophilus oryzae. The sequence goes on from NW_022146695.1 coordinate 1,262,664, forward strand.
GTATTTTTAAAATTAATTGTAAGTTCATCTCATCTCTCTTAAAAATTGCTACTTCTCAAAATTTCCCATTAAAAAATAGACCATATACCATATAAATTAAATAATTGAAAGATCGGACTACGGAAAACCACACAAATTTTCGGAAAAATTTTGACCACCTCCACATGCACACAATCGTCAATAAATAAAATTAAAAAATAACTACTATTTTAGTATTTTAACTATTTTAATAAACGCAAAAATAGCACAGTATTTATACGGCGAAGTTATAAAAATTTGGAAGAACTAATAATGCACTGACGCATACAAAAATCAAACGAATACTAAATTTCATTTATCAAAACCATTCGATAGTCGTGGCTCAACGATAACCATTTAGTCGCACGGCGAGGTTGTCACATATGCTTTAGTATACAAATGAATGAATGATTTTATTCGAATAAAACCATTCGATAGTTGAAATCATTCATTCATTAACCATTCGATAGTCTAATTCATTCGATAGTTCCCATCGCTAATTTAAATATCTCAAAAATCAAAGTTTTCAAACATATTAAACCCTTATAATAAATGCCTTATTTTATGTTCAAGAATTCAAAAATTAAATAAAATACCGGGTGTTCCATAAGAAAAAATATAACTTTGGTATGGATCTTAGTTCTGACACACTCTGCACATTTGCAAATAATTTTAAATTATGCGCATTGCCTTCCACATACACTTTGTGAATCTTTCCGTTTTCGTATAATCAACCGAGGCGAATGAGGTGCGCCACCCCGTAGAATTCAAAAGGCATTTAAACGATGAACAAAGGCAATCGTAACAATATTAAAATCGATTTCTTCCTAATATTTCCCCCATCAGCTCGTAATAATATTATGGTAACGCGCGTTTCGTTATATATCGTCGAAAATAGATCCGTTGCCCTGTCCGTCGCACGTAAAATTACGTCCGTAATAAAACGCGCTCGCGGGCGGCAACGCCGGCAACTTTCGGATTAACATTAACCGGCTTATTATTAGCGATAAACTTGTGTTTACACAATAGATTTTATTGATATATATCTCTCTCGCCGTAGCCGATTTACGACAGGGCCCCTGTTAGAATTTAATGAAACTTCGGTAGTGTTATTCGGCGTAATTTAGGTCATTCTCGCAGAGACACGCGCTATATTTTCACTCGGCATTAACGTTGGTCGATTGGTATTTACAGTGGCGGCGCGTAGTTTCCGGATGCACAACCTTAGGAAAAAAATTGTCATGGGATTACTAGCAAAAAATACTCTTTCTGAGCTATCAAATTGTCAGTCTAGGGCTGCAACTTAAACGATCTTATATTATTAAAAAAACAGCTTTTGCCATTGACTGCGTCCGCATAAAGCTAGAAATTTCCCTTTATGGTTGGAAAAAAACGGGCATTTGACAGCATACCAAAAATAAATTGTGGGAAATATTGGAAATAACTAGTGATGGGGGTTAACTCGAGCGAACATTCGCTCGAGTACATAATAATTGTAGTAAATTGAAATCCGATTTTAATGTGACATACTCGATAAAAGCCAAGCGAATTTTCTACATACGTTGTAGGTAGCAAATTTATACGACGCCGTATATATATATATTTATCCATTCCATATCTGACGGACAAAATTTTACTACCTACATCGACAATGCTTTGAAATAAACTATATCAAGCGATCAAGCGAATCGCTCGCCGCTTGCTACTTGCCATTTATCACCGAACGAATATGTGCCCTGCGCACTGCCACGCCCTTTCTAATTCGAAGTTCAATAAAACACAAGTTTACTTAATTGGTAATGAGTTGCATAGAGGCCACTAGCTTTTTAATTTTAACAGCCGGGTGGTCGGAGTTCAAAGATATTAATAAAAGGGCGCCACGAGATTATTCTCTATGAACTCGGCAATAAAGATGTAACTATTAAGTAGACTTCAACACTAACCTCGAACTGTTGAGTGCAACTATCATGAACTTCAAATCTTACTATAATTATTTGAACTTAAGTGACTCTAACTTAACTATGAGACTAGACTGTAAATAATACTACTAAAAATATTTAAGCAATTTATTAAAATATTAAAAGTTAAATAGGATATATAAAAAAAACGAATAGAAAATGAAAAATGAATGTAAATGACTGAAAATGTAAGTTAAATCAGTATGTAAATCAATAAGAACTAAACCTATGACGTCAACCCCCTTAGCTAACTTATACTAGATACAGTCAGGGTGGTTTATAAATAGCAAATCTAAATCTAAACAGTCTTACTCTAATGGATGTACAGGGTGGGTCAAATTCGACGCTTTTAAATGGAAACACCCTTTTCTATAGGAGATAGGCAAAAACTAATATCGGTGTCTGGAGCTCAATTTTTATCAAAAACATGATGGTGAAAACCGCACATCAATATCTGTTACCGTTTCGGAGTTACGGGGTGTTTTTCAAAAATGTGCATTTTTAACAAATCGCTGTAACTTTTTGCTATGGAAAATTTTGTATTTCCATGAAAACATTTCCAAAGCACTTTTTACGTAGAATTTAATGGTTTAAGTATAATATTTTAAAATTAATAATTTAAGAGTTATCAACAGAAAAATTGATTTTTGTTTGGGACACCCTCTATATTTTTAATTAACTGAAAAGAATTTAAAATTACCTTTCCAAAAATATAGCACACTTGATATTTTGTTATAATCCCCTTCGAAATACAGAATTTTTAAAAGTTCGCCACTTTTAACTAGTAGGCTTTGGACCCCTTATTGATGATATTCCCTTAATGGAACTCGAAAAAATATTTTTCCAGCAAGACAACGCACCGCCTCAGAACGCTGAAGTTATCAGCAAATTTTTGCAGCCAATTTCAAGAATATTTGAATAGCTAACCAAGATCCCAGCCGTTGGCCGTCGAGGCCGCCTGACTTAGTGCCCATGAATCTAATCCTATGGATATATTTGCGGAAGAATAAAGGTTCCTTATTCTTCCGTATAATGTACACAAGTATTAGAAATACTTAGCAATTAATTTGAGGGTATCTTTCACTCCCTCTGAGTTAATGAATTCCGCGAGAAATGTTCAAAAACTGCCCCGTCTGTCCATAACAGAAGACGGTCGATATGTCGAACACTTGTAGCAAAATCTCATGTCTTAGTTTGCTATTTATTTTTATTGTTATTAAATATAGTTTAAATGTGTTGATGTTGGTTAAATATATTTTAAATTGTTATAAAATTCTGCATCTCTCATAGCAAATATTATTTTCGTTTTAATTGATGCTCACAGCTAGAATTTTTTTGCATTACAGCCGGTGCCGTTCAAAGCCTACTTATTTAAAGCGGGCGAATTTTTATATACTCTATATATCTGGAAGAGGAATCGAGCAAAATATCAAGTGTGTTATATTTTTGGAAAGGTAATTTTAAATTATTTTCAATAAATTAAAAATATACAGGGTGTCCCATATAAAGAATCAAATTTTCTGTTGATAATTCTTAAATTATTAATTTTAAAAAAATTATACTTAAACCATTAAATTCTACGTAAAAAGGTGCTTTGGAAATGTTTTCATAGAAATACAAAATTTTCAATAGCAAAAAAGTTACAGTGATTTGTTAAAAATGCACATTTTTGAAAAACACCCTGTAACTCCGAAATGGTAACAGATATTGATGTGCGGTTTTCACCATCATGCTTTTGATGAAAATTGAGCTCCAGACACCGATATTAGTTTTCGTCTATCTCCTATAGAAAAGGATGTTTCCCTTTAAAAGCGTCGAATTTGACCCACCCTGTACAATCTTGAAACAACTCGGAAGTTCCTCCGGCTGAGCTACGGTGTATAGCTATGAGGTGGCTACAGCAGGGTACAGCAGCTCAGTGTACTGTCACTGGAGCCCACGGATGTCAGCAGACGTACAGATGAAAGGCAAGTTGTTGAGGTTTCAAGTGGTGAACATAAAAACCCTCAACGAGGGTTTATGATGTCCAACGAGTACCTCTACACGGACAACAGGAACGGATGGAATTCTGGACTGTTCTGTACTACGGTCTGGATCGGTCTTCTTGCTCTACAATTACGAACAACCAAATAAGATTTAAGAAAGATAACACTCAACTAATCTTTCTACACCACGTGGGCGTGGAAAAGTCGAAAACCAGTCAACAATGCGAATAAAAATCAGTTGAGCATTGACTTAGACTAGGCAGAAGAATTATAGCATACCTTGGAACTATTCGGGGACTTCTTGGGCACGTGGAATCGGAATATCGGTCGGAAAATTCAACTATTTAATCCCTTGACGGAAATTTGGTCGGTGGTCCATACAAATTCAACAAAATCCAACCACGTCTCTGACCAAATATGTTTCGGAAGCTTTAATCCTTCTTTACGAAGACCTGCTATTCACCAACAGGGAATGCTTCACAAAACGGCAGCCAGTTCTTCACGACGACACTCTTGAGCCGGGGAGTACACAAGAAGTGATGCAAGGATTCGATTTCCTTCACAAAATCAGATTTCAACCGGAAATCTCCCTCCAGGATATAGATAGAGAACTATATATCTTGACTAGTCCAACTCACAAAAAGGCATAAATAAAAAATGATGTTTTCTCCTCAGCCATATTCCATATCCGGTCAATGAACGAACTAAGCTCAGAAATTCCACAATTGAAAGAACGAATTGCACACTGCGATCCACATCAAAAATAACCAATTTAACTACGAAATTTTATCTGATAATTATAAAATTTCAATAACCAAAACAAAGGATAAATAAATCCAAAAACATCTGATTTGATCTGACAGTGACAAGTGACGGACAAAAATGAGGATCAAAGATATAGAGAGATGGACAAAAAACCTACTGCTAGTCGGCATCAGTGACAATATATGTATCTATAGCTGTATATCGCGGTGTATATCGGGTTGCATAATTGTAAAATTTAAATAAAATAATATTTAACAATAAAATTATAGTCAACATGATGCAAAAATAATAGTTATTTGCGATAATTTATGAGCTAACACACAGAGGTCGTTGCGAGGAAATTTGACTGTTACAGCACGCAACTTACTGCTTGGCGCTTGGCGTTAACGAGTACTTACAACAAGCGACGGGTGAAAAACCGTTTTTTAAATACGAGTGATATTTCGCTCGAGCGATCACTCGGTTATTGCAATCGCTTGAAACTCGAGTACTCGATTATTGAAATTATTCGGTTTTCCCATCACTAGAAATAACTAATATAAATGTCAACTTACTTAAAGCAGTTCAAAACTTTACCAAAAGCCGGAATAAAAATTCGACTCATTATCAGAAAACATAAAAATTACAAAAGGCCTCAAGCAGGTATGTTGCCTATACTATTCAAAATATACCTACAACAAGCTCTAAAAAAGTGGATGCTAAAGTGTAGAGGAATGTGAATCCCCCTAATAAAATGAGGACACCGTATATACACCCTATTTTTTGAGGACAACTAGATAGTCCTAGTCCAAGACCATCGAAGACCTTGAATACATGGCAGGGAAGCTGATAGAAGAGTATAAGAAATGGGGGTGGAGGTAAATATTACAAAACTAAATGTATGCCTGTACGGGGGCCACAAGAGAACATAGTCTTAGAGGATGGAAGCGTGATAAAAAAAACTGCGACAAATATAAATATCTTGGATTAAAAATAACGATGGAAAGAGTATGGTCGTTGGTTCGGAAGAACATCAATTGATATTTTCAGAGGTGCGGTTTCACGCACCATCATAGCCAGTTGGATCGCCAACCTCCGAAGGGAGACGGCGGCCTAAGAAGAATAATGCAAGGCAAGAGGGCAATATCTATGCTGAATGGTGTACTGTGGGATCAAGGAATTTCTAAAGCTGATAAGAAGAGCATAGATAATATCGTAGTGAAGAGGATAATAACTTAGGTTAGGTTAGAACTGGAGAATGTAATCCAGAGATCAGAACCACAATAGATCTGAAAAGGTCGTAGTAGAAGTGCTCGATAGCCACCTCAAATAATTAGAGTAGATTAATCTAATTTAATCTACTATGTACTTTAGGCAAGGGACAAAAACTTTATTATAACCTGGAAAATCATATAACCTACTCAAGTATCTAAGTATCAGGTATGACGTGTCTCTCCGTACGAGTCGTTCACTCAAGCATGTGACATATTCCTTTTCTCAAATTTTTGAATATCGTCTCCATACCAGTGGCTGCAGAGGAATTTTGGTAGATTTTAAGGTATTTAAAATTGAGCCAGTGGTAATGAAGTTTCATACAAACTCTTACCTCTAATTATAATCTCCTATCTTTCAAAAATGGCTTATTATTGTTGAAATTCGTCATTTAAGGTTTAATTCAGAAATTTATAATTACCAAAGTTGCTGAATAGTAAAAACTTTCTTATTAATTTTTGCCCCTAATGTCGTTTCAATAAATTTCCAAAAATCGCTCATTGCTTCTTAATTAAATATATATATAAATCCGGGTTCATGGCGTCCTATGCCTTTCGGTACCCAGTTGCCAGCCTTTCCTATTTTCCCAGTCCCCTAGATGAAGATTCTTCTCCGACATAGCTTTATCTACTCCTCCAATCCATGTTGCTTTTTTGAAACCCCTAAATTTACTCCCTTGGGCGAGGAATTTCTGAAAACTTAATTGGTCATTTTGTGCAAAATTTCATAGTTCTAGATCAAATAATAACGAAGTTTCATACATATATTTTCATATATTTTTCATACATTTAATTTCGACCTTTTAGGAGTTAACTATTAAACATTCATCAAGAATGAAGCAAATTTAGTTATCCACGTAGATAACAAAGTCCTAGGATACACCTGACGAATGTTATTATTCCTTGGGATTAGGAGGAAATCTTTTTCATGTGTAGACGTGCATTCGGCGCAAATGTAGGGCGCGACGAATGGGTTCCCCGCGAACGAATGTTTTGTATCTTCTGTCTTTGTATCTTGACTCTGTATAGAGAAAAAAACCTCAGCTTAAGATAACACGCGGACCAGCTGGTACTAAATACGCTGTTATACCATGAGATATAAAATTTAGGTTTAATTCATTATTAATGTTTCTTTTTATATTTTAACGTTAAATTTAACGTTGGCGTACGAATAACTCCCCCTGGCGTTTATTGTTCGGTTCAGGCGTGGGCGCGCGAGTTCGCAGCTTAATGATTTTTGGTAGTTTAATATTTTTGTTAAACGATTTGATGGCGGCCGTTAGTACTGTGTGTTTTTTTTCTCTCCCCGCCGCGCCGGTTTTATTTTCGGTTCCGATGTTCGAAAAATAAATTCGCCCCCGTTTAATGGTCGCCGTTGCCGGGACTATCGCTCGTAATCTTTGGCCTTTATGTAAATATTACACGATTATTTACGATTTGTGTAAAGTGTTATCGATCATGTCTATCCAAATATGTGTATGGGAATCGGGAGATTGTAACGAATTGAGAAAAAGGAAAATTCCGAGCTTTATTTTTTTATCAGTGTTTGTTATACTTTTATGCTTCTCAGGTGGTTAATCCTTCACAAGAATTTTTTAGTTACTGGGAATAGAATAAGTTTATAGTTATTTTTTTCTTAAGTTGCTATAACTGTTAAAATTGCCTTATATCTATCAAAAATAGCAGATAAAATAGTACTTTAACCGCAAGGGTAAATTAAATGATACTTTAACAGCGAGGATAGGTTAAAAACTTTATTTCTTCTCGCTTCTCGCACGTTTTTTAATTGCTTCCATTTTTGAAAATTTTTGTATTCCAAGTTATTCGGGATTTAAATGGAAGTAGTTTGGATATGGCGTTTGTCGCCTCAGCCTGAATATCTGTTTGTAATTTACTTATTTCATTTTGAGCCATTTCTGGCTCCAATTCAATCAGCAATCGACACGAAAGAGATTATAATATTGGCTCAAAACTGACAACTAAAGAGACAGCTTTATTTATTTGTCAAATTACATAGAAACCAACGCCAACCCAGCATAATATTTTTTCTACTCGGAATAAATTTCTTAAAATAATAATTTCTGAATATTTTCTAAAACGTAACTCGCTATGGAAAGAATATTGTTTATACACGACGATAAAATTGCATTATCGTCTCCCGAAATTAATTCACTCGCGATTTCATCGCTCGTTAATTAATCCTTTCGGTCGACGATAAAATACCATTTTATCGTCTTGTTTAAAAAATAACTATAATTTTCACTTCACGTACCTATATCTCGACACTCTCAAGGGAATCAAAATTTATAGGGCATTTTCCATTGATCTAGAACTATGAAATTTGGCAAGTAATACCACAGATTATACAGATTATAATTTTTGTTTTTTCTTTATTATTTTTCGTGGTTCCAATTTTCGGAATCGGGCACTAGTTAGGTGACTAGTTTGCGCACATAGCATGCCCACTTATGGCCTCTAAAATTATGCACAGCGCCTGACCGGCACAGTTATTAGAGAGATATCGGAAAACCGAATAGCGTCATCCAGTATTTACGCGTACCTTATCATGGTTACGATATGCGCGAGTCAATTTTTAACGCAACACCCGCTAATAACGTTACCGCCTGACGTAATTTGCGGATCAATTACACCAAGCGCTTTTTCTAAATAACCTCTGATAACGTTTAAAAATTGCTTAAATGGGCATGTGCGGGTATTTGACAACCGGAGCCGGCCGGCGAGATCTTTTATTTTAGGTTATGTTTGAATTGTTTTGAATTATTGCTTTAGTTTTATTAGGCAATTTGATATTTAAGTAGCTGGGATTAGTTTTAATTAAATAAATATGGGCCCAAAATATGGATTCCACCTCTTCCAATACTAAAGAACCTATAAAGAGTCTTTCGTCGGTTTACAGCAGATGACGACTTAGCCCTTCTAAGAGAATTTGATGCTTGTTGCCCTAAACCCACTGGCAGACGTTGAACAATAAAGCACTGGAAATAAGCACTTTAGCCCTTTAGTTTTAAAATACCTAGTAAACAAAACAATTTCAAAGTTTTAAATTCAAAGTTAGGTTAAGTTTAAATAGCGGACGCGACGCGATCAGAATTCTTTCCGTTCCGATAACTATAAATGAAGAGAGTTAATACCACCTCACGTAAAGGAAATAACACCTGGCCTTATTAACGTCCATGCACGCTATTCGGTTTAGCGATATCTCTCTATTACGCTGTTTATTGTTATTTTACGCGAGTTTATTTTTGCGCACAGGAAATTTGACTCGTTTGCACATCGTCATAAAAAACAATTTTCGTACCACGAATTAGGGACAAGATTTTTATCTGCATACTTATAGGATACCTAATCTGTGGTAATACCGTCTTATACTACATACACAAAATAGAAATCAACCAGAACGCCGACTCTGCCGAATTTGATGACGTTTCACGAATCGCGACGCCATATTAGCAGCGGGTAACTCTCAGGGCCGGATTAAAACGCTTTCGCAGGCTGTTGTCAGAGTTATTTAAACTTGTCATATCTATTTAAACTTTTACTAATTTCAAATTAGTAATTTGTACTGAAGAGAAAAATCTCTACACAATGTAATAAATATCACATTGTAGAAACGAAAAAATTAATTTATAAAATTAGAAATAATAAATACGTATTAATTAAAAATAATAGTTTCTCTATTGATTTCGTAATATTTGAAGTTATTTGAGTGGTTGTTGTACTTATATCATTATATTCTTTTTATAGATATTGGTGTTGGGTTGTATCACAGAGAAATAAGTAAATACAGAGCCTTAAGATACATATATTTTTTTCTTCTTTGAGTATCACCACTATTTAAACAAGTAATAGTGTTTGACTACCTTTACGACACTTTTTAAATAAAATGTTTAAAACTTAAGAACCCTGTACAAAACAGTCTAGTTTTAATCATTGTCATGAAAAGAAAATTAAAACTCATAACTGATGAGCAATATTTATCCGAACAGACGATATTGCCAAATTAGAAAGTATTGCTATAATCATATTTGTATTAACATTGTAAGCAATAATTATCAAACAAAAAATAATTACTATCTCTACTGTTTTTGTTGCAAGTACCGAAATAAAATTATAATATTGGAATTACATTCCCGCATTTTAAATGAAGGCTTTGTTTTCAACTGAACGTTCCCATAAAATGTGGCAACAATGTAAGATCTCTTCTAACTTAGCTTATTTCTCTGGGGTTTTTATTAATTTACCCATTTTTAGATGAGAAAAATTAATTGTAATTCTGTTGTTGTTCCAGCAACAGCAACAGCAGGGTCTGCAGCAGTTGCTTGTAAGTAATACTTCAGTAGGTCTGCATGGAATATTAAAAAGGAAAAAATAAAGATAAAAAGAGTTATGGCGTCGAATTTGCACTTTTTTTTATTTTCTTATATGACTTTTGATATTTTTATTGTTTCCTTTTCTTGATTTATTAAGCTTAGATTACTAATTTTATTCTTTTTCTCTGTAATATTTTGATTTGTGCATTTGCATGGATATAATCTTTAACTATTTTATTTAATTTAGATTATTTTAGTGTAGTGTATTTTTTTTATTTTAGATTAGAATTTTGTATGACATACTAAATTTAAGGGATAAAATTAGTAATGATTATAGCTTATAATATTTATATTAATTTGTTGTAACATATTATTGCTTAGCTACCTATATTTGACAGTGTTACAATATGTACGTAATATAGAGATTTATTAAAACTGATATATTGCGCAAATAATCACTTGAAATTAGTTCGAAAATTGAAATATTCAATATTACTAAATCTATTTAAGCTATTAGTTGGCTATCCATTGTCTACATTGGTGGTTTAGGTCAGGATCAATTGAAACCACTGAATTTAAAACGCATATTTTGCTATCAACTATACATATAGCGACAGGATACTCTACGAATATTAATATATACTATACAGGGTGAGTCTTAAATAAGTGTAAATATTTTCAGAGCTGGAAGATCTCGTTAAAAGAAACATATTTTCTCTTTGTCGTTTTTTAAATAAATCCAAAATAACCGCTTTTTTTATTTTACTTACTCTTACGATTTTTCGCTTACATTTTGAGAACCGCTGCATCTTTTCTGGGGTTTCTTTTTTGTAAATTTAATCTACTACATATTATGAAGATATTATTATTTTTAAATAAAAATTTAAAAAATGTCCAACATTTTTCTCAAAAATTTCCAAATTTGCGAAATGTTTTTCTCGTGGAAAAATCTAATGAAATTGTTTCTGGGGTCGAAATATACCACCCCTAAAAATATTTACACTCATTTAAGACTCACCCTTAATATCACCCAGGACTGGAAGTATACTTGGATGCTGCCATATAACCATATTATTTTTAAATAAAAATTTAAAAAATGTCCAACATTTTTCTAAAAAAATTCCAAATTTGCGAAATGTTTTTCTCGTGAAAAAACTTCATAAAATTGTTTCTGGGGTCGAAATATACTACCCCTAAAAATATTTGCATTTATTTAAGGCTTACCCTTATCTGCTGGATCTATAGCCTGGATCTATATATAGATAACCATGCTATCTTCCTTTTTGGTGACACGCATCTTCAAAAATATACATTTTCACAATTCAAATATTTGCTTTTCATAACAGCAAGCGTTGGTATTTATAAATAATATTATTACTTACTTACGCGTTAATAATAATTATTAACAGGGGTTCCCAATTTTAAATGACACTAAAACAAATAATTAACCTACACAAATATTTATATTTTTATAAGCCTCTAAATCGATATATAGGATGGCCATGGGCTAAAATGAAAGAAAAAAAATTGAGCTGTCAAAAAAATTTGAAAGTTATCCGATTTTGATAAAAATCGATATATTGGATGCCCCCTAACCCATAGTTGGTTTTCATTTTATTTGTCTCACATTTGAACTGTCAAATTTGACATATGTCGTTTTTTTTAAGTTCTCCTTTTTTAATGAAAATCGATATTATATTATATAATATTAGGATGCCCATATTATTAGGATGCCCATAGGAAGTTATTTAAGAAAAAAAATGAGTTTAAGTGTGTGGCACTGAGAAACCAGCATAACTAAAAAGTAAAAAATAAATTTTAAGAAAAAACTTTTTTAAAAACAAGCTTTTATTTAAATACACTAAAAAGAAACAAAATTTTTCTTTAAAACTTTTATTTTGAACTTATAACGTCATTACACAATTTTATATTATACAGGGTTGTTCACCACATATGACACGGAATATTGTAGCTAAACGATTAGATTTTTACGTTTTGGGTTCGTTGAAGGACTATTAGAGCTACAATTTAAAAATATTTTTACAAGATACAGAGTGTCCCAAATAAATAAAAAATATCAAAGATGTATTTTTTTAAATGGAACACCCTGTATATTATTACATTTTTAGTTTCTACGATTAAAATAAAGGTAAATTTGATTAAGGTTTATTACACTTAAACCTTACCGTTTTTGAAATATTTTCAATTTTGTAAAATTGCAGTATAAATTTTAAGGCTTCATTTCTACAAGGATATCAAAGTTTTTAATACTAAATATTTACTGAAGTTTATTTATTGATCAGTTATTGTGCTGCAACAATAAAAAATTTACTATCTTATACAGAGTGTCTAAATATTTATTTTAAATAATTATTAGCTTTAAACGGCAATAACTTGTTTAATTTAAATGGAACACCCTGTATATTTTATGAGAATCAGATGCACAATTTAATTGTCTATCAAATTGTATTATACCATTTTTTACCTATCTCTTCAAGTTTTTGTAGAAAATGCATTTTCTTGTAATATAGAACTCATTTATCAATATACCCATGGAATACTGACATTTTAGATTATTTTTAAAGATGTACCAAATTTTTAAAGAGTACAGATACTAATATTGTCGATATAATTCGTTTATTTCATTAAAAAATATAAAAAAGTCTTTAAATATTTGTTAAAGAGGACCAATTAATATGATTCGAGAATTCAAACTACATTAATTGACTGTTTGCGTTGATTAATAATAATTGCTCCAAATACTAAAAATCTGAATTATGTATGTGTATTAGACAGTGTGGTAAAAAACCAACACCTTAAAAATGTTATTTCATTTTTTGACAAATGCTTATTTATAACAACAGAAACGTTCATTTTCATAACTTATTATTATATTGATTTCTGATTCAAATCCACATTTATTTAGAATAATTTATTAACGAACACAATTAAGTATGTAATTAATTAGTATTTGGTCGTAAATACTGGTGGTATATTTAATTAATGGTATACGCTTTTATAAAGATTTAAATAATTTTCTTTTTGCATACAAATTGGCTAGTAATATTACGTTTTACTAAAAACGATAATATTACTAGCCTGTATATTTTGTACATTTGTTGTTTTAAAAACAATCTAAAATGTCAATATTCTATGGGTATATAAATGAGGTCTAAATTATAAGAAAATGCATTTTCTACGAAAACTTGAAGGAATAGGTAAAAAGTGGTATGATACAATTTGATAGACAATTAAATTGTGCATCTGATTCTCATAAAATATACAGAGTGTTCCGTTTAAATTAAACAAGTTATTGCCGTTTAAAGCTAGTAATTATTTAAAATAAATTTTTAGACACTCTGTATAAGGTAGTACAATTTTTATTATTGCAACACAATAACTGATCAATAAATAAACTTCAGTAAATATTTAGTATTAAAAACTTCGATACCCTCGGAGAAATAAAGCCTTAAAATATATACTGTATATTTTCAATTTCACAAAATTGAAAATATTTCAAAAACGGTAAGGTTTAAGTATAATCAACCTTAATCGAATTTACCTTTATTTTAATCGTAGAAACTAAAAATGCAATAATATACAGGGTGTTCCGTTTAAAAAAATACATCTTTGATATTTTTTATTTATTTGGGACACTCTTTATCTTGTAAAAATATTTTTAAATTGTAGCTCTCATAGTCCTTCAACGAACCCAAAACTTACAATTTGTAAAAATCTAATCGTTTAGCTACAATACTCCGTGTCGTATGTGGTGAACAACCCTGTATAAAAGCTTGTCGCGAGATTTGAGTGTACAGTTGCACTCATAAAAATCTGGTACGACAACTTTATCTTGTAATTCCTGGTTTAGTGGTCTATCATAACATAAACTTTCAAAATGAGACAGGATAGATACAGGTTTTAGATTGTTATGTATATTGTATATACTTCAACAACAAATCTCGCGACAAGCTTTTATATAATATTTAAAATTGTATAATGACGTTATAAGTTCATAATAAAAGTTTTAAAGAAAAAGAGTTTATTTTTTTCTTTTTAGTGTATATAAAAGCTTGTTTTTAAAAAAGTTTTTTTTCTTAAAATTTATTTTATTATTCCTATTATTCAAAACTCTAATACACCGAGCCCAAAAAGTTCGCTATCACTGCGATAGAAGCAGCGTACTAGTAAAACGTGCACAGCATCCATGTACGTTTACTTATAGGGCAGCATCCAAGTGTCAACCCGGCTTAAAAGTCAAATTAACTAAATATTTTGTGACATAAATTAACTTGTGTTTTTTCTGTTCGCAGCAGCAGATACATGCACAACAGTTGCCGCATGCTGGCGGACCCGGGCTACCTATGGGTCCCCATCCTGGTCTGCCAGGAATGGGACCCGCGGCAGCCGCAGGTTTGCTAGGCTTCGGGGCAGGCTTACCCTCGGGAGCGGCGCCCCATCCCGCAGCCGTAGCGGGGGCGGCGCACCCCCTCCTCAAGCCGGAGAACTTGCACCCCAGAGCGGCCAACGAGGACCTCAAGAGGCCGAGCAGCACCAACGCTTTAGAAGAAAGACTGGTAAGGCAGCACTTTGTGAGTTATTTTTTATTTTCTTATTTTTTCTTGTTTTTTTTCTTAACTGTTTTTACTCTGGAATTATTGAATTACTTTTGTAACTTTTCTGTGATTCTTAATCTTGGTGAGTCTGTCACTTTTTTTCTCTGCGGTTTGGTCTATTTGTTAGTTATTCTTTATTTTTATTTTTTGTTCTAATTTATTTTTAGTTTTAGAATAATTATTGAAATATTTTTGTTAGTTTCTGTGTTTTTTTTAATACATATAACATGTCTATCACTTCTTTCCTCTGCGGTTTGGTCTCTTTGTTAGTTATTCTTTATTTTTATTTATTTATTTTTGTATCGTTTATTTTTAGTCTGGGACTGTTGAAATACGGTTATTTCTCCAAGAACACTTTATTTTTTTACCACATACGTCTATTATAAACTATTTATTTTATTAGAACAGGAAAACATCATTAATAAGGCCTTCCTTCCATATGTTTCCCAGGTCACCGATAGGATTGGTAAAGTTCTCAAGAAGCATAACATCAAAACCATATACAAACCTACCCGAAAAATAAGGGACTGCTTAAGACCAGCAAAAGACAAAAGAGAACCATTATCCTCTGCAGGGATCTACCGTATACCTTGTTCCTGCGGTAGCGTATATATTGGAACTACCAAACGCTCAGTAGGAACGAGACTTACGGAACACAAGAGAAACTGCAGATTAGGGCAAACAGAGAAGTCAGCCGTAGCAGAACATGCTCTAAGAGATGGTGATCACAAAATCCAATTCGAAGACACCCAAGTCATTGCCACAACATCTGGATATCATCCTCGTCTGGTCAGGGAAGCTGTTGAAATTCACAAACATCCAAATAATTTCAACAGGAAGGAAGAAACTTTCTACCTTAACAGAATTTGGCATCCAGCTATATCTAGGACCAAAGTAGCAGCACAGAGAAGTAGACCAGTTCCGGAAGAACTACCACCCGAACAAGCCACGCCCCTCCGCCGACGCATAAATACGCGCTACGCCGACGCGGAGGCATCAGTCTAGTGTGAGCAATCGGAGCAAACACACCTCTGAAGATGCTAGCCACTCGTGCTAGCGAAACGTTAGGAAGCAATTCTAACCGACGACGGCCTAATAACCCGAAAAACCAAAATTCTTCAAACGATGGCCGCGAAAGCCTAAACTACTACATTATTTATTTTATTATTATAAATACAAAAGTATTTCAATAATTCCAAACATATCTACATAGTGGGCCTCAGTCTATTTGTATTTATTTAGTTTCTAATTATTTCTTTTTCTTATTTAATTTATGCTTTACCTTCTATGTCAATTATTTTTCTTTCTTCTGTTTTCTTATTTTTATATATTTTCTAAATTTCTATTTTTTGTGTTTCGCAAAAAATCTGAGGAGTTCAACAAAAAAAATAATACAATAATAGAATTTAAATCTGCAAATACCAAGTGTTAAAATTTCGCAGATGTTATTTAAAAGCAGATAGATCTGGTTTCTGTAGACACTTGCTTTAAAGTAAAAATGTCAGTTAGTATTGATTTTATTTATGCAAATAAACTTAAATATTGATATTTATATAGTATCGTATATAACGTTTACTTCTGGTTTCATCATATTATTATTTGTAATATCATGGGTAAACACATTTTTCAAAAATCCCCCACGTAATCAAATTCTTAAGTACATACAGGGGGGTGTTTTAGATAAATTATCCTCGCCTACTAGTACTTTTTGTGATACCTTGTACAAGTAAACATGTTTTCCAAAAAAATAAAGTTAAGTAAAGATTTCAGTTAACGTCTCCTTTTTGCTGCCAGGGCTAATCTGGACGGGGCCTACTTTGTTTACGCGGAATCCGAACCGCGGTCCTCGGCCATATCATGGTCAATGGCCTACCGACTTGGCAAGTGTCTATGTCGACTTACTCACTAGATATCCGATCTCATCCGGCCTCGAACCGGCTTGAATGAGCAGTGTGTCTTAATAGATTTTACACTTTTGCCTTTATTGGACAACAGCACGATACAGAGTTTCGAACCGGTCACCCGTCCATCCACTAGTATCGCCTTACGTCGCTTAACCTCGGTGTTCTAATGGGAACCGCTGTTTCGGCGTAGCTGTATACTATTCTTGCTTTATAATTTTATAATGTTTCTTTTTATATTTTTATTAAAAAACGATAATTCTATCACCCGGCCGGATAGCCCTGGCAGCTGTGGCAATTAAACCAAAATACTAGTACATTCTATATTTCTGACACTACTAACTGCTACTAACCAACAATTTGTTTTGTGTGGTCTGTGGTCTGTTTTTGTTTATTATTTACGTTAGGGACTTATTTTTAAATTAATGTTAATCGTTAGGCAACCAGTAAACTCATAGAATATGCATCTCTTTTGCATAATCAAAATTGTCACTCTAAATTTTACATAACCAAATTGTCACTCTAAATCGCTGTCTTTTTTAGAAAAATGTCACTTGTCTTGTCATTATTCAATTATGATTCAATTCAATATTCGAATTCTCAGAATGTTGTTAACAAAAGTTTCATCTTAAAATAAGATTTTAATCAATTACAATTGTTTATCTCCATCATTTACCGGATTAATAGTACAGAAATCCCCTTGCTAGCTCGTACGTCACGGCCGTGACACACGGCCTTGAATTTTTACCCCCACCGCGCGTAAAAAAGTTTCACTTCATAAAACCGCGGAAATGGGTGGTTTTATACAGGTACGGTACAGAAGTTATTACTCCTCATACAAAATAAATATGGTGCCCACTGCAATTAAGAGTCATATTGACGTTGAAATCAAATTTCCCATGGCAAAAAATACCCAAACACTGATTTTCATTCAAATATCGACGTTAGTTCAGAAATTATTTGTAAAAAATCGAAATAAAAATGAAACTTCTACACTCTGTATCTCCGAAACGAAGCATTTTAGGACATAAATTTATACGAGTATCATCGGATCACCCAAGGTAATCCGAATTGTACAGGGTGTCAAGAATATTTTGTATCTAACTTTATTTGCACTTTCGAGGGTTGTAACTTCCTCGGGAAACATTTTAGGACATAGCCGTATGTTCATAGGAACTTTTTGTTTTATTTATAGAATCGCCCACCCTTAGATACACTATTTTTTGACACCCTGTATAATCATTTAAAATTAACATTTCAGATCGTGTTTTTTGTTCTCTCATACAGTAGGAAGGAACAGTGATTTATATGGCTTTCTTTGTTTTTTTCTAGAATTCCGTCTCGCCCGGCGACAGGGATAAATACAGGGCGAGATCTCCTCCCGACGTGGAACAGGTCAAACGGCGAAAAGAAGAGAAATTGGGCCACGTAAGTAAACTCGCCCTCGACTCATTAATTTCCTTCCGCTCTCTCCTTTAGACCCATCTTCCTTAACGCTATTTACCGGCGAGAAAAACATTCTGAATTTTCGTTTTGAGATGGCTTTAATAGCGGGGCAAAGATTCCAATTTTCTTTTAGCATATAAAATCGATTACTTTATTATAACGGTTATTTTTGGCTTTCATTATCATATATAACAGAGGGAGTCTCGATTTTCTTCACATTTAAAAATATATTTTTTTAGTTTACAGGGTGTGTAATACTGTTTTTTTAATATAGTCTGTCCAACGACAAAATTCTTGACAGTGATAGATGTGACTGTCATTTTAATTTCAAAGTAGTTTATTTTTTTACAAAGAAATATGTTGGTACAATTGGAACGCATAATTAATATATTTAAATTTTGAGTGACAAGTGATTACTTCAAAATATTGCAAAAAAAACTGTATAAAACTGAAAAAATATAATCTTGGTTAATTAACTTTAATCTTAATTTTTACTGCTAGTACTAAAATTTATTATTTACCTATCGTGTGATGTTATTTTACAGAAACTCCAGTGTTTGGTACCATATACGAGATGGTATACAACTTTATTTGTGGCTAATACAACTCTCTGGCCATAGTGTCTGGCAAACTGTGTTTTTCTGGCGGTCTCTGGTTACCGAATATTAACTGTAAACTATGGTCTGGGTCAACACTTAATTTTAAATTTTAATTTTAAAAAACACGAAACACAAGTAACAACACAGTCCAAAATATTTGACACAAAATTATAACCTATAATTTGGCAAGAGTTTGACAACTCCCAAAAATCATAAGTCGGGTTCATACGCATCGGAATCCGTTTGTCGTTATCGTTGCGTCAAACCAATAATATTAAAACATGATCTGCCCTGTTGTGAAATAAACCAATAAAACTGGTTAAAAACAAGAGACGACGCATGACGCATTTACTTATAAAAACCCATCCATAGTTAACTTAAAAAATATTAGAAACTTTTTTTAATGAAATAAATGGATTGGTATGGAAGTCATCTGCTTTTTTTCTGTCATCGTCTGTCGAAATCTTACCTGAGAAAAAAAAAACAGAGTATACCTACTTAGTTTCGCTGTAATACTGTATTTTTTAAATAAAAGGGTATGATGCTAGAGTTTAATTTCTATCAGTATAATGACAGAAATCAGGATTGATTGACGTATTAATTTATTTTGGGCCATTTCCTGTTTCGCCGGAAATATCTGGAACTTTTGATTTTTAAATGGTACCCTCTGTATTTTTTTTACTTTATTCGATAGAAAATAACACTTTGAATAGAATGACATATTATGTGTCAACTTCTGACATTTTCGATTAAAAAAGAGTATTTTAAATTTAACTGTGTTCACAATGACAATTTGATTCGAAATACCAAGTATGTGGTAAAAACAAACTGTAAATTATTCGTTAAAAAATGCTTTTTTCCTCGTTCCATTTGAAAAAATTGAGTTTAAAAATAGGATTAGGGCAATTTTTAACTGGCCAGGAAACGTGTAGACTATGAAATGTATTCCAAGGTTCCTTGATCAAAAATTAAGGATTTTAACACAGCCATGGCACTCTAGATTGAAATTTAAAATACTATTTTTTAAGAGAAAACCAATGTCTTAAGTTATATATATATATGATATGCCATTCTATTCAGAAAGTCTATCAAATAAAATTAAAAAAATATATCGAGGGTGCTATTTAAAATCAAAAGTTATAGTCATTTCAGGTGAAACAGGAAGTGACCGAAACTAATTGAATATGTCATTCGAACCTGATTTATGTCCTATCCTAATATACTAAATCTTGTTTTTTTATCTGTAAAAATAAAAAGTTATATGGGTGAGCCATTTTTGAATAACACTCCAAAAAGAAGTATTTTCAGTCAAATTAAGTGTATACTTTCTTGCCCATGTGGAATCACAGGCCTTCGCATGGCCAACTGATTGGATTGACGGTTCTCAAAATGTAAGCATTATTTTCCAAATTTCCAAAGTTAAATTACTGTATTATTTCGAATTTATTTAAAAAAATGACAAATAGAAAATGTGTTTTTGTCTAGTTTTACTACCCCTTAAAATACTTGTGTTTATTTAAGACACACCCTGTAAATTTGTCCAACCAAAACAAACATTCACTGGCCTCTTTAATAGAACAGCCTGATGGCAGACTTGTTTACTTCATCAGCTGTTCATCGTTAGATATTCGGTCAGCTTCTGTATTCACATTTTGCCGGTTGATATTCGGCATTATTTATTATTGCAGTGCAAAAAACTAATTACTTTGGTTCCTCAGTGACTTCCTAAATGACTACTTAACTACTGCCAGATATATGGTCACCACACTCTATGTCAAAAAAAAAATTAAGTGTGTCATTGGTCATTGTACTCGAGTTCTATCAAAACCTGAAATATAAAATGCAGATCCGTATTTAAAAAAAATAACTTGGCCTCTGTATATCACAAATTATCAGCTAATTTGAAAATCTAAAAATATTATCAGATAGCCCTAAGAAAGTGGCTATGAGAATGTACAATTAGTTTTTTGACTTTCTAAAAAATAACGACAGGAAAAAATAAAATAGATTTTCAAAAACAATCCGTTTTTCCCAAAAACACTCAGCAATCCTTGGTATTTTTAAAACTTTTTTGATCTCATTTTGGTGAACATCCCAAAGCGCAACTTTGCCCCGATTTAATCATGTTCGTATCTATTACGGTTACCGAGATACCAATGCTCGTACCCCGAATTTATAGCACCCCGAATATATTGTATTTATTAACTGTATATTTATGTATATTTCATGTAAACTATGTTATTTTTAAAATACAAACAAAAAATCTGAGCAATAATTATGTTTTCCATGTATTCTGCAACATATTTATTAATACGTAATATCTAACTAGCGTGACGTCATAAATCTCGCTCCGAGGCTGTTCTATTAGAGAGGGCAGTGACACTTTAATCGGTTAAAGAATTACCTATTGGTTATTTGAATAATCTAAACGTAGTATTTCAACATTATAAAGATCTTCGAGTCCCACCTACCGTAATTAACGTAAATAATGACAATGGAAGACCTAAATCAATATTTTATTACACAAAACATTGTACAAACAATACACTTTTCGTCAAAATTTAAACCTTAAATTGCCCTTCTATTTTTTTCCGAGCCGTCCGTCCCTTTTCATTAAATCAGGACGTATACCTCTCCGAAAAAACCCGCTCTCAATTCAATGAAACGTCGACTATCCCCCCACTCTACTGCCCTCTTCCATTTCTTCCTCTTTTTCCCGTCCGTTCCCTCTTTTGCCGCTACCCCTTCCCCGCCGTCGCCTGCGAGGGGGGTGGCAGGTCCCCCGCCGACCGCCCTTGTTTGCTGTCTCACAAAGTAATCCCCCCATTAGGTGTTATTGTAAGCCGGCGCGGACCCGCATTTCCGATTTCGGAACTGTTTAACTCGGGCCCACTATATCGGTAGACAGGCCGGAATTTTTTTATTTCGTCTGTGTATTATACCGACTATCGGCCGTAGTCTCATCTTTAAAATCTTGGATTAAAGCCTCATTCAGAACCTCATAATTAGTGGTTTCAATTATACTTTATACTTTTTAGTTTACGATCATTCACAATGTTTAAAAAACACAATTAAGATTAATAGAATATCCTAGCAACAGCTTGTGTTAGTCAGTTGTATCCATAGAGAAAGCCTAATATTTAGCTTATAGAACAGTCAACTTTTGATTTCTAACCACAATTTCTCTTGACGGAAGATAATCAAAGGCCCAAATGACATTTCTCGCAAATTTTGAAGTATAATTAGTGGAAAACTTAAAAATGTGTCACCTTTTTCTACTAATTGAAAATCTCTACCACTAATACTGACGTTCTGAATGCTTACATTGAAATTAAAGGATTGAAACCACTAATTTATTCCACTAATTGCGAGGTTCTGAATGAAGTTGATTGAAGCTTAATTGAGCACCTTAGCTCAAGGTTATTATATTAAAAAGGTTGTGCCTCGGACTTTGGACCAATCACAGTAGTTGGCGCGGTTACGTCAGCTAGGGGGACATTTAAAATAACTATTAACAAAATGTTTAATAATAACAACACAATTACAAAGTTAAATTGTTCTTCTATAAAATGTTTGTTCATGTTTCTCTAATTTTGCTGAAATTTAACATTTTTAAGCAGTACTTGTATTCGAAAAAAAATAGTTTTAGCTTCTGACCATGTTAAAATATCGAAACCTAGTCGAAATAATTTATTATACATATACACACTCAGCAAAAACAATACTGAAGATTATAAGCTGTTATAGGTAGGAATGATCTCTATTTCTAAGGAAAATTTGATAAATAATTTAAAAAAAAAAACAATATTTAGTTCATTAATATTAATTATAATACATTAAGTACACTAAAACTAAAAGAAATATAGTATGTCCACTAAAACTATCCTATAATGGACTTAATACGTGGAAAGCAACATAAAATTATTTGTAAACAAGCTGAAATCTGCTGGGTACAACATGATGACTCGCAATTAGACGGCTAATGTCAAGTTACTAAGGTACCCTGTTTAATTTAATAACCTTGACCTTAGCTGTCAAGTGGTGTAAGAGGGTTAATCAAAGAGTAGTATTTTTACCTTAACTTTAAAACACCCTGTGCAATAATTTCTTAAGCAAATTTTCCTAAATCATTATTTTTCGGTCAGAACCATATTGAACAAGGTGTTTTGAAGTTAGTATAAAAAACAATCTTTCAATTAACCCTGTATAAAACACTTTAAGTTATCTTAGTTTACCTTTTTTAGGAATTATTTTCAGCGGAAATAGATTTCTGCAACGCTTTTTTGTTTAATTCAATCCCGATGTCCAATTTAAATTGGAACTTTTTGTTTATGCCGTGGACGGTTTATTTAATTATTCATCAATCGCCAAAGTTACTTTGGTATTTAAAAAAATTGAAAATTTTAGTTTGCAATGGCAATTAAAAAATATTCTTTTTTCATTAAAATAAAATAATACCTACGCGTTTATTTTTGGAAAAAATATTTCGTATAAACCTCAAGCCCTTTTGTTTTTGTTTCACAAAACGATCGTGTTTATTTGATTTCGTTTATATAATACTATTTTTAAATCGGAACATGGTTTGTTTTACACCTTTGGGCTTTATTTCCTTTAAATATTTATTTTCATTTGTTTTTGTCTGTTTTTTCCTGTTTTATTATTTGTATTTTCCCCTTCCGTTGTGATTCTAAACTTCTTTAATTAAGAAGTATTTTTAGTTTTTATAAATATATTTTTTTTTTATTTCAGGAAAGTGACGGAGAGAAAAGTGACCAAGACTTAGTTGTAGATGTAGCTAATGAGGTAAGGCTATATTTTTTTGTTGTTGTAACCTAATACCAAAAATTAGAACTGAAGATTAATATATGTATGTGAAATTCATACAGTATGGCATATTGGTACATTTTGAAAAATTTTGTAGTACTTTTAGTAGGTCGATCCCACTTCTGATGTTGTAGAATGTAATTCGTATTTGCCAAATAAAACACTGGATTTCCTTCATAACTCCTTTATTCTGTCGTAGTACTCAGGATAACATAAGAGTGACCCGATATTCTCAATAGCGTGTTCTTAACTAGCTATAGCGATCGTAGTATTCGTCCCAACCTATAATATCTAGGGTCGTTCTCTGAATTATAAAGAGCTAAATCTCACATGTATATGAAGAATTGAAAAACTTTTAACGTAAACTACCAGCAATAATTAGAGAAAAACTTTTTACACAACGCATTAATATAAAGTAAATTCTTTGTTTTGATTAGTTTGTATGTAGTATCACAGGTTATTCATAACCAGCCTGGTAAACTTCATGTACACATAATCGTTTAATAATCCTTTACGAAAATTTGCTTACCTACTCCATTGATAAAGTGACCGGTCGTCGAAGACCTGCCCAAAATCTAGCTAAGAATACCAGCTGGTACTGAATGAGCTGTGACTATAAAAGACGATAGTTTGGCCGGCTGGAATTGAATGGCTTGTATTTTGTTTCAATCCTAGTGTGCCAGACGTTAAAGCAAGTAGAATAGCAGTGATTTCTTCTGTATTTTTAAAACAACAACGAATTTGTTTTGTTTTCAGGAAGCGTCGTCGCCTCACACGAACGGCGAGCACGTATCTTTAGGGAATTCCAGCGATATCAGAGAGAACGGCAGCTCGAATGGAGACAAAATAAAGGTGGAGAGGCCTCCAAGCAGAAGCGGATCATCCTCGTCAAGGAGTACGCCATCTTTAAAGAGCAAAGACGTGAGTTTTTCTCCTATTGTTAAGTTTATTCAGTTTCTTTCTCTAAGTCAACACTTTGTTGTTCAATCAATATATCTTAAAGAAAGAGTGGCTATTTTTTATTGTAATAGATGAAACAGAAAAAAACAATAAGACCTTTAATTTTATTATTAATTAAAAAATTAAAAAGATTAAAAATTCAATGATTAAAAAATTCAGTGATAGTTGTTTAACTCTCATAATTGACTGGTTTACTACAACGAACGTCAAAGAATAAAAACATGAAAATCCAAAATTATATTAGCATAGAAACGCGTTTTGATTTTTAGGACATTAAAAATATAACTATATTTTAATAATTTTGTATTTTTTTTTCTAAAATGCTATGGAAATTTGGAAATGTATAAACGGGATTAGCCATTTTAGGACAGGCAAAAACTTTTATGAAGAATGAATTTTTCTCAAAAAGTTAATAATGAAGAAGTTTATCTTGTTGTAAAGACAATCCTGGGACTGTATAGGTACTTACTAGTGGAAATTATTCCCTTATTGATCTGGATTTTTGAGAA
The DNA here is from genome assembly GCF_002938485.1 of Sitophilus oryzae. Lineage (NCBI taxonomy): Eukaryota > Metazoa > Arthropoda > Insecta > Coleoptera > Curculionidae > Sitophilus > Sitophilus oryzae. Next base: position 1,287,826 of record NW_022146695.1, read on the forward strand.
ATACAATTCTTCAATCATATTATATCTCGTCGATAAGCATAAATTTGAACGTCTCTATTGTCTATTTTTCATTTCATTCATTTTTTAACGTTTTCTTATTGCAGGAAAAACCTCTAACCCCAGGCTCGAAACCCCGATCGACGACGCCTAACCTAGGAGCAGGTGCAGGACCACCGGGAGTATCCAAATCGGCACCCGGTGGACCCCTGGGTCCCTATCCCCCTTACCCCGGGTTGGGGGCGCCTAGGACGCCCGAACACCAAATACCCCCTTACGCACAAGCACCGCCCTACGTTAGACCTCCTCCTCAAGGGTTACCTGCCGCATATGACAGTCATCCTCATGCAAGGACATCGGCTTTAACTGCCAATGGACTGGGAGGAGTACCAGGGGGAAAACCGTAAGTAAATGTAGATCAGTGATAAAGAATACAAGGGCAAATAACACACTGGCACTGTTTGGAGACAAATGGTAAAAATTTAGTCTCGGGTGTTTTGGTCCATGTATCTTTAGTCATTGGTCATGCGCTTTGTCATTGGTTAGGACTAATACTCATCTAAACCGCTGAACTATCCATTAGAATTTTGTTTTAAAATTCGTATTGGGTAGAAAATTATACCGTGCTGGCAACTCTTACTTTTGGGTCGGTATTTACATGTGTGGAAGTAAATCGCATAGGGATCTTATTAAGTCGGAGTGAAAGAAATACGACGGTGTGTTGTTGCGGCGTTGCCAGATTTCTCCGGTACGCCTTTCCCTATCAAATAAAGTAAACTCACGAACATGATGTTTAAATAAGAAAATTTCGATAGGCTTGTTTTTTTTCATTCAAAAATTTAAAGAAACCCATCCATTTACTTTTAGTACATAGCAATTTTCAGCAATCGTGTAACCTTTATATTTATAAAGATTTTCACATACTGTCTGCGAAAAGTAGAAAAATAAAAAAAAATAAAGCAGAAATATTAAGACAGTTTTTGAAAATACTACAATCAATTATTTCTGATGGATTTCTAATAGCGCGACCACTGTCGAACACCAACTCAATTCCACTTCTTTTTACCAAAAGCGTTTCTAACTTACACTTAAAAATTTACAAGCTATAGGGAAAATTACGGCTCGTTAATAAATAAATAAATAAAGTACCACGAGACGTAATAAACCGTGAAGCTGAACGTATGATGTCTTCCCGAGAATTTTAAGTACTAATTGGGTCGACCGGTCGACCACAACGAATCTGCTATATCCCCTTCCACGTCTCTTAAGGAGGATCCACATTTAGTAACATGTTATATAACATTGCTATTTAACAAGCTACATATCACATGTTAAAATACCGCGAGCCGTCCACGTTATAGTTTTTGTAAACATGAATCGTTTTGGCAAGAAAGAGATTCAGCTCGCAGCAGCGGCGTGCGTAATTTTTTTTTGAAGAAAGAGAAAGAAAGTCGCGACGGTTTTGAGTCCGCCATAGCCTACAAGCAAGATCTAAATATAGTTGAACTCAATTTGCTTACCTTTTCAATACCTGCCGCGGCTGTTTCTGTCTTTAAAAAAATTAATAACTTAAAAGCAAACCATTTTGAATTATCGACTTTATCTAAACCAGTACCTGATTTGCATTTCTTTTGTTCCCTCTGGAACTGGCCTATTAGACAACGCATTTTTTTCTCAACTTTTTTCTTTCCAAATACATACTTTTTGCAATTTTTTAACCATGCATCATGCTTTTCTTATTTCACTTTAACTGAGGGACTACGGATATCCCATAACACTGTATGATCTATATACAACTTAATTAGTTGACAAGCCTGCTCTTGGCTCTACTCCATTAATAATATAAGAACCATATGATAAAAAAAAAATTTCGTCAGCGATGGCTATGAAATGAAGATTGCTGTCATTTTATATGGGGAATGTCATCGATCGTCATGTCCAAGCCAACTGGACGAGAGGCCGACTGGACACAGTTTTTTTTTCGATCATACGGACGTTATTATTGACCATACGGTATATTATTAACCAGTAAATAAACAAACCAATATCAGCTCACCACACTAATAACGATTCTGTCGCGCACGTCCCTGAAAATATGAGCGGCTAAACTAGAAATTTAGCAAGTCTGGACGCATTGTTTCATGTTACAATAGCAGTGTTGCACAACATCTTTTGATCTTTACGGACTACAAATGGATAACATCCAGCAAGTTATATAGCAGCGAAATTTGCTAAATATGACTGAAAAATATGTAACATGTTATATAACTTTGCTACATAGCAATGTTATATAGCAAGTGTGGACCGTCCTTTAGCAATGTGCACAGTTCTTCGGCTTATTTCATACATTTGGCAACGTTTTTACTGTTCTCTCTTTATTCAGTACATTAATAAAAGCATTGTACTCTTCTAACATACGGAAATCTCGACCCAAGACTAATCTTTGCCAGCCCTTAGTATAAATAAATCACACTACATCAAAACATATTTTTAAAACTCCGATTGATTGTTCATTTCTGTAAATTTTGGTTTTAACACCGCATCACATTTTGCATGTTTTTTATTCAATTTCTACACTCTTTTTTAGAGCATATTCCTTTCATATGAACGGCGAAGGTCAACTACAACCCGTTCCCTTCCCCACGGATGCGCTGATTGGACCGGGCATTCCCAGGCACGCGCGACAAATCAACACATTGAACCACGGTGAAGTGGTGTGCGCAGTCACCATATCCAACCCTACGAAGTACGTGTACACCGGTGGTAAAGGTTGCGTCAAAGTGTGGGATATCAGCCAGCCGGGCAGCAAGAGTCCTGTTAGCCAGCTAGATTGCTTGGTAGGTTCATAGTCTAGTTATAGAAATGTATAATGGGCAACGACATAATAGCATAGTTTAAGGAAAAGAGTAGTTGCACTCTCGCAAATATTTTCTGCCAGTTTTTGCAAGCTGTCGAATATCGGCAGGTTGCAAAGCGTTTCAGTTGAATTCCGTCCGTCGAGCTGCGAGGTTCGAGCGTTGCGTTCCAGCACAGAGACGGATTGATAAAAAATGAGTGCATTACTGTGTGCTGCATTAATTGTAGTAATAATTCAAAAAATTGTTCTTTGATTTTTTTTAGATTTCCATCGGATATAAATCGGCAAGCTGATAGTAATTATCAATTAACATTTAATTATATTTGGTTATTTTAGAAGCTGAGATATTATGTAATTAATTAAATATTATTATTTTTTTTAGCATGTGGGCAGATTTTAAAAATAGTTTTTTAGATATACAGGTTGTCTCAAATATGCGCATGAAAATATTTTTTGGTCAGGGGATTTGCCATAAAATTTTCATTCCAATAATAGTTTACGAGATAATTTATATAGATTTATGTTTGAAACAATTTTAGAGTAAATATTTTGTACATCTAAAGTCTCCGCAAATTATTCATATTTTTTAATTGATAGGATTTTATAATAGCATAATCTCTTATAAATTTAGTGGACTGTATTTTTTTATGTTTTTTTATTTATTTTTTATTATAAGTGGTCGTAATATAACAATATTCAAAATATTATAGACAAAATATTGAGTTTATATTTGAGGGAAGAAAAGTGCCACACCTAGCTTTAAACCACCTTAAATATACAGGGTGGCCCATTAGTGCGAGGAAGTCCAATATCGTCGTCGTTGTCGAAGATGTGAAAAAAGTTTTATTCATATGTTTCAAGGTTTATAAAGGGGCGTATCCTAAAATATTTTGTTATATACAGGGTGTCACAAAAAAGTTATGGTAAAGTTAGTTTTATTTTTTTTAAATTATTTTACATAATTCTATATACATTATTCTATTTCGCACTCATTTTGCCGTTGAAAGAGGATTATTTCACCGGGTAGCATAGCTGCTGTGTTGGAGCCTCATTTATTACGCACTCAGTTCTGGGACAACCTGTATAGGGTATTTTTTATGGCGTCACCAAAATCGGAATACTTAAAATGGTATATCTCATTTTTTTTAAATGCCACATTCTGTATATTATTTTTCTGTCCGATGCAGAATTAAAAAGTGAACATTTTTTTATTTAAAGGGTTTCTAAATTTTTAACGGTTTCGCAGATATTCGCAGTATTATATTACATATGGCTCTTTAAACAGTAAATTTTTATCAAAGCCCCCTAATATGATCTTTGTCTGATATTTTATCGTTGGAAATCCCATATGTAATGAAATACAGAAAATATTTGCAAAACGGCTAAAAATTTAAGAACACTTTAAATACAAAAAATGTTTATCTTTTAATTCTACATCTGAAAGAAAAATAATATACAAGGTGTTGCATTTAAAAAAAATGAGATACAATATTTTAAATATTACGATTTTGGTGACGCGTTGAAAAATATCCTGTATACGATAAAGTAAATTTTTCTACACGAATTTATTCTGGTATCCTTCGTGTTTAAGAAAACATAGCTAAGTATTAATAAAGTTATATTCACTCTAGTTTTTTACCACCTTTAGTATATAATGTTTTTAACCAAAGTTTTAGTAAATAAGAAATAGAATGGCCACACCGCAGTGTGCTTTAAATAAAGACGGTGTACTATATGCAGAATTTTATGCCGAATCCAGTTATGTACAGAAAATTAAACTTGTTTTAAATCAAAAAAAAGTTGTAGAAAATCTCTGAAATAGATAATAATATAAAAATATGTCATTATATATTTTTTCCGCATTTCTTCCATTCAGAAGATTTTTAGATACAGAAGAATTTTTACCTAAGCGAAATGTGAAAATATTCTGTTTTCAAAGCAAATTTTTACTCAATGATCATTTTTTTTATTTTATTTTATTGTGAACTCATATTTTCCTAAATACATATCTGTGAAACTATGGCGAGTGCCACGACTATACTTTGCCTAGTTAATAGACCACGACTATACAGCTACGTCAGTGGTCACGGGAGGCGAGAACAAGGTCATATAAAGTGGCAGAAAAAGAACAAAGAATTTGACAAGGAGTAAAACTACTAGTTTCCTTATACTATGATAATAGTCAGCACGACCCCGAATATGTTCATCGTTGGCAACAATGAATTTAAAAATCGCGCCCTTGATTACGTAACTAAAAGTTTAATTGATATTATGAAATATATCTATGTTGCCATATTATGAATATATTATGTTTTTTAACTAAAGATTAAAAGAAAATCCATTTTTTTTAAATTCCAAGTTTTCAAAAATTATTTTTCGTGAAAAAACCTTATAGACGTGTTTACGTCATAGACATATTTGCACTTATTTAAGACTCTGTAATCCCTGTATATCTACTCTGACGCCTGTATATCTACTGTAGATATAATTCTGACAGGAATAGGCGCATAAATGAACAAAGACACAGCTGGTGTTTTCCAGAATTAATTTTAAACTTCGTAAAAATAAATGAAATGGCCAATAAATTTTTATGATTTAGACTGTTTAATAAACTGCCTATTGGATATTAATGGGCTCGATAAAAGGCAGATATTTCTCTATTTTTATGACATATATAATCTACTGTTCCATTTTATTTTTCGATTCTTGTGTAATTTATACAGATAGATATATTGGCTAATTTTATTAAATAAAATTTAAGTAATAAATGAGAGCTTCCCAAAAATTGAAGTACTCAACACATACTGAGGGGTCAGAAATCCCAGTCCTGTATGTAAAGTTAGGTTAGGTCGTAAGAACTACAATAAATAATAAACATCTTTTTTTAGCAACGAGATAACTACATACGATCTGTAAAGCTCCTACCTGATGGTCGAACGCTTATCGTTGGAGGTGAAGCCTCTAATTTGTCGATCTGGGATTTAGCGAGCCCCACGCCAAGGATAAAGGCCGAATTGACTTCATCGGCCCCAGCCTGCTATGCCTTAGCTATAAGCCCAGATTCCAAGGTGTGTTTCAGCTGTTGTTCGGATGGTAACATTGCCGTTTGGGATTTGCACAACCAAACATTGGTCAGACAGTTTCAAGTAAGTATAAAGTAGTTGACTCAACTTCTATTAAATTTATTTCATTCACAACTACATTTGTAATGTTAATATTACCAAAGTTTGTTGTTTGGAAGTGTCAAATTTATCTACCTTTACTTCTCTCCTCCATTTCACTCGCGGCTTGAGAGACGACATCCAAAAAATGACAAAAATGATAATCTACTTTTGAATTAAAATGACAGACAACGGTCAATGTCAAATATTCGCTCTAGACGGACTATAGTAAAGTCACACTGACAGTTGTCTGTCATTTTATTCACAACTAAATTATATTTTCTGACACTTTTTGGATGTCATTTGACATCTTTCCTGACTCGTTGGACAGACTTAGTACTAGCCCACGGCCACACAGAAAGCGTTTTTTGCGTTTTTAGCGTGAAGCGTCTGTAGCGACTAAAACAAAATGACCGGATTATATAGGAGTGGGCCCACCAAAAGCGTGTCTCGCAAAAAACGCAAATGAAAACAAATCAGTTTGTTTTCTGTAGCGTCTTTAGCGATTTCTAAGACAAGACCCCGTCATAGGCGGACATTATGGTATATTTAGTCATACAATAAAAATAAATTAAATAGTATGCATTTTTTTTCATTTTAGGGTATTATCTAAAAATATTTTATTATATATAGAGAACTGTTTAGGAAGATTCTATTAAATTCAAAAATTTGAAGGAAATTTGATAAAGTGTAGTTTGAAATGTTGGAAAAGTAATAAATTAAAGGAATATTTTCTTACGCTTAAAAAATAGTTTTTTATGCATAAAGAGTGTTTTTTTTTCTGCGTAAAAAAGTTTTTTTTAACATTAATAGTTTTCGACGTGTAAAAAATAGTTTTTACGTGTAACAAATAGTTTTTTACATTTATTTTTTTTGGGGTAATTTTTTTCACCAGAAACAATAAGTTCTTGACGCGTAAAAAATATTTATTTTTGCGTAAGAATTGTTTTTTACCAGAAACAATAAGTTTTTGACGTGTATCAAATGGTTTTTTACACGTAATAATTTGATTCACTTTTACAAAATTTGTATTACAATATCAATATCTTTGATAAACACGTGGACTGCTCACAAATACACGTCGCGTCACTACGTATTTCTAAGCCGTTAACACGTTTCGTTAGAACTAGCTCGTGTGTCAGGGCCGTCTCGTTAGCTCGTATGTCACGGCCTTAAATTTTTATTCCCAGCGCGCGTAAAGAAGATTCACTCCAAAAAGTTGCATAAATCATATCCTAAAATTGCGTTAGCAACTAGTAATATTTACTATTCTATTATAGAATCATAATTATTTATTATATTATATTATAATTATAACAAGTAACCATAACACTACATCATAAAAAAACTCGAAAATCGTGATTACGAAACTAAAGTTCGTAAAATAAGTGGTAAATAATAATTATTATTTTTACACACACCACTGGTACTAGCAGTAGATTGTGTTTGTCGCCGAATATATGCCCCGGCCCGTTCCACAATTCAATCCTAGCATCTTTTATCTTCGTCTCTTCAACGCTAACCGCGTCGATCTCGCCTATCTCTTTCTCACAGGATGGATTGTTAAACAGGCCGGGAATCCACGAGCTTGCGACGTTACTAGCTTTGTTCGGGTTCTTGATATTACCGATTCTGAACCGTCCGAGAACTCTGCAGCGCATGCGCAAATGAAATAATGTCTTCATATTTCCTTCTGCGCATACGCATCACAGTTCTAGGACGGTTCAGAATCGGTAATAAGAGAAACCCGAAGTAAGCTACTAATTGACATCTTGATAGAAACTGCAGATCTGCCGCGTCTTTTACGTGTTTTTAATGTACACAAATCGAAAAAAACGCTTCAAACGGTAAAATCGCAAAAAGCGCTTGAGACGTAAAAAACGCAAAACGCTAAAAAACGCTATCTGTATGGCCGTGGGCTAATGTCGTTTCGTGTATTTACTGTAATAACTTATAATTTACTTATTTTCAGGGTCACACTGATGGGGCGTCTTGTATAGATATCAGCTCGGACGGAACCAAACTCTGGACAGGAGGCTTGGACAACACGGTGCGGAGTTGGGACTTACGGGAAGGAAAGCAGCTCCAACAGCACGATTTTAGTTCTCAGATATTTTCATTAGGTTATTGTCCAACTGGGGAATGGTTGGCTGTTGGAATGGAAAATTCACATGTGGAAGTAAGTTTGAACAAAAATATCTGTTACTGTTATATTTATAGTCCAAGCTGCAAAACTAAACATTCCTAATGCAAAATCCAGCAATACTGTATAGGTTTGGTGCATTCTCCGCCGGTGCTGCCACCATCGGGAAATATCGTAAACAACTAGTATATACAAATACACGGGTTTAAATAGCGACTATACGAAAAATTTATTATACAGTTATTCTAAAAGTGTTAGGAAGTATAATTTGTGAAAATTCCAAAAATAAAAATAAAAAAGTAAATATTTTGATATCTTCAGAAGGTCTAACTTGTATTATAATTGATTATTCCAGCTAAAAAAAACTTTTTAGATGAGTTCAATACGGTAGCGAGCATAGTTTTAAAGTGTGAGTAACTATGAAGCCAGGAAAGTTGAGTTATTGAATGTTATTGCGCCCATCAACGCCCTAATTACGCTCTCTTTTACTCGTTAACATTTTTTTGGCAATTTTATTAACATTTGAAATTGTCACAACACAACACGACGCCTAGTTCAAATTGCTTTTAACTTATTTTTTACTACCCGAAACAGCGGTACATCACTCAAACCTCGTACCTGAGTGTTTTATAGTCTCAATAACTGCACTAGCAAAAAACTAAAATACTTAAATTATATCACAAAGCCACAATTTCAATATTATTTTAATACGATCAACGTGAACTGTAACCGGGACGGCCGTGGCGACGTGAAATACATACTGATAATTTCTGGTTTCTGCCGTTGAAGCGCTGCGTCGGAAGTTGTTGAAATCAACCGAAATGCACCAAGCCTGTATCAACCCATTTTTGTCCCTTTTCTACATTGTTCCATTTATATATCGTCCCATTGCTGCCAAAAATCACTAACTTACTTTTTATTACTTCCGAGAAAAATGCATCCAAAGATGAATTGCATTGCATAAAGATTTTATAGTTAGTGACTATTCGATATTAAAATAAAACATAAATAGCCAGAAATCGTAGTTAATGACTTTTGCAATCGATTCTCCGCTTCAAAACATAGTTAGTGATTGAATTTGGTTGTTCAGAAAAATGTTAGTTAGTGACTTTTGGCAGCAATAGGACGACATTAAGTTATATCTATCTAAAGAATTGGATAATTTTTGCAACAACTATTTTTAAAATTGTCTTATATTTTTGCTTACAATGTTGTCCTATTTCTTTTTAGGTTCTCCATGCTAACAAACCAGATAAGTATCAGCTGCATCTTCACGAGAGCTGCGTTCTTAGTTTGAGGTTCGCCACGTGCGGGAAGTGGTTCGTATCGACAGGCAAGGATAATCTTCTCAATGCTTGGCGAACGCCTTATGGAGCTAGTATTTTCCAGGTAAGCTGCATATATACAGTGTGTTTAATTTAACTGTGAATATAGATTTATATCATACAACTTGTCATTATGTGTTATTATAAAAAAAGGGATAAGCAATATCTCTTATATAGCTCAATCAATAAAAGTTGATGTGCACGTCATCAAAGTATTCATGAATTTACGTCCCAGGGTTGCCACGGCTCTTACTTCTGACAAGTATCAAATTTGTAATCTTGTCGCCCAATTTTTATCATATCATATTTAATAATGATTGGAGACGGACGACGCAAGACGGATGCATATAAACACATCTTTCGTTTCTACTATACATGTTATAAATTTCAATGACAAATTTGCTTTCAAATGCATAATGTATGTGCACAGTTAAGTAAAACCTCTAGTAGTACTAGAATTATAGCCAGGAACTTTTATTTTAAAATTTACAGTTTTTAACTCTGTTTTCTTTTTTGTTGCAGTCGAAAGAATCCTCAAGTGTGCTAAGTTGTGATATATCGACGGACGATAAGTACATAGTGACCGGTTCTGGTGACAAAAAGGCAACAGTCTACGAAGTGATATACTGAACGGACCTTTAGTGAATTACTCCATGTAGACAGGGGCGTGGCTATGAACGATGAAAACACGCGTCAAAGTGCGCGTCTGCGTGTAGTGTCTAAAGGGAAATTTTCTCGTATGAGTTCCATACCATGAGTTCAAAATTCTTTTGTAGTTCATATCAACCATTTTTTCATAGTTCACAGCTAGTGAGAAAAATCAGGTCGATAACCGTTCTACATGACATAAGTATTAAAAAAATATTGACAGTTACTAGAGTTCAGTAATTTTTGATATGATTGGTAAAATGTTTTATAACTGTCTAATACCCATGGTGGGCACTCATGACTAGAAAGTGACCTTATAAGAATACGGAGATCAGCTTTGCCAAGATGCACAAGATTGTTATTTTGTGTCAATGTTTTTTCCTCCTTATCATTTTACAGAATGATTATTTTCAAATTTTATCCTGACAATGGAAATAAAATTTTATGTGTATAACATGTTTGTTTTATTCAAATGTGACCTTTTTGATAATAGTTAATGAATCAGGGAATATTTTAGACAACATCCAAAAAAATGACATCAAAGAAACAATTTATCTCTGAATTACCTCTACACTCCATACTGTGACTCAAATGACAGGCAAATGTCACTGTGATACATCCACTAATCCACTTGGTGGACAGATATTAAAAATCACAATACTATGACTTCTAAACTGGCTTAATGACTTTCAATTGATAAATTAATATTGTAAAACAAAGTTAGTAAGAAAATATCGATTTGTGATTTAAAATTGTTAACCAAAAATCTATATGTACCTAAAAAAATTGTGCTAAAATCTGTATTAAAAAATCTACAATACATTTGCTGTCCTCCATTCGTGAATTTCAAGTTCCAGAGCTTTACGCCGTGGGCTACTCGAGAACCGTTCTGAAAGGAGCTGTGCGCGATAGCCTGGTGCCTCCATGGCGTGGAACAGTTCTGAACTTTATAACTCAATTGAATGGAGTGAGAGCACAGTGAGAGTATCGCGTTCTTGAACAGTTCAGCGCTGCACAACTGCGTGAATGGAGGACAAATATACCATAAAATATACATTTCATATTTCATGAAGAAATAACTTCCATTCTTCCAGTCCATAGATCACTTGTATTTCCTTTAGTTTTTTATACTCTGAGGTACTACTTAATTAATATTAATCTGAGGTCTTCGTCCTTCGTCTATCAACTGTCAATTTTTATAGGTTATAATTTTCGTTTGTTTATGTCTCAAAAAAATTTAGTTTTAAAGTTATTTTCTGAAAAAAGGACGTGTATTTAACAAAATCAGTTTGAGTCAGAAATGTAATCACCAAAACTACAATGGATTATCACACTGGTTATATAGTGACCCTTGCCAACAGTATTATCGGCGTAAGCATTTTGGCAATGCCGTATTGTTTCAAGCAAACCGGAATATTATTGTCTCTAATAATGCTGTTACTGAGTAATTTGATAACACGATTAACCTGCCATTTCCTGATCAAGTCAGCAATAATGTCCAGAAGAAAAACCTTTGAGTATTTAGCATATCACATATTTGGAAGTTTAGGAAAATTTGCCATTGATGTTGGAATGATCGGTTTCCTTATTGGCACGTGCATAGCCTTCTTTGTAGTTATGGGTGATTTGGGGCCAGAATTTATATCCGAGTTAACTGGTCGAGATATGGATAATACAATGAGAACAGTTATTCTAGTAGCACTAGCAGTTCTTTGTATTTTACCTTTAGGGCTTCTAAGAAATGTTGATAGTTTACATGGAGTCTCAAAAGCTACAATCGGATTCTATTTTTGTTTTGTGCTGAAGATTAGTATTGAAGCAATGCCACATATTTTTACAGGGGACTGGATAAATAAGGTAGAATTTTGGAGACCTGCCGGAATAATACAATGCCTACCAATTTTTTCTATGGCTTTATCATGCCAGAGTCAGCTGTTTGAAATCTATCAAGCTGTTCATAATCCTACACTCGATCAAATGAACCATGTTGTTAAAAACGCCATTAATATTTGTACAGCGGTTTATTTTTGTGTAGGTTTGTTTGGATACATTGCTTTTGCCCATAAGAGTTTTACTGGAAATATCCTTATGAGTTTTGAACCATCTACATTGACAAACGTTCTAAAGCTTGGTTTTGTTTTATCTGTTGCATTTAGCTTTCCTTTGGTAGTTTTTCCTTGTCGAGCTAGTGTACATTCGTTGATATATAGAGACGTACATTCCTTGCATGAGAGTACAAGTAATTACATTCCTGAAGGCAGATTTAAGGGCATTACAATAGCTATAATTTGTATCTCATTACTCGTGGGTATAATGATACCAAATATTGAACTAGTACTTGGACTTATTGGGTCTACTATTGGTATTGCTGTTTGTGTACTTTTTCCAGTTTTGTGTTTTATTTACATTTCTACCAAAAATACTAATGAAAGGCTGTTGGCTAAGTTTATTTTTGCTATTGGTTTTATACTCATGATCTTGGGAACATTTGAGAATTTCAATAGGTTAGATAAAATTGAGTCGTTTTCTACAACAGTAAATCCCATAACTGAAAAGAAAGACGTGCTTAAAATTATTGAAAATCCAATAAGCAATTTGAAAAAGGATGATATGGACTTAATAAATAAACCCTTGAAGTCTGCTGAAGGTGCTGTCAATGAAAAAATTAATCAATCCAAAATTGAAACCATTAAAATAATAACTGAGAGAAGTTTGGATATAAGGCATGAACCTCCTGAACCAATTGAACCGCAAGAACCTGAGAAGGTTGCAGAACAAGAGGAAATTAAACCAATACCGGAGGTGGTGAAAGTTGAAGAAATAATTAAGCTTGGTCCTGTTGAAATTGAAAGTAATATAAAGAATCAGTCTAAAAACGATGAAGTTGATATTGAAGCAATCAAAAAGGATGAAACTGAAATGAAATTACAAGTTGAAGAACAGAAACAGGAAGATTCTCATTTAGAAGAACACAAAATTATATTAGATACTATTCAAAAACAGAACGAAGTACAGGAAGAAATTGTGAAGCAACAGAAGAAATTGATTGAAGTAATTCAAGAGCAGAACCAGCAAAAGGTAAATGAAGAAAAAATGAAAGCGGTAAAAGAAATAGAGAGTATAGCGTTAAAAGCTATAGAAAAAATCAGTAGCGATGTAAAAGAAAATGAAAAAATCGTTGCCAAATTAGAAAAGGATGTAAAAGAAAAAGTAAATTCTGAAGAAAGACCACCGGAGAATAAAGAAATAAATGTCAACGCGCTTAAAATTGAAAACATACTTTTAAAAAATCAAGTAAAAGTCAACTCCGAATCAATAAATTCATCGAAAGCAAAAAATATTCTGCCGCACAAAATTGAAGAAATTCCAAAACCTGTGAAGAATGTGGAACAGAAAATTAATACAACAAATGCTAATAACAATACTGCACCTTTGTTTATAAATTTAGGCCAAAATTCAAAAGGCGATGAAGATAAACCATCTATAAACAACATTCCTTTACCAATAATAAATTCAGTGAAATTATCAACAAAAACTTTGAACAAAACGAATGATAAAACAGATAATAAGATAAAAAAAGACATTTTATTGGATGATGACACCAATGTGATGAGAAGAGATATTTTAGCTTATATAAGTACAAAAAGAAAAAGATAATAAAAAATAGTATAAATTTCAATTTTTGTTCCTCTGTATATTATATTTATTGTTAACAACTTAACGAAGTGTATATTTGTACATATTTTTTTTTGTATGCGTTACTTGTTACTATCTGAGAAACTGTAAATAAATATTTATGTATAAACGCTGATGCTATTTACCAATTTATCTTTTTAAATAAAAAATTATTGTGAAAATAAATATATCTTTCAATAATTCCACATTTTATCGAAATTTAAACAGTATTAAATAGATTAGATATAAAATATCTAACATGTAAACCTGCACTATTCAAAATTATTTCGATTCATTCTTTAGAGAAAAAAATTATGAATTACTCACAGTTGACTAATAATTTCCTAGATCAAATAATTACAACAAAGTGATATTATTTGTGTAAAGTCTCATTATGAATGAAAAGTTAAATTTCATTATGGTAAGATAAATAATCATGTCAAGATGTAATAGAATTAGAAAACGGTAGAAAAAGATCAGTTTTTTCTTTAATTTGGACAATACAAATTAAGTAAGTTTTATTCAGATTGATAATATTAAGTTAGTTTAAAATAGCGAATTGCCAGTACATTTTAAGAACTGCCCTCCCTTTTTCAATATAAATATGACCTAATTAACAAAGCTAATTAATAACTTACCATACACTTCTTTACTTTTTGATGCAGAAAAGAAAGATTCACGAAAGATTCATATTTAGCGCGCAAACTACGCAATCGTCAAATATGTCAATAGGCCACGTGACATAGTCGCATAGTTGCCAAATCGAATTGCTTTTTTCTTTAAGATGTTAATTTTCCTCTGAATTTTCATTATATTATTAGACTTTGTTTAGATTAAAAAGAACATTAGAAAATTAAGTAATAAGGTAATAATTAAGAATTAATTCTATCTTTTGAGAACAGTATATTGGGACTTTGTTTTAAGTAATAGGACATTATTTTTATTATGATAAATAATAAATTAAAAAATATGACAATGTGTAGAAAAACGTTTTCTTATTTCTTTACCTTTTGCTTTTTTATCATGTATATTATTTTAAAGAGGCATAGGCCTTTTAAGATATTACTTAACTTAAATTATTAAATATTAAAAATATAAATTTAATTAAGCGTTTAGGGAAACCTATCAAGCAGTATTTCAAAATTATATGAATTTAAATTCTTATATATTTATTATTATTATGGATGTAGATAACGTCTTTTTACTATTAACTGTAGAGCAATAATTTATATATTTTAAAAAGATAAGTAGATTAACCATAAAATAAAAATAAAACGGTGCAGTCTTATTTAGGGTGCAGTTCTCAATCTATATCTCTATAGAATTATTTGAGAGTATTATTATACTTTAAGCAATAGTTCAAATTATTTAGCTATTTTGCTACCCTTTTTCATCAGCAAACCATATATGAAAAAAAAATTCTGAATTTATTTTATATTTAAAAATGCAGTAGAAATAGATATGAGGATTTCGATGTGGCAACGTTGGGTGGCCTTGATAAGTTGATATTCCGCATCCTATGGTCTGTCGTTAGTTGTAATGTCGGTTGAGATTTTACATAAATAAAAAATGGTAGTTGTGGTGTTCCTTTCGCGGAAAGTGGCCCGTGGACCTGAAATAGAACGATTCCAAGCTTCCGTCGTCTATTTGCGCGTCTAGATCGATCGAAACCCAAATATGGGACGCGATTTTGCCGTGTTGAAGTAACAGTTCGCGCTGTATGGGCGGGTTCGGAAACTGCTATGTGGATGTATTTCACTTGTTTATTGCCAATGTTTCGCATCCTGCTGGCGGAGACTGAAGTTATATTCTTAATTAATTCCAATTAAATTTTCGCCGTTCCCAATTGCAAAGCGTACAGGCGAAATAATCGTACTTTTATTCTCGCTTTTGGGCCGAAGAAGCAACATGTGACCCCAATCTGACATTTCTCCCCCGTGAATCGACCCTTCGCTTGTTGTCTTACGAATCTTAAAATAGCAGATTTGGTGGCAACAAGAAAAAAAAAACGATAGAGTGCATTCAAAGGCTCCGATTGCAACTGCAACGTTCGTGTTTTGCTGACAAAGTTTCTTTTTGGTATGTACCCAACAGAGGTTTGCAGTTTTCAGGGCAATGATACCTATTCTTTGATTGTGGTTCAGGAGCAATTATACCTTACTATATAATTAAATAAAATTGTTATTAATGGAATAGTTGTTGCAGTTTACAGTTTGAAGTTTCTTTGTACAGATGGAATATATATTTATTTTGCTGCAGGATAATATTTGTAGTTTAAAATTACCATGACAGTACACACTTGAGTTAACTAATTTCCAATAATAGTGTTATCATAAATAGTGGGAAAATCTTTGGTAAATTCTATTGTCTTTTTTGTATACTACATTATTTAATATAATTATATATTTTGCTCAAGGCTTCCATAGTTCTTCTTTAAATGTTAGGTTAAAGTATTCAGTTTTATAAAATCTGTTTATGAATTATCATCATCTGCTACCTATTTATCCAAGCCACATTTAATTTTATAACTTGTATTTTGGCAAAAATTCATCATGATATGACGTAATTATTATTTTCCTAGCCAAACATTTATTTTACAGTTTGTTGAAATATACTACGCCAGATGCTATATAATATTGTCAAAATAAACAAGGTCGAAAAAACGAAAATCATAAATAAAAATGGACCAGTCTCGACAATTCAGGTGTGAAAATGTTGTTCGAAGAAAACCACATACATTTTAAGCATAAGGATTGTCAATAATGATGCCCGCAATGGAGAACAACAGATACATTTTACAGGTACATTTCAGTAAAAAACAGTCTAATTACAATTACTAAAACACAATTAACTCAGGTCTATGTGGGAGCCCTAAGTAGTCTCTATGAGGCTCTTAGCGTGGAGGCCAGCAAACAGACTACATCAGAAGAGATAGTAGCCTGTATTGTGGAAAGATTGTCACTAAATGAAAATGCATCCTACGAGCTTACGGAGGTGAGTTTATTGTATTAAAAATCAATACGCAAGTGTCTATATAAATAGATCATTGTAGTACTTAGTGCATTCATTCGAAGAAACAATAAGATGAGAAGATTAGGATTACTAAAGAATAAAGCCTTTTGGAGCAAGCATAGAGCTTGTTCTTATAATACTTAACATAAAATAAATACTTGTATAATAACAGGATTTTTAGGACAAGGGCATTTAGCTTCTTATAATACCTACCCAGTATAGAATACAAATTGTATAATAACTGGATTATTTTTTTAAATGTTCTGGTTAAAAAATAAATCTAGTCTGTTTTTATACATTTTTTGTCTAGTTGTAGTTGTTTATTTTATGAGAAGTATCTGTTACAGTATCTAGTTACATTTTGTATAAAAACTTTATTTTTTAATAATTCTAGGTGCAACTTGATATTTACCAAAATTTTAACAAAAATAAGTTTGATTATTTTATTTTACACTTATCTCTGTCTACAGTCTACACATAATGTTAAAAAAAACCTGTTTAATAAAAACTTATTAAGTAAAACATCGTTAACGAAAAATGGAAGCCTCTTCAAACACAAATTTATAAAACATTCTCTGCAGAAATGCATCATTTTCTTTTTTCCAACTTTAGAATAACTGAACTCAGCGTTACATGGAAACATGTTCCAGGTTTACATTCTAAACTCTTTTCTAAACATAAGTACACAAAAAACTTCTTGCGGAGATATGTCATTTACATGAATAAAATAGTGTTAACTTTAGAGAAGAACTGTCTAACAGGTAGTGGTGTTGGTAGCGAATATTTCCATTCGAATTTTGCAGGAAATTTCAGAAATTTCCGAAATATTCTGTCCCAAAATCGCGAATATTCGCAAAAATGTGAATTTTGCAAGAAATATCTTTTCAAAATTCAACACATTGAGCAAAAATTTAACGAAAGTGCCTATTCTTAAATCAGAAGAAAAAGAATGCTTCGCCGCCTTACAAAATAGAAAACGTATGGCTCTTAAACCAATGCATTTTGTCGCGAATCTCTTGGACCTCTCTGTTTCCTGGGAGAGCACCTTAACAATGAAGAATACTGTGGAATTTATCAACAACAAACATCCTCAGTTTGTCAATAATAAAGAAGCCATTTTTACAGATGTAACAAATTATTGCGTCACATCGGGTTTATGGGCTCTCGACTACGTTTGGATGTCAGTTAAAAATGTAGACTGTCTAAGTTGGTTGCAAGTAATGTGTAAAAATACTCAGTTGAAATATTTAGCTGTTGCTCTACTGTCTTTACCAACGTCATCTGCAGCCACTGAGAGAAGTTTCAGTACTTACAGTTTTATCCATACTAAAAAAAGGAATCGCTTAACTGCACAAAGAGGCCAAATAATGTTCGTAGCTCATAACAATAAATTAGTACTACAAAAACAAAAAGTGGATATGGAGCATGATATTCAACAACATGAAACTCCTCCAGAACCACTCGAAGCCGTAGAGGTAGAGGTCCATCCTTCAGAATCAGAAGCAGATGATACATCAAATATATCTGATTTGGAAATAGAAACTGACGAAGACAGTACTACTACTACTATAATACCCTATGAAGATGGGACCAGCACGGTATTCAGTTATTTGTGTTTTACCTTTTTTTAAATTTATATTTCGTGCTTTTTTGTTTTTTTAACTAATATTATGTTTATTGTTTTTTTTTCACTTACATGTTGGTATCAAATGTCTATCTAATTTATTCTTTTATTGTATCAACAAAAAATATGTAAAATTTTAAAATTTTATAAATTTCCGAAAGTTTCGGAAATTTCCTGCAACAATCAAAAATTTCTGAAATATTAACATCACTACTAACAGGACACTGTCTCCTCAACGAACACCTCAGTAGGCTGAAACTGAGAAACAACGGCGAATGCAGATTTTGTGGGGAAAATGGGGAAATACCTTATCACTGAGTGCACCGAGACGACGACCATTCGTGCCATGAACCTTGGTACGTCTGATGTGGAAGGATGGAGAGCTGGCCTCTGTGGAGCCGTCTCAGATACTGGCTTTTGTTAAAGTCCTGAGACTGTATGATGAGTTATAACTCAAGAAAGGGGAACACACAATAGATCTATAAGGTCGCGGTGATTAACTCCCTTCCTAAACATTCTATAATCTCTAATATCTGGTCATTGAAACTGCGTGGTCTATATTTTAATGCATGCGACAGAGATAAATATAAATGAACGGTTGGCGGACAGAGAGACACGATAAAAAGCGGCATGCAGTGTTGCCGGTTTTTACGTGTGTAGAAAAAGATAAACTGATTTAAAAACTTTCATGCATACAACTGAAATGAAGATAATATATCTAAGCTAAATGTAATCTATTACAGCTGTAGTAAAATCAGTAACTAATTGTAAAAAATAAAGTTCCAACACTACATGCAACATTTATCATAAACGCCTACTTGTGCGGTTTGAAATTCCGATGCAAAATCCGACAATACCGCATAGAAGAAATGTATCAACCCAACTTTTATCTCTTTTTAATACATTTGATTTTCCATTAAGCTGTCTACATCACTGTTTTACACGTTAAAATCCAGACCACACAGTTTAGATGTCCAGATGGGTATAAATACATCTTTCTGTTTTACGTTCTAAACGTAATTCTAAACATAAATGGCAAGAAATTCTTTGCTGAAATTCATCGTTTTCATTTTTGAAAAGATTATAGTAAAATTAATTTTAAGAAATATTAGTAAAAATGTGAAAATATGAAAATTTTGAACCCACAGCAATCAAATTTGTATTAAAATTATTAAAAAAAAAACAGTATCACAACCTAAGATCACAACAAAACAGCTTATAGCGTGTTTCGATTGTTAGATTGCTAGTGTAGTTTTAAACTTGCTATATTTTATTAATAAATGAAAATGGTATCTTAATTATGCTCAGAAAAATGTCTAGAATGAAAAACAGAAACATGTTTTCATGTAACTGGTTTCAGCTATTCTAAACTTGCAAAACTGAAAATTATGTATTTCCGCAGAAAAAATTCCGTGACTTTTTATTTGGAAAGGCTTCCCAATAATACTAAAAACAAATATTTCTTATATAACTGATTTCAGCTAAACGGAAGTTGAGCTAGAACTAATTTTGGAAATGAACCAAATTATAAAAAATGAGATTGAAAAACTGGTTTAATATCTTATCAAATAAGATGGTTAGATGAGGATTATTATAATATTTTTGTTGTTTTGAATAGGTTATTGGAGATGATTTTGGCCAGGAATGCAAAGAACGCAGCCTCTCGAATCAGGAGAGTCCAGTTCAGTTGATGATGCTGTGGCCGAAAAATACGCCCGACAAAACGTCATACAGATTCTACCTTAGGGAGAAAATTATCGATCATGCTTGGAGAGATCAGTTTGTCATGGATCCACAGTTGATTAAAGACTATTTTCACAGGTGAGAATTTGTTTATACAGGGTGAGTTTCCTACGATGTTCTCTCTATAGGTATCTCGGAAACTACTGGAGATACAGACTCGGTTAAATGGGGAAAGAATTGCAGTTTTGTGGGGTCATAAATGAGAGGCTGATAGCAAAAGTGGGTTAAAATTTTACTCTCGGCAAAAACGGTTTGCGTTTTTCAGAGGGCAAAAGCGGTTTAAGTAGCAATGAGAGCAAAAATGAGAGAAAGAAACTTTACCGTAAAAATGGGTTATAATTATATGCCACTTTTACTCTAAGATTAAAAATATTCCTTTTTTGTCCGAAGAAAAATCGTTAAATTAATATTAGATAAAAAAATCTGTTTGCGTATTTGCCAGTCAGTTTATTCATGTTCCTCTAGTTTTCTATACAAAATAACATTTGCACCATATGCAACAAGTAGTGTAAAAATCAACTTTTATAAGCTTTTATTTAACTTGCTTTGTATGTATGTTTGTTCGGGGCAAATCTTGTAAGCTAAATTAGAACCACTTCCTTTGATTGTAGGAAATTATACATTTTTTACAAGGCATGACCAGAATTTTTGACAGCTGTTAAAATGGCGGCCAAAATGGCGCCATTTTTTGAGGTTTTTGATTTTTTAAAATTCTATTATAAAAAAATTTATTATAATATAGGTATATTGTGGGTATATACATATGAAAAAAAATATGTGGGCGGCTATCTTGAAAAAATGACAGTTTAATGACATGTCAAAATTTCGAAGTGAACCGATGTTGATAAAAATCGACATAATAATATATATATTTATATATATAATCGAATATATATATATATATATATATATATATATATATATATATATATATATATATATATATATATATATATATATATATATATATATAGGATGGCCATGGGCTAAAATGAAGAAAGAAGAAAAAATTCAGCTGTCAGAATTGACAGCTGTCCAAAAAAATTTCAAAGTTGTCCGATTTTGATAAAAATCAATATATTGGATGCCCCCTACCCCATAGTCGGTTTTCGTTTTATTTGTCTCACATTTGAACTGTCAAATTTGACAGCTGTCGTTTTTTTTTAAGTTCTCCTTTGTTAATGAAAATCGATATACATATTATTAGGATGCCCATAGAAAGTTATTTAAGAAAAACCAGCATAACTAAAAAGTAAAAATAAATTTTAAGAAAAAGAACTTTTTTTAAAAACAAGCTTTTATTTAAATACAAAAAAAAAACTTTTTTCTTTAAAAATTTTATTATGAACTTTATAACGTCATTACATAATTTTAATATTATATTAAATCTTGTCGCGAGATTTGAGTGTACAGTTGCACTCATAAAAAACCTGGTACGACAACTTTACTTTAAGTATATACAATATACATGACAATCTAAAACCTGTGTCTACCCTGTCTCATTTTGAAAGTTTGTCTTATGATACACCACTAGAAAAGGAATTACAAGATAAAGTTGTCGTACAACTGTACACTCAAATCTCGCTACAAGCTTTTATATAATATAAAATTATGTAATGACGTTATAAAAGTTCATAATAAAAATTTTAAAGAATTTTTTTTTTCTTTTTAGTGTATTTAAATTGCTAAGGGCATAAAATCAGTTCTATGAATTGATTTTTACAACGTTATAGCTGGGGGGGTAAGGGTGGGGGGGGCGTTGTGACTCCGCCCCATAAAAAGTATAAAAATATTATATTCTTCCGTATTACACGTGCGGACACAATCAATGCAAATACGTATGTGGTCCCAGTCCGCATTTTCTTTTCGAAAAATCGCATAAAAAGAGGGAGTAATTTAATTTTTCTATGAAATATATTTTTCTTCAAATGGCATCGGCGGCGGCGGTCCGTGTGTGATATCAAAGCGCGTGCCGAAGTCAAAAGTGCCGACCAGATATAAACTAAACAAGTTATATTCGGAAGTGCACATCTAGACAATGGAAATAATTTTTGTATAATTATATTCTTCACTTTTGAAAATTTCCGAGCCGTTAGGCTTTTATATTTTCCTATAACTAAAATACTGTGTTTTGTAATATCAAACTCATTATCTTATAGGTATAAAAATGTGTGAAACACAAAAAATTATATAAACAGCAGTACAGCAGTGTGAAGCAAAAAAAATATAAATAATTACTATATCAATAGGTATATACCGTATGATAAAAAAAACGGCATCCAGTTGGCTTGGAAATAAACATCAATGACATTCCCCATATAATTTTACATATAAAATGACAGCGAACTTCATTTCATAGTCATCGCTGACGCCGTTCTTTTTTCGGTCATATTGTATCTTTTAAAAGATTTAAATCTTTTTTAAAATAACTTAAGTCGTTAAAAAAAGATTTAAGTATTTTAAGTCATCTTTCGAAATAAATGAAATGACTTAAGTCATTTGATTTATCGACTTAAAATCAAATGACTTAAGTCACTAAAATGATTGCTTCAGTCACTAAAAAGTTTTCTGTGAGCTTGCAGCTCTGCTAGAGATGCTTTGCCATACTGAACAACACCATAGACAAGAAAGATAAACAACACACTAAAATAGGTGCAAAAACACGAAATAAAATTTAGTATGAAGTGCAGTTTTACACGGAGCGGAGCATTCGCTCAAACCGTCCGCGCTGATCGTCCCTGTTGTGCCGTTTCACATGGAGCGGGCCGTCCGGCGTCCGCGCGGACCGTCCGTTTATTGAAGAGGTACTATGAGCTTGTATGAGTATTTTGACATGGGCGCGGATGGTCCGCCCGTATGATTTTTCCAACAGCCATCCGTCGATCCCTTCTTCGACGGATCATCCGCGCCTATGTGAAAGTATTCATACATTCAATACTCATGGTACTTGTTCAACCAATGGGCGATCTACAGGTGAAAGTACTCCGTCAATTCTTAAAATACACACAATGGTCCACGATGGTCCGCACGTCCGCTCCATGTGAAACAGCACTCAATACTCAATAGTATTATAAAAACGTCCCTTCGATAGTACATAAATACGGCAGCGCGCAGAGGTAAAAGAACCATTTTCTTATCGTCTATCGAATCTACGTATTATTTTCTTAGCGCAAAAACGGGTTAATATTTTATAGCTTTTTTGCCCTGAATATTTTGTCGAACCATTTTTGCGCTGATTAATATTCGATTCACTTTTGCCCAAAGTTGTGATGTATATGCTATTTTTGATCTTAGAGAAAATTTAAACCCACTTTTGCTTTGAACAAAATTTTATCCCACTCTTACTTTCGACCTCTCAAATATGAGCCTTTCAGATTTTTGAAAAAGTTCATGGCTTACTAGATATTTCGAAAAAAACAAATTTCGGCTATTTTAAAAATTGTCCCTAATTCTATTATAAGCTATTTTAGACAAAAAGTTTTCAGATAAAAGTTGTAGATAATCACATCCTTAATGAGATAGTGTCCTCCGTTTTTTTTCTAAAGCTTGTCATTTTTGACATAAGTACTGGATTACTGCTTTATTTATTTGAATAAAAATATTTTCATAAATAGAACAATCAGCCTACAAAAAAACTGTAGCCTACACTCTGTATAGAATATGACACTGTAAGAGAAAGTCTATCTAGCGAGGGAATACAGAGAAACCAAATATATTTGAGAGAAACAAATATGCAAATCCAAAATATGCACTTTTAAATTCAAATAAAATATTACCATTCTAATTTCTTGTATTTAAAAATAGGTAGAATTTAAGATGAGTATGTTTTATAAGGATACTCAGGGGAAAATTACTATATTTTGAAGTATTATTTTTTTTGTATGATAGATTTACAATGTAAATACATAATCCAGCATAATAAAAAATGTGGATAATATTGTAATCCCTAGATATCCTAATAGCTGAGCTATTATAATGTTTTTTTTTTCTAAAAGTATTTCGTAATATTAATTTTTTATGTTATTGTTGCATTAATTACAAGTCCTTTTTTCTATTATCTTTTATATACAAATTCTATTTTTCAGAATTAATTCTTGATTTATTTGAACTTTCTATTTATTTATAATTAATTGATTTACACCTCATTACACAGGAAATAATATGTTTTGTTGAGTGTATATTATTATTACTCTTTCCACGAGATCCAATAACAAGAGATTTTTCAAGCTCCAGTAATTATTAATTAAAAAAAATAATCTTTCAATAGAGCCACTGATAACGAGGAAATTTAGATTACTAATAAAACAGCCAGATTAAACAAAACTATGTTCGTTTATGATACATAATATAGGGTTTTTTATTTGACATAGTGGAGAAAAATACAATATTTAGTGACTTGCACTTGATATAACAAACAAATAAAAAATAAAATAGGCTTTAGTAGGCAGAATTTTGGAGAAGACACTTTGATTTTAGAATTTTGAGAGAGCTCTACCGGGTGTGTCTCACAAGTGGCTCACCCCTATAACTTTTTTATTTTTTTATATAAAAACTAGATTTGATTATACAGAGTGTTAACTGGACGGTTACTTATTGGGGAACAGAATGACAACACTGCCTACATTTCGTCCCGTCGCGTCGTCTCTCGACGAGCGGGCCGAGGTTGCCATATTTGATAAAGCTCTTGCCGCGAGTAATAAACAAATTAACAACCTGTATAAAAAGGTTGGGGGGGGGGGGATTGGTAAGGGCGTATGGGAGGGGGTTAAAAATTTAAAAAAATCGTAACTCCAAAATTACAGTTTTTGTAATAACATCAAAATCAGTCAAAGTCGCAGGTTTTGAGATAAAAAAAAATTGAAAAAATTCCTTTACTTCGAAACTAAAAGAACTGCCTACCTACTTTTTATTATTTATTATTATTCCGGTGAAACAGGAAGTGACCAAAAATAATTGAATCAATCCTAATTTATGTCTTTTACTAATATACAAAATATCGTTTTTTTATCTGAAAAAATAAAAAGTTATATGGGGGTGAGCCATTTTTGAAACGCACCTGGTATAGCGGAAAATTTATTTTAAAAATGATCGTATTTTAAAAACCACTTGGTAGAACGTGACATTATAGTATTTTTGGAGTCGGAATTTAATGGTAAATCCATTGAGCTAAAAAATATACCATATCATCTCTTTTAAAAATTCGAAAATATTTGAATCACCCTGTATACTGATAAAAAAAATTGTGTGTTAATATAACGATAATCTTGTTTTATAAACAAAGTTACGGCACTTTACGAATTTAAATAGGTAAACTTTGTAATATATCCTATTAACAATACAATGCAAAAAGTTTTATAAACATTCGTTCACAGTAAATGAATTCCGAAGTTTGTATCTCATAAGGGCTTAAAGCACTCCACTACTATACCATTTTAGAAAATATTCATGATAAACGTTGTTGGTTTACAGATTTCTCTATCAGCCGAAAGATCGGGAATACCCCGACCTTTGCCAACTACCCGACCTCAACGAGCAGACTCTCCTCGACAACTTGAGGGCTCGATTTGTAGCCGGTCACATCTACACCTACGTCGGCTCCATCCTCATAGCGCTGAACCCCTTCAAGTTCTACCCCATCTACAATCCCAAGTACGTCAAACTGTACCAGAATCGACGGCTGGGACCCAACTTGCCACCCCATATCTTCGCCGTGGCGGATACCGCCTACCATTGCATGCTCAAAGACAGAAAGAACCAGTGTATAGTGATCAGTGGTGAGAGCGGCTCGGGCAAGACGGAGAGCACGAATTTCTTGTTGCACCATTTGACGGCGCTCAGTCAGAAAGGTTCTCATGGGAGCGGCGTGGAACAGACTATATTGAGTGCCGGTCCTGTTCTGGAGGCGTTCGGGAATGCCAAGACGGCGCACAATAATAATTCTAGGTAAGGTTTTATTAGATAGAACCATGGAGAAAAAAGATAGGGGAGGCGCTATAATACATATTTCATATTTCCGTAAATAAAACGGGGCCTGGGGGCGGAGCAAAGTGAACTACTTCATCAGGACCGGGTTACGTAAATTTCAAATAATGAAAGCAAACATGATTAAAATTTGCCGTGCGCTAATGTAATATTAATCCACTAATTTTTTAATTTTCTATTGATAATTTTGTAGTAGCTATGTTACAGGCCTGTGCATAGTTTATCCTACCTGTCAAATGTTATTCCAGTGAGTTTGTTTGAGTCGGTACCTTTCCTGCTACTACAACTGCGTACAGCACATGACGCCGTGGTTTTTTAATATTAAATTGTTAATTTTTTATTGATAAAAATTAATGTTAATTTTTTTAATAAAAAAAACACTCAAATTATCGACGAAAAACAATACATTTTTGGGAACAGTGGCGGCTTGTCAGGGTAGGCATCTGAGGCCGCGCCTGACGTTTAAAATGAAGGAACGATTTATTTTTTGTATCTAGCTGTTTATTTAATCCCAGTAAGTATACCCTAACAATTCTATCTTTTATAAATACATCCAGGTCCTGGCGCAACATAAGCTGCGTCAACCGAGTCTAAAAAGACTGCGACCCGACAGGTCGCTAGAGGGCGTAACTGCTATGGAAAATAGCAAAATGGAGTTTTTAGGAAATTTTGCCTAGATACGATGTACTACAAATAATAGCTTCATAATCTTCAGTAAATTTTGGATCTTTTTTGTTAGAACCATTTCCCCTATCTGCTAAAATAAAGGGGTGGGGGAAGGTTAGATCTATCTTTATTTAAATATTAATAACTCCGGACTGGATAATCAGAATCCAACAAACTAGGGCTCGTTTAAAAGAGCGTTTCTTACTCTATATTACACCATAAAAATAATAATAATAAGGTTTTGAACTTAGACGCTAGGGGGCGCTTTCTTACAATTTAACAGACATAGCGCGTTTTTTCAAACAAATTAAATACGACAGTATCTGTAATTTTAGCTGATAATAAAGAGTAGTAAAAGCTTAAAAATTCAGCGAAAACAGCATCTTGATATCTTCTTTCAAACCGAAAATATTAGCAAAATTATAATAAATAACCAAAAAATAAAACCTTAATTACCTTATTTTTACAACACGGTATCAGTAGCCCTCTTGATTATGTCCATTCTATCAAAAAAATAAGATATAAACAATTAGTTTATTTTGGAATCGACGAAATACCAGAATACCATCAGTGGCGGATCTAGGGTAAAATACGTCGTGGGCAAAGACAAAATTTGGGCCCCACAATTCAAAAAATGAGTAGACCACCCACCCAAAAAAAAATAAAATATGAAAAAATATATCGCACGCTCTAGGTAGCGTCTTCTATCTAAATTTTACTATTTTATTGTATGATGTTTGCATGGTGATTAGAGTTTTTACTACTAGTTTCGGACATACTTATATTTTGCCGTCCCTCTGCCGAAATTTTACTTGTAGGTATGATGTTTGCAGAAACTACTAACATACCTCATGTGTGCATGCGGTGCGTGATTAGAGTTTTTACCTATTGATTTCGGACACATTTTGGTGCCTCTGCGGCGCTCCTCGCGCCTAGCGTCGTGGACAGGTGCCCACCTTGCCCACGCTTAGATCTGCCACTGATACCATAATACCAGATGTATTGATATCTAATACTAAAATATTAATAACAGTAAACAAGAAACGATGATTCAGTGAAGCCATGGTAGGCTTTGGAAAAAAGTTGCTTTTGACGTAATAGTATAAACGTCAAATCGTTATTAGATCAACATTTTGATAGTTTTTTATCTTTTGATTGCTTTTTTAAAATGTCAACAACTTCAACTACTTCAAATAATAAAGACATTTTGAAAAAACAATTAAAAGATAAAAAACGCTGCGAAGACTATCAAAATGTTGATCTAATAACAATTTGACGTTTATACTATTACGTCAAAAGCAACTTTTTTCCAAAGCCCACCATGACTTCACTGAATCATCGTTTCTTGTTCACTATTATTAATATCTTAATTGGTATTATGATATTCTGGAATTTCGTCGATTTTAAAATGAACTAACTGTTTCTATCTTATTTTTTTGTTAGAATGGGCATAATCAAGAGGGCTACTGATACTGTGTTGGAAAAATAAGGTAATTAAGGGCATATTTTTTGGTATTTATTATAATTTTGCTAATATCTTCGGTTTGAAAGAAGATATCCAGATGCGGTTTTTGCTGACATTTTAAGCTTTACTAGCAGCTAAAATTACATATACTATCGTATTTAACTTTTTTGAAAAAACGCGCTATGTTTGTTAAATTGTAAGAAAGCGCCCCCTAGCGTCTACGTTCAAAACCTTATTATTATGATTACTGATCATCCAGTCCGGAGTTATTAATATTTAAATAAAGATAGACCTAACCTTCTCCCACCACTTTATTTTAGCAGATAGGGGAAAATGGTTCTAACAAAAAAAATCCAAAATTTACTGAAGATTATAAAGCTATTATTTATAGTATCCATTATCTGGGCAAAATTCTGTAAAAATTCTATTTTCTTATTTTTCATAGCAGTTGCGCCCTCTAGCGGATGCTATACAAACTTGAAAATAATTTTCATCAATTTCTTATACTCTCTTTAGTTATAAATATTTCTTTCCGCAAGCTCTACAACTAATACTTTCCGAGATACAGCCGAGAGCTATTCTTAGTGGGACACCCGGTACACACCGTTGTCCTAATATTTTTCCTATTTTTTTTTACCTAATTATTGCCATTTATTTACAGTCGTTTCGGTAAATTTATCCAAGTGAACTACAAAGAAAACGGCATGGTACACGGCGCGGTAGTTCAAAAGTACCTCCTGGAAAAGTCTAGGATATGCTGTCAGGGACGATATGAGAGGAATTACCACGTATTCTACTACTTGCTAGAGGGCGCCAACGAGCAAGAAAAACAGTTACTACACTTGCAAAAGCCCGATAAATATTATTACTTGAATAAATCCTGTTCACCATTAGATAATGTGGATGAAAGTTACGAATTTTCTAGGTAAAGCCTTCGTTTAATTTTTTTATCTTCTTTTTAATGTCAAAAAATGTACTTTTAGGTTAAAACAATCTATGGAAATGGTAGGATTTACTCCAGAAAAGCAGCGACGGTTATTTTCAGTGTTATCTGCTGTTTTGCTGCTGGGAAATGTGGAGTTTCAGCCTAGAAAGTCAGCGTATCATCACGATGAGGCCGTTGGAGTAAAGAATCCAGAGATTGTCGGTCTCATTTCTGAACTGCTGAGAGTGAAACAGGAAACGCTCATGCAGGCTTTGACGACGAAAAGAGCCAGGGCGTCTGGCGAAACGCTTGTAATAAACTACAGGTTGGTACATATTTTAAGTATTTTTTATATCTATTTTTTTGGGACACTTGTTACAAGGTACTAGTATAGTAAACGCCACGAATGTTTGGGAGTGATTCATCACTTGAATTTAGAATCGACACGCGCGCTATCATTTTTACATTAAAAACGTAAATTTTTACCGCAGACGTTGGTTTTTAAAGGCCCGGTCTAATCATCTGCTTGCGCTCCTCCTACTTATTCTAAAATGTTAGCGTGATTGACAAAGACGATACTATATCGCGTTTCTTTGATTGATTCGTTTTTGTGCGTCAGTCCATTGGTGTGCTGGCAGTGCGATCAATGGGGCATTCCATTTTATATTTATAACCAAATATATTTTTTGACAAGACTTTGACAGTTAAAACAACAAATTACAACAGATTATATATTGATTGTTATATGACTAAAAAAACACCATGGCACTGGAATTAAGTTTTATGTGATCTTGAACAGATTAGTTCACATGGTAGCGACCGATGAATCACTCCCAAACATTCGTGGCGTTTACTATAAGTATTTTATGTATTTTGGTAAATTTCATGGCCATTTTAATTAAAATTTCAATCTTTTAGGATTAATTTTACTGAAATACACCCTGTATATTTTAGTAAGGTAAATAAGTAAGGCGAAAAAAATGTTTTTTTCTTTCTACCTTGTGGATTTTTATCAAGTTATTTTTTATATAAGATGAACAAAAAATTACAATATACTTATTTTACTATGTAAATTATAGCTGAAACGGCCACCTGTTACGTTTTTTTTATAAATCTTATATTCAGTTTCGATTCTACCAATAATACTATTTTTTGATAATTATTGTTCCATGTAGATAAAAAAATGCATATTGACCAAAAAGTTTTTAAAACCTCAAAAAAAAATTGAGTCTAAAAGAAAGATCGTCTGAAGAACTGACGGGATTATTCTGTTTTACAACAATTTTTTACTTTTACATTCTAAATAGAATGCCATATCATTATCAACTTTCGACATTTTCGCTTAAAAAATAGTATTTTAAACTTAAATCTAGAGTTCAGTGGCTGTGTTAAAACTACGAATTTTTAATCAAGGATCCTTAGAAAAATACATTTGATAGTCTAATGTTTTTCTTCAATCGCATTTTTAGTAATCACTCAATTTTTTCCAATGGAACGGGTGTGGCTCATTATATTTGGAAAAAACAATCGTTTACGAATAATTTGATACCACCATACTTTGAATTTCGAGTCAAATTATCGTTATAAACACAGCCTTTTTTAAGCGAAAACGTCACATATATGATATGTCATTCTATTTAGAATGTCATTTTCTATCAAATAACTAAAAAAATACTGAGGGTATAATTTATAAATCAACAGTTGTAATGATCCAGTGAAAGAGGATGTGATAGAGGTGGGAATTCTAGTTCCTCGGGAGGAACTAGTTCCTTAGTTTTAGTTCCTCCAGAGGAATAGTTCCTTGAACTACGTCTTTAGTTCACAATAGTTCCCGACTAACATTGACATCCCCCTTGCCTGCTAATGCGTTTCGTTGTCAGTCAGAACTATCCACAGTACCTATGATCTGTATAATTTTTATAATGTACGGAGATATAACGAGCCGTGTAATTGTGTATGTTAAAAACATATAGATAAGTTTTATTGCAGATAAAAAAAAAAATAAAAAATACTCAAATCAGAATTTAAAAAACTATATCACAAATCAATTGGAGCAAACATTACAAAAATTTTACGAAAAATTGCATTTTTCCTCACGTCAAGCTTTATGTTTTTGTCTAAAAATTCAGAATATCTACTTCGTTTTATAAGATATTTCTTAATTTTAGGGACCTAAAGTGAAACATTCCCATAAAATATTTAAAAAACAAGCTAAAAATCAAAAACAGTATCCACGACAATTTTCTGTGGTAATTACGCCGCGCCCGCTCGGCTGTGGCAATAGACAAGGCCGAATCCATCGTCGTCGCCTTGTATTATATCTCGGATCTGCCGACTGAATAGATTCCCGTGAACTAGTCTTTTAATAGTTCCTCTATGTCCGAATCCGATAACATACGGCTGGCACTCCCCACGCCTGCCTAACATCAATCGCGCTGGCTGATCCATACGTAAACTAGTGTTTTATTTAGTTCCTCTAGTTCCTTTAGGTCCGGATCCGATAACATACGGCATACGGCTGGCACTCCCCACTCCTGCCTAGCATCGATCGCGCTGGCCCGATCCGTTCGTACGTAAACTAGTCTTATTTAGTTTAGTTCCTCTAGGTCCGGATCCGGTAACGTACGGCTGGCACTCCCCACTCCTGTCTACCATCGGGCTACGCGCGCTAGCCGATCCGTCCCATATTATTCTATATCGGTCAGTCTCGATCCCGGAATAGGTCCTGAGGAACTAGTTCTTTGAGAAACCAGGAACTAGTTCCTTTCATTCCGGGGTTGGAATAGTTCATTGGAACTAGTTCGTTCACGAACTACACACCTCTAGGATGTGACCGAAAATAATCGAATACGCCAATCAATCCCCTGATTTATGTCATATACACATACAAACTGTCGATTTTTTGTCTGCAAAAATTAAAAAGTTATAGGAGTCAGCCAATTTTGAAAAACATCCGGTATACGCATACTTTACGTACACTTTTGTAGTAAACTTTACATTATTTCGTTTCAACTTCACTAGCTACTGATAAATTTTGCATCTGTTTTATTCCTTTTAGATTACCAGATGCGATAGCAAGTCGAGACGCTATGGCCAAGTGTCTTTACGGAGCTCTCTTCGACTGGATCGTTCTCCAGGTCAACCACGCCCTCCTATCCAAAAAGGACACCTTGAGGGAACACCAAGGCAACTCCATAGGCGTCCTGGATATTTTTGGATTCGAGGATTTCGACCTGAACAATAGTTTCGAACAGTTGTGCATCAACTACGCCAACGAACACTTGCAGTATTATTTCAATCAGCACGTTTTTAAATATGAACAAGAGGAATACAGGAAGGAAGGCATCCGGTGGACGAATATCGATTTTATGGATAATACAGGGTGTTTACAGTTGATCGAGGCGAAACCGAATGGGTTGTTGTGTCTGCTCGACGATCAGTGCAAGTAAGTTTGAAATTCTTAGCTTTATGCCATTCTAAAAATTATTTTTCTGTACCTGTAAGAAATAATAATCAAGCAGAAATAATATTTCGACTGAAAATTTACTATGCCTGTTAAGAGTATTACGCTGTTCTGTTCGGGTTGCTCTCGGGGGTCGGGTAAAGCGGGTATGTGGCCGAAGGAAATATATATTATATTTCAAAAGTCTGCCTAAGGCTTGGCCCGATCCTGTCGTGTTAAGCCACACCCAAAATTCCAAACACACGTGCTTTGATTAAGGCCTGATTAAAGTTTGCAGAGGTTCAGCACTTGCCATAAAATAGCGAGCAATTTGTTATAAAACCATATAAATTATATATCACTGTAATCACAAAACTTCAGTCTATTTCCGTATTGTAACGGAATTTTAAATTGTCTTTATTTTCGAGAAAATTTAGTCCAAACATAAGGAATATTCTGTTGATGTTTGATCTTGAAGTTATCTAAAAATGTGCTACAATACGGATATAGTACCGCATGATCGAGAAAAAACGGCGTCAACGATGGCTATGAAATGAAGATCGCTGTCATTTTATATGTAAATTTATATGGGAAATGTCATCGATCGTCATTTCCCAGCCAACTGGACGCCATTTTTTTTCGATCATACGGTATAATCCTTTATCTTTAATTTCCTTCTTCATTTGTGTAAAAATACCTAGCCAGTTTTACATAAAACGTTAAATACCGAACGCTTATTTTGCTTTTTCGGACTAGTCTTTTTTCGGAAAAATGTCATTTTTAAAGTAGTTCAATTGTACCACTTGTTTTATTCAGTGATTTTTTATCTTTAAAAACTTCATAAATATTACTAAAAGTTTTATTACAAAATAAATAAGTCAGTTATTTGGGAAGTAGTTCAAATGTACCTCTTTTTTTAGTTTCCCTGGAGCGACCAACGAGACTCTTCTTCAGAAATTTAACTCTGTACATAAAGACAATAAATTCTACAAGAAACCGCAGAAGAAAGAAGCAGCATTTATTGTTGAACATTATGCCGGAAAAGTAAAATATCAGGTAAGGGTTAAAAAATATTTTTTTGGCCTATTTCAGCCCTTTGAAATAATTTTATTTTTTATTTTTATGTGCTGTTATCCATTAAATTTACTGTATCTTTACTAATAAAATCAGTTCATTTTTATTAATATTCTTTCTGGAAAAATAAAGAATGTCTGAAGACAGTTTAAATTAGTATCAATTAGGAGTATAAGATACAGGGGGTGCCAAACAGTGTCCAAATATCAATTTTTTCTTATATTTTTTGCATAAAACAAAGTAAATCCAAAAAGAGTTCCTAATATAATGTTTTTCCTCTACTGTTCTGTAAATGCTTAATTTTTTTAAAATTCAACCTATTTTACTCAATTAAAATAGTGTTTCAGATTATTTAGAAAGTATAAAGTTACTTTGAACTTTGAACCATTGGCCATTGCAATAAAAGCAGTAGTCTGAAAATGAACACTTTTTTTTGAATTTTTGGAATGACAATGTCATTTTTCCAGACAATTGTCATTTTCATATACTCTTGCTGGACAGGCAAACTAGAACTATCAAAATAAGAAATTTTATTTATTGTGGTTTATGGGATCTTGGTATAGTTTCTCCGGGAAGAGAATACAGATTTCGACAGATGACATCCATAATCTATTTTTGAGTTAAAATGACTGTTAGATAACTGTCTCAATATCTTTGCCAGTACTGGACAATTGTTTGTCTTTTAGTTCATATATATATATATATATATATATATATATATATATATATATATATATATATATATATATATATATATATATATATATATATATATATATATATATATATATATATATATATATATATATATATATATATATATATATATATATATATATATAAATCAAATCAAAATAGTTTATTTACTTTTTTTTAAACATTAATATACACAATAAACAAAGAGAAAAAATTAAGTAAATGGGACTGTGTCGCGATTATAAAAAAAACCGATACACAAAAACAAAAACAGTAAATGTTTTTGTGTCGCACAGCCCTGTAAATATTTAAAACAAATATACATGCATAAATGATACAAAGATTAATACAAAGAATTCAAAATAAAATACATAAAATATACTCAAATACAAAAAAAGAGAATGCAATCAACGGGAATGACCAGGAGGAAGGCTAGGGCACCAGGGAAAAGTTAAATTAAGTTGAAATCATCAGGTTATTATTAAAATTAAAAACTAAAAGGCGACGAAAGCAGGCAGGCAGGTTAGTCACTCGTTTAAATTTCTAACGGTTTTGTTTTTGTTGTTCTAAATATATAGACTTGACACTATTTACAAATTTTTCATATGAAAGCTCTTGAACGCATTTAGGAATCTGATGCCACAATTGAATCGCTACAAAGCTGAAAGATCTCTGAAATGCCGCAGTTCTGTGCTGGGGGACTTTGAAATTATTTACATTTCTGGTAAAATAAGAATGTTCATGAGAATTGAAAAGTGAATTTAAATAGGGTGGTTTTCCGGTTTTTAAAACTTTATAAATAAATGATAACATATGACATTTACGTCTATTGCACATTGATAATATAGAATTACTATTTAGGTATGGTGTAATGTGATGTCTATAGGGTATATTAAACGAGAATCGCATACATGAATTTTGAATTTTTTGTATAGATTTCGCTAGCCCTGCAGATAACGAGGCATCATAGACTATATCACCATAATCAAACAATGATAAAATAAGTGTATTGCATAAGTAATATTTAACAAAAGGTGGTAGAAATTTTTTATAAATATTTAGTTTTTTTAAGCGACAATATGCATTAGTAAGTTTATTTTTAATGTGTGAATTGAAAGTAAGTTTTGAATCGACATGTATTCCCAGATTTTTGGCCTCAGCAACTACAGGTAGCAAAACATTATTGATCTCAACTTTGAAATTTTTTGTAATACCCGTCACTCGAGCCTTGCTGGATTCAAAAAAAAGTACACAAGATTTCGAAGTATTTAATTTCAGATTATGATCTGTAGCAAATTTATCAATCCTATTTATATCAATATTATATTGTAAATTGGATATGATATAATTCTCGTTGGTGAAAGATAGATACAATTGTGAATCATCAGCGTATTGTTGTAACTTAGAATGCGATAATTCGTCATTCATGTCTGCTACATATAAAGAGAATAATAGCGGGCCCAATATTGATCCCTGAGGAACACCAGCGGTCATAGGAGTATAAGGAGATTTTAGCAGACTAAAGTCTTTTTTTATGCCAACACAATGCGATCTTTGAGTAAGGTAAGCACGTAAAAAGTTAACGGATTGTTCAGATAGTCCAAAATAATGCAACTTTGCTAGTAATAAGTTATGATTTAACGTGTCAAATGCTTTGCTAAAATCAAGCAGACTTAAACACGTTGTTTCTTTCATTTCCTGGGAAAGTCTTATATCATTAATAAGCTTAACAAGACATGTAGTTGTACTGAAATTTTTACGAAAACCTGATTGACAATCAGGAATAATTTTCATTAAATCGGTGTAAGTAATAACTTGATTACAGATATGTCTCTCTACTATTTTTGAAACAACCGGCAAAATACTAATAGGTCTAAAGTCTTCCTGATTTGTAGGATTCGTTTTTTTTGGAATAGGTATTATGACAGATTTTTTCCACAAATCCGGAAAAACATTCTCAAGAATACAGGTATTTATTATATTCATTAGTGGTTTCCCACAAAACGGCATGCATAGTTGTAGATCTCTTATTGACAAATTGTCTTCACCAACCGCATTTGTTTTAATTGACTGTATAATTTTATGTAATGATGTCTCATTAATTAATTTAAAGTTCAGTTCTGAAGTAATATTTTTGTGCCTATTATTATTGTAAAAAAAAATTTTTTCTATCGAGGTTGTGTCGATTATTCTATTGCAACTAGCAAAAAAATTATTAAATTTTATAGGATCCGCAATTTCAGGTGGAACTTCAGAGGTTATTCTATGAGTGAGATTTAATTTTTTTGCTGCTTTCCAGAAGTCACTACCCTTTTCACTAGATAGAGACTTAAAATAAGAAATTTTTTCACGGTTAATAGCATGTTTAGTGTAATTTCTTAGATCACGATAATATTTAAGCCGAGCATCCGTCTTATTTTTTAAATATTTCTTATGAGCATTATCCCTCAATTTAATCAAACACTTAATAGTGCCTGTAATCCAAGGTGTAAAAGGCTTAATTTTAGTTTTTTTTTGTTTTAAGGGTGCGTGTTTATTAATAAGATTTGAAATATTATTATTAAATAATTCTAATTTTGTGTTAATATTATTTGTATAATAGATGGTACCCCATGGTAATTCTTGACCGTCTTGTTGAAACTTTTCATAATCAATATTGTCATAGTTCCTGTATTGCATATATTTTTCTTTATATTCGGTAATGGGTATATTAAAATTTCCAAATATTAAACAGTGATCTGATATAGTCTCAGAAATATTAAAAGAGTGACTACTTTGGCAGTAAAGATTATTGTCGGTAATTATACAGTCAATTAGTGTAGATGCGTTCGTGTTCATATCTATCCGCGTAGGTTCCGTAATATGCTGAGTTAGATTAAAGGTATTAAGCAGTTCAATCATTTTTAATTTAGTTCTTGAGTTTTTTAATAAATCGATATTAAAATCTCCAGTTAGAATAATGTGGTTATAATACGGAACAGTAGCAGATAACATGTTTTCTAGAGTGTCAAAAAAATGCTCTAAATTCGACGAAGGAGGTCGATATAAACTCACAAATAGCAAAGTTTTCTTATTTAGGTTGATACGTACGCCAACATATTCACAACTCTCAGAGGTTATTCCAAGATCCACAATTTGACTACTAATATGTTTCCTTACATAGGCTCCCACGCCGCCACCCCTGGCCCCACGATCCTTGCGTATTAGATTATATCCCTCAAGATTAAAAGAACTTGAATCCCAGTCAGATGTTAACCAGGTTTCTGACAGTCCTAGTATGTCAAAGTTGCAATCATAAATATAATTAGCGAACTCGTCAAACCCTGTATTGAGTGATCGAACATTTAGATGAGCAGTGACAAGGCTCTTAGTTTTGACAATTTTGGAATTATGGCCTACCTGCGCAATATTATCACCTAATATCATTGAGATGTCGCAACCCAGTACCCACGCCAGTGCCTAGCTCCCATCGATCACACCCTCTCAGATTATAGCAAACATACATGCCCATCAAAAGCAGTATCAGGAATGTTTAGCCGTAAAGTACAATTTATATTATTCATTACCCAACTTATATAAGATGAAAGAAGATTTTATAGAAAAAATACAATAAGTCACAGCTATATCTCGCCGCCTACTATAATCAAATAAAACTTACATACAAAATTTCGTGTTCATTAGCTTAGTAATTGAAGCATCAATAGAGAATAAAAAATTAAAGTTCAATAATTCATAGATATATTCACCCGCATACTAGAATAGGCAGACTTGAAATGCTTATATCAAAACGAAATTAATATACACTTTCCCTCAAAAAATAGGTATTTTCAATAGAAAACAAAAGTATAAGCAATAATTCCCAACCATATCTAATACGTATAACAATTGCTAGAAAGCCAATACATTAAAATATGAAAAACAAAGTAATATTATGCAGTTTCTTTAAAAAATAGAAGCATTCAAAACAACGAATTATACAATACGCTTATTATGATAACTAGAAGAACAACTCCTTAAAGAAAAAATTAAATATAAATGTTTTTTTTTAGATATTCAAATATCTATAATATCCACACATTTTTTTAGATATTGAATTTGGTATAGTGAATTGATATATAAATTAGTTAATTGAAAGAAAATCAAAGACAGTACCTTGAGAAATTAGTCAACGAGGTATCACACTGAACTAGGCTTTTCCAATCAGCTCACTGAGTTTTTCCTGAGAAAAGACAACCACCTGCACACCTTCACACAGAACAATCACCTTCCCCGATCTTGTCCAGCAGTGATTTCGAAAGTGCCCACGGGCAACTTTAAATAGTTTTAAATTCTCGGCCGTAAGCAATTCAGTAAACAAGACATTTGAACCTTTGAGCAGTTTTTTGCTATAAAATATTTGATCTCGAAGCCATCGACAACAAAATGAAACTAAAATAGGTCTTGGTTTTTTGTCTCTCGTATTAGTGGTACCCAAACGATAACAATAATTTATATCGTTTTTTTGCACATTTATATTGATTTTGGAATGCATTAGATCGCATATGGCCTGATAGATGTCAGGTGAGTCCTCGTTCACACCGTGCACCAGAATATTATTGTTGTTTGTAGCGACCTCTATCTTTATTTGATTCATATCCTGCCTTAAAGAGTCCAATGACGTCATTACAGTTTTTTCGAATAATGAGAATTTTTCGGATAACTTCAGTAAATCGCCATTTAAGACATTGTCTTCGCTGGCACTTGTCCTTGCCATGGATTTTTCTTGTAAAACGTTCCGGAAGTCATTAAGGTCAGTCTTAAACTTGGCAGCCATTTCTTCCATGCGCTGGTTCAATATTTGAAACTCTCCCACCTGCTTTTTAGAGGAGTCCTCACTTTTGCCTCCACCTCTGGTCATCATTGCACTACTCTTGATCACGAATATGACACTTTTTCTATTTTTAATAATAATTACAGGTACTATAATTGTAAATTAATACGACTGCCGCTAGCACATAACCTACTCGGTACGCATGCTTGACGTTATCTTGATCTATATATATATATATATATATATATATATATATATATATATATATATATATATATATATATATATATATATATATATATATATATATATATATATATATATATTGGTTTGTCTGCAATTTTTTGGATGTCGTCTGCCGAACTCTTGTTTTCTTCCTTTAATCTGGTTATATGTGTTTATATGTATCTTTAGGTGACAGATATGCGGGAGAAAAACTTAGATCTAATGAGACAAGACATAGTTGGAGTTTTGAAGAACAGCTCAATGGCATTCGTCAGAGAACTGGTGGGCGTTGATCCGGTGGCGGTGTTTCGATGGGCCATTGTGCGCGCCTTCTTCAGGGCGCAGTTTGCGTTCAGGGATGCAGGAAAACGTCACAGACAGGGAAGAGTGGATGGAAATAGGAATAATATACAACAGCGGTATAGGGGCGGTCATATACCAAATGATAATATTATTAGGTGAGCATTTTTGTTTTATACCTCATAACCTCATTTTAAAAGAATTATATATTTTCATATAAGAAAGTTTATATTATACAGTGTGTCTAAAAGTTTACAATAAATTGGGACAAATTTTGTTTTTCCATTTGTTGGGAATTTTCTGTGACACTGTATATGTTTTTTTTGGCGCATTATTAGTTTTATAGATTGAAAAAAGTTTCGAATTAGGTAAATTAAAATTAAATTAGAACGGGACTAACATCATTTCGTGTTTGCTTCAGTATGATTTCACTGTGATGTGTTTTTTGTGCAGCTATTGATTCATGTTGCTATATTTTGTACAAGCTTTCAAAATTAATAAAGTCAATTTACAATAAAAATTAGAAATATTTTTAATGAATCACTGAG
Organism: Sitophilus oryzae; assembly: GCF_002938485.1. Taxonomy (NCBI): domain Eukaryota; kingdom Metazoa; phylum Arthropoda; class Insecta; order Coleoptera; family Curculionidae; genus Sitophilus; species Sitophilus oryzae. Next base: position 1,328,144 of record NW_022146695.1, read on the forward strand.
TATATACTATATAATCGAAAAAAAAAACGGTGTTACAGTGCCCTTTGAAACGAAAATTAATGATAATTTCTGTTGAACCCAGCTCTATAAGTAATTTATTAAGAATTGACAGAAATTTGTTAAGCATTAATTAACTTTATTCATAAGCATATATGTATTACAGTTGAGGGTTGGAACCTTTGGTGTTACACAGCAAAATAAAACACTAAATCACCACAATACACCAAAACACTTCTACTTTTACACTGGGCGCGCGTTTCGCTAATATAAACTATCTATATTATAATCATCTGCTGATGATGCTAACATGGTTAGCGAAACGCGCGTCCAGTGTAAAAGTAAAAGTGTTTTGGTGTATTGTGTTGATTTAGTCAATACTGTATATTGATTAAAAATAATTTTTGTAAAAATAAATTGTTCTGTTAATTGTTAACGAGATACCAGTTGTTGATCTGACAGATTTTATCATCGATTATCGTGTTAAAGACCAGTGTGTCGTCTCTTATCCTCATATGGTATATTTTTAAATAGCTTTAAGTGAAGACGTATGTTTCTACAGTTGAATTTATAATTCTGTAGCCATCTGGTGACGGTTTCCGCTGTCAATCTCACAATAAACCGAATTGCGTAAGTTCAGATCACAGGTTTTACATTTTATTGTTGACGTTTATATCCATTTTTCCTTATAATTTCACATGTCTTCTTGTATGTTGAGCATTTTCCAGACACTAGTGATTCGTTTGGTGTCGCTGATCGTTTACTATGCAGTAAGTTCTATGAGTATGACAACTTTTTGCAGGAAATATTAAATATATTAATTTTAATATATTAGAATTTGTCATACTCTTAGGATGAAACTGTATTAATATATGTTAATATTAAAGTTCCTGTGTTTGTCATTTTTAGCTCATTTTAAACATTATTGATTTTCACCAACAGAAAATTTACAGATGTGATTTTTTTGTAATTTTTATTACATTTACTCATTGTTATCATCATGTGCATGAGTGTTTTCTAAGATGTGCTAGATGTGACATTAAAGCATGTGCTAGCTTTCTTCTTCATGTTATGTGAATATGTGATAAATAATAGGTCGATGTGGTAGACGTATGTATGTACAGGGTGTTTCAAATTCGTGTGTTTTACAGGGTTTCTCGTTTATGAGTAGAGGTACAAAGATGCGGTTTTCACATTATGAATCTAAAGATGCTACTCACAGATTTGTCCTAGTCCTCTTAGTTCCTGAAATACAGGTCGAATTTTAAATTGTTGCATTTTTCGAGTCCTGTCTCTTATCTCTTTTCTCTTATACCTCGAAAGGGTGAAATCTAATTCTCATAGAGAATTCAGTGGCGTTACTAGTTTTTCATTGTGAGCTGTCATTTTTGAAATACAACTCAAACTTACGTTTTTTTTATGTATGTTATTGATTTTTTTTATTTTATTTGCCTTGTTATATGATCTTCCTAAATATATACTCTATGCTTATTTTCACAAGGTAAAAAAATGCATTATTCAACTTTTTAACATAATTTATTCGACGTCAAATTTTTGTTATTGGCTAGTCCACGCTAGTTTCTGAGTGTGAAAGATTGCACAAGTGCATCAAAAATATCATTAACTCTGATTGGTATAGTCTGTGAAACGAATAACTTTGAATTTGACAGTTCCCGCGGGCTTTTCTAGTGTTAATTTTATTAGGTTAGCAACTTGCGGCCATGTTGACGCAATGCTGTCTCTAATAGAACAGCCACGGAGCCAGATTTATGACGTCACGCTAGTTAGATACTACGGATTAATAAATATGTATTAATTAATAAATATATATGTTACTGTAAATGTCCGAAATGCGGCAAAAAAACTAGGTTAAGCGCGCTAAACCTAGGATTTACCAAAAGCATTAACTAATTAGGTTAGCCTGGTTATTTGGAGGGTGTTAATGCATTGGTTAGCCTGGTTATTTGGAGGGTCTTAATGCATTGGTTAGCCTGGTTATCTGGGGGGTGTTAATGCATTGGTTAGGTGGTTATTTGGTGGGGTTGGTTGGTTTTTACTACCACTTGCTTTTGGTAAATCCTAGATTTTACCGCATTTCGGACATTTACAGTAACATATATATTTAGTATATTTTATATGTAATTTTTTGGATTATATTCGACACTATTTTTTTCATATGACACAACACTGATGAAGGATATAATGTTAGCCGAAATCAAATGAAAAAAAATGAAAAACCAAATGAAAACTTAATCAGCGTTTTTCCCGAACCTAAATCCCAAGAAAATCAAAAATTTTAGAATAATTTTACATATAAAATGACAGCGATCTTTATTTCATAGCCATCGCTGATGCCTTTTTTTTATGATATTGTATTATTTGCAAATATAATTTTTCGGACATCGATACTTGCAAAATATGCATATAAATTTTGTGAATGTAGATAATAATACATCACTATTAGTAGATATTGAATGTTTTTTGTTAAATTAGATCAATTTTCAAACCCCCAAATTTAAAATATATTTTACATTTTACCCATTATTTTATGTACCTATTCATTATTTGTATATTGTAAAACATTTGCTGCATTTGTATGGTTCATAGTTTATTTGCCAAAGTATTTATTACTATAAATAGGTATTTATATTGTATTTATTAACTGTATATTATGTATATTTCATGTAAACTGTATCGTTTTTAAAATACAAACCAAAAATACGAGGAATAATTATGTTTTCCATGTATTCTACAACATATTTATTAATCCGTAGTATCTAACTAGCGGTACGTCATAAATCTCGCTCCCAGGCTGTTCTATTAGAGACGGCATTGGTCTGATATTTAGAAATGTCAAAAGCTGATGATATTTTACTTTTGACAATTATGTCATTTCGTGTTGATTTTTGCAAGATATTATTTTCCTTTTCTATTTCACGTAATATTATATTTAAGTTAAGAGTTAGATTTTATATTTGCCATGTTGGTAAAAAATAACGGTCAAAATTCAAAGTTATTCATTTTATAGACTATAGAGTGATATCTAAAAGCTGAAATAACACGATGGTAAGCAAAATTATGTGGTTAAATTAAATAAAATAAAATAATAATACTCTTTTAAACTAGGTTGGTTTATGTTAAAAAGTAAAATAATGCATTTTTACCGTGTTTAAGAAAACAAGTATATAGTTTATTATATTTTTAGGAAGCTCATAACAAGGCAATAAAAATATACAGGTGTACCATTAAAAAAACATAAGTTTCAACATATTTCGGAAATGACAGCTCCCAGCGGAAAACTAGTTGCGCCACTGGATTCTACGTGAAAGATTCTAAGGGGCTCAGGTTTTTGACCGCAAAGCTATATCTCAGATAACGAAGATATGTTGAAAAAATTCAACATTTTAGAATTCGCCCTGTATTTCAGGAACTTAGAAGGCTAGGACAAAAAATATGTGTGTAGCATCTTTTGTTTTATAAAAAGTAGCCCAGTGATGTGAAAAGCGCATCTTTATATCTCTGCTTACAAACGAGAAACCCCATAAAATACACGAAAATGGGACACCCAGACCAGATAATTTTTATTGGTTATTATACATCAAGTTTGATCTTATTACGCTACGGAACTATGTTGAAAAGTGAATTTTTACACATTGTACACAACAGAAAATAAGCTTGTAAAATGGTTCAAAAGGATTACAGCATTGTATAAACTTGATATTATTTTATTTTTTTTTGTTGCTATTTTTTTACGAACATTATTAAATTAAATACAGATTATTAGATAAATTTGGTTCTTTCAAAAGAACTTTTAATATACATTTTCTAACTCATACAGCAAACAGCGTACCACGGTACACGTCTTAAACCGATCCACCGAGGAAACAACTGCCTCCTCAAACCGACTATCCTGGCCTCAATTCTACCAGCGCAACCGATCCTCTACAACGAATTCCGCGCAGAAGTCCAGCGACGAAGAGCGTAAGAGGCGGGACTCGGCCTCCAATCAGAGCAGCGCTGTCTTGGACAGGGTACTGTGTCCGGACGAAGCCAGGGCCATACACAGGGCCAATCAGATCGTGATGTATGTCGGTGAACGTTGCCTGTTGCGTAAAAAAAATCGAAAATTTGGATAAAGGCTAGATATCTTTATAATTAAATTGTTTTAATGAAAAAACTAAAATAATGTTAAGGTTTCTATGTTTTCTTAAAGTTTTAGGAATAATCTTAAAATTTCTGATTTTAAAACGCATTCTCACGACTCGTGTACTTGACAATTATTTGTTATTGTAATACACTCGCAATGTCGTGAGAACGGTTTCCTTGTGCAATTATTTGTCACTCGTCGCGTTCTCATCTCACTCTCTGTCGGTAAACATAGCCCCAGTCGAAGGATCACAATTATTCGTACACTTGCCAAGTGTAGAGTCGGCCAGCCTTGGCTATACTTGCCGAGGCGCAAAAAAACGACTGCGCAAATAATTGTACTGTTATATATTCCGGATCCTAGTATTTTTCGAGTTAATTGCGGATAATTTAAAACGTTAAAACAATAATAGAATATATAATATCAAATTTACATTAATAACTTCAACATTGCAATTAAATCGTTCCCACAGCAATAAATGGAGTGGACAAATAAATACTACACGGGAAAAAACAGATATGTCTCATTTTCATAGAAATTAAGATAGCGATACAACTTTATAGACAAATATTAAGGTCATTCGAGAAAAAAAAGCAATAATACGGTTAGTCCCAGAGATATTACACAGCTTGATTATTTTGCCGTACAAGGGAAAAACCTCGTATCATACTTGTATCACTATACAATGATTATTTTAGCACTATATCGTATTGTACAGGGTAAATTGTAATTGAGGTAGCCTTTTATTCAGTTTTAAAATTGATTCGTTTTTCAAATATATCAAACTCCTTACAGTTTTTCCATCAATAAAACTTATTTAATGAAACTGGCCTTAATTTAGTACGAAATCCTACTAACACACAAATTTCAGCATGGAATTATTAATACGGATTTTTCTTATCATGAAACAATTTAATATATTTTATGATTAAACAAAGAACGGCGTCAGAGTTGGCTTGGAAATGAGATCGCTGTTATTTCATATGTAAAATATTATGGTAAATGTCAATAATCATCGTTTCCAAACCAACTAAACGACTTTTTCGATCATACGACATATTCAGTACTTATAATGAATTCCTACCCATAAGAATTTTTATTTTTGTTGTTTATTCTGTTTGACACGAGTAACTTTTCATTACATAAACGCGGATTTTTCATCCAAAAATATTTTCTTCAAATGTATTATAGTCAGTAACACTGACGCTTTCAGTTCCACACGAATTAGAGAAAATAAGTATTTTATGCGTTGGCCGCAGAACGATTGGTGTCTCCACCGTACAGTACTTGAGAAGTAAGGGGAAATCAAATCAGCCTTGTCACGAATTCGCTCATTAGGCGTATCTTAATGGTTACAACCTTAAACCTCGTATCGAAAGGGAGTAGTCCGCGCGTAAATGGCAAAAACCAGAGATGTCCTTAAGCATGGGCGACAAGCATGCATCTTGCAGTTAGTATTTCATGTAGTAAATTTATGTATATTAATAAAAACCTACTTAAATATTAATTTTCTTCCTACAACAAAATAAATAATAGTTTAGATTTAGATTTTATACAACTTTAATTGGACATCCCTGGTTTTTCCCCTGTTTTGTTTTGCATTTTGACATTTTTATTTCGGTATTTCAGAATTTAGCGATAATTAACAATATTAATTATTCATAATTGGTAGTAATACTTTTTCTAATTATTCAACCGAAAATAACATATATATATTTAAAAGCACTAAGTTTTATTTTTCTAAAAATGGACAAAGCTGGTTTCTCCCGTGTAGTCTTCAAATGATACTGTTTTGGAATTTATGGATTTATACGAAAATGAGCCCTTCATATGGATGGCTAAACATAAAGAACATAGAAATCCTACTGCAGTGTACAGTAAAAAAACTTAAAAAGAAAAAAGAATCACTAGCAACGACAATTTCGGGACGACCGGTAGCCATGGATGCGACTATACTGTTTACTTGCTAAGGATTTAAACAATGTTTGTGCTGGCGTACTTGCTGAAATGAACACGTCGTGTGAGCGCCCCACTTGCCAATGTTGTTTACAAAGTAGCGGTACTTGGCAAATACGCAAATATTGGCGTATTTGCCAAGTAGACGAGTCGTGAGAGTCTTATCTTATGTTCTCTTATTACAAATATTTTTTGTTGAATATGAGCTAGCAGAGTTATGAGAGAATTCCTTATCCAATTTTCGATTTTTTGACAAATCAGTTTACTGAACAGGCAACGCAAAATCGGTGACGGTAAAAATTCGGGTGTGTTTATAACCAAGGTGACGGGAGCTTACATTTTGCGTCTTCCAGATTGGATCAGCATGTTTTTTATCGTATATGTGCATGGCATTAGTTTGTTTCCCTCATATTTACACCGTAGCATTCCTTTTTTACACTTTGTTTTCTTTCGCAGGAAGAACAAATCATTCAGACCTAGGGAAAGGGGTAAAAAAGGTTTGAAAAATTTACAATCTGTCAAGACTCTGGCTGGAAGGACCGGAATTACGGCTACCAATCAAGGACAAATAGGAAAAGCGAGAAAGCAGCCGATGACTGTGGCCGCTCAGTTCCAGCAAAGCCTTCATTCGTTGATGGACACGCTCAATCAGGCCAATCCCTTTTTTATCAGGTGTATTAAGTCGAATAAGAACAAGATTCCGAATACTTTTGATGCCGATACGGTTCAAAGACAATTGAGGTAATTTTTCTTTATAATGATGAACTTATTAAATGTCTAAGGTCTAAAAACTCTATGGAACTCAATCTTCACCTTTCTGATAAGTTATAAGATATCGAGATTCAAACGGGGGTCAAAAAATGCAAAATTTTCAAATTCGCCCTGTATTTCAGGAACTAAGAGGGCTAGGACAAATCTGTTTATAGCATCTTCAATTAATTTTATAAAAAAGTAAAGTGGTGATGTGAAACCCGCATGTTTCTATCTCTACTCATAAACGGGAAACCCTGTAAAACACGAAAATGGGACACCCTGTACCTTATTTACTTACATTTTATTTTATGATAATGTGGAAATTTTGAAAATAATCCATTGCATCAGAATCTTCAATTAAAACACTGTTAATAAATTAAACACTTTACCTCACTGACGAAAACCAAATATTCATTAAGATTATAAGCATTGGCAGACATTTCTTATCTATCGGAGTTTTTTGTAGTAACCCAGAAAATTAGTCAATTAAGGTTAATTATATTCCTATTGTTAATATCTCTGTTTATTACTTTTAAGTTAACCCATTATTAGGTGTAAAATGTTATTGTCCTCATTTATAATTTCACAAATCCTGTCGGTTTGTTTTATTTTTTTCGATATTGCGTTTAGAGTGTTTGTTTATATTAATATTGTTTTTATTTTTATTTTAGGTATACCGGGATGTTGGAAACTGTGAGAATACGACAAGCAGGTTTCAACGTGCGTTTGACTTATGACGAGTTCATCCAGTTATACAGGATTCTTCTTCCCAAAGCTTTGCTTAGTTCACAAAATGACGTACGGGACTTCTTGGCAACTTTAAATCTCAATCGTGACAACTATCAATTAGGTATATTTTTTATCATTAGTAAATCAACATAAGGGTCCTTATACAGGGTGGCGCACCTCGGTTGATTATACGAAAACGGAAAGATGTAGAAACAAAATATTTTATGGGTATATGTGGGAAGGCAATGTACATAATTTAAAATTATTTTGAAATGTACAGGGTGTGTCAGAACTAAGATCCATACCAAAGTTATATTTTTTCTTATGGAACACCAGGTATTTTATTTCATTTTTGGGTTCTTGGACATAAAATAAGGCATTTATTATAAAGGTTTAATATGTTTAAAAACTTCGGTTCTTGAGATATTTAAATATTTGTATTTAAATATACATGCTATAATAAAAAATTGTGCGTTACTTTTCAGAATTAATTCTTGTGCTGAATTTCAAGCCAGAGAAATAAACTTTACTAAAAAATTTGATTGCTTTCTTAAATGTATACAGGGGTGTCAAAAATTGCTGGTCTATTTTAAATATTTATTTTACATATGTAAAAACTTCGTTATTTTAAATGCAACATTATGAATTTTTTTGAATAAGTTGGTTTTTGAGATATTTAAAATCTTTAAATATGCATGCTATAGTAAAACAGTTTGTGAACACCCTGTACATTATTTTTTAGGATTAATTCTTGTGCTAACTTTGAAGCCAGAGAAATAAACTTTATTAAAAAAATTGATTGCTTCCTAAAATGTATACAGGGGTATCAAAAATTGCTGGTCTATTTTAAATATTTATTTTACATAAAAACTTCGTTATATCAAATACAACACTATGTATTTTTTTAAATAAATCGAAGCAGATTTAAGCGCTCTTTCAAACTATATTAGGGTTTTCTATACCTATCTGGCTCAGATATTGAATAAAAAGCGTTTTTTTTAATAAAATTGTAATCAAGATGGCTGGTGTCGCCATAGCAATTTTTTACTGACACTTAGTAGCTATTTTCAAAATTACATTAGTTTATGGACTTTATTTAAATTTATATCAGGTTATTTTTATTTAATTTACCAAGAATAAGGTTAATAAGTAACTATATAGTATTTTATCAAGAAAAATTAAGCAGTATCTGCTGGCGGAAGGAATGTATATGTTGCTAGTGATTTTGTTTTGTGAGGACAATTGCTTGTTGGCCTGAAGGGTTTAAGCTCAAAGATATCCAAATAGGTATAAAAACTACTTTTCCTATTTCGCATAGCTGATAGTGTGGTATATAAAAAACCTATTAGGCAGAAACCAGTCGATGGAAGTGAAGAAAATGAATTTGCCTTAATTGGCTCTTTTATAGAAAATCCAATATATCTACAAGTCATTGTAATATAAAACAAAAAACTACTTTTTATTTTTCTTGATAAAATAATAAATACTTAAACAAAATACAAGAAGCAAAAAATTAAGGCCAAAAACCCCACATATATGCTTATTCTCTGCATTAAGTTTATCAGACTGAAGGGAACAGCCATTCGACGACCAGTTTCAGAGATTTAATAAATACTTACTTGTAGCGTTTTTTTAAAACATTATCACTGCGAACGGCAGATTTTCGTTGGTAGAGCAGTCGTGGATAAGGTATTTCACTGGAAAGAAACTAATTAACAATAATAACGCGAAATTATAAATATTGGGCGCCAGGCATGTACAGAGAAAGAAAATACAGTTGTTTATTACTTAAAACTAATGACTATATTTATTCATGATGTTCTTAGATGGTACATGACATTGTAGAGTTCTAATAAATATATAGTGGTTATATGTCAAAGAAAGTGGTGGTAAGAGTCGTACTAAATATCAATGAAAACAACTACGATAAAATACAAGACATGTAAAGTTTAAGAGAATATATGAAATGTAGCATTACTTTAATTAATTTGATATATTCCATATGATGCTAAATCGAAGATGTTGCAACCTGTAGATTCTAGAATCTATGTTTGGTTATTCATCTGTTAAAATAGTGCGATAATAATATCTATAAAAGTAATACCATTACAAGATGTAATGCAATGAAACCTAAGATCTAAATTATATTTAGTATTAATTATTATATTAAATATTAAATCGACATGAATGTTCTTAACAATCTAACCACTAAACATAGTCTGTACGATATTATTTAAGATGTACGTTATTGTTTAAGACTGTAAATGTTTTAAATGTTAAATGTAAAACTAGAACTTAAATCTACACTTAGCTGTTCTTTATGTAATCTTGCTTTAAACAGTAACAGCGTGAGGTGGTCTCGCATCTCTGTACTCAGCCATCCAACACAACCAAAGGGGCCAGAATGAGGACACCATGAATTGATACAGCCGTAACTAACTAGCTTATAGCTGGGAACGAAGCAGCATGGGACTCAAGCTACATCCACGCTGTGGTACTTATATGTAAGAAAAAATCATTCTTACTGGGGACACTCGTCCACAGGACATCCGTACAGAAGATAATGTCCGTACATAAGACACTACCCATACCTTGGACCCTAAAAATATGAAACTCTTGTTTAAAACCAAACAAGGTCTAATAAACAAAATAAACCTACCTCGAAATACTTCCGAGGGCTCAATAAATAATAAACAACCTGTCCTTTCTTTCATGTGACATTCTGGAGGACAAAAGAAAAGGGACGCCAACGTGCCAGCAAAATACAAATACAAGTTGGGACATCCGTAACTCTACCCTAAAAATATTCAATAATAATATCGAATCTATAAAAGGTAATAACTCATCTTTACCTGTGGCCTCGAAATAGCAGCTGATTCAAATTATACAGCAAGATTTAAATAATCACCATTTCTAAAAGCTGGGATACAACAGAGCGTCAAAACAAAGTGAGGTTAAGCATGGAGAGAGTTGACAGAAGCGATGTTGACAGCGCCTCCTCAGAGCGATAACAGGGTTGTGTCGAACGATAACAGGGTTGGCGACTAGGGAACGTAAAAATTACGCGTCAAATAAACTATCCGGCCTGAACGAGAGGGAATCCGGTGATGATAGGCCAGACATCATATATTATATATAAAAAAGACATGTAACGAACTAAAAACGTTACATACTTATTAAACTATTGTAGGTAAATTAAAAGTAATATATATCACATAATTAATTATATCTTATACTTTATGAATTATTGTAAAATATCACTTATAATAATCATGTTTGTTTTTCAGGAAGTACAAAAGTTTTTATGCGCGAATCCGAAAAGCACAAACTGGATTGCAAGCTCCATCAACAAATCATGGCCGGCATTGTCACGCTCCAAAGGTGGTTCAGAGCCTGCTTGGAACGAAAACGGTTCTTGAGAATGAAGACTGCAGTGGTCGTGTTGCAATCGTACTGTCGCATGTATCTAGTACAAAAAGCCCTGAGGTACAAGATGGCCGCCCTGAAAATCCAGAAGTGTTGGAGGGGATACAAGTGCCGGTCTTGGATGCAGAAACTGAAAATGGGACTGGTGTTGTTTCAAGCTCACTGTAGGGGTTTTAGGGTGAGGCAAATGATGGCCGAACGAAAAATCATGGGGCAGCACAAACTAATAAAGCCACAGGTAATATTTTTTTTGTATTATTTTAGAAAACACTTTGTTGTCTATCCCTCCGTCTGTCTCTCTGTCAATACCGTTTACCTCGGGAACGCGTGAAGGTATCGAAATTAAAACCATATACTCAGGTCTACAGTCGCTTGAAACTGCGAAAAAATCAAACTTCTAAGTTAACGTAAAAAAGGTTCGGCCGTTTATGCCGCAAAAAAACGTATATTTCAACACTCTCAAGGGAATCAAAATTTATAGGGTATTGTTCTTTGGCCTAGACTATGAAAAATGATTTGAAATTATGATTGATATATGAAAATGATTTGGCAAGTAATACCATCTTCTGAAGACTATACATTTTTAATTAAATTATAAAAATACCGGGTGCGTCTCAAAAGCGGCTCACCCCTATAACTTTATTTTTTATATAAAAAAAACGAGATTTTGTATGTTAGTATATGATATAAATTAGGATTGATTGACGTATTCAATAATTATTGTTTTCGGCCACTTCCTGTTTCACCGGAAATGACAACTTTTAATTTTTAAATGGCACCCTCGGTATTTTTTTACTTTATTCGATAGAAAATAACACTCTGAATCGAATGACATATCATATGTCAACTTTTGATATATTCGCTCAAAAACAAATAATTGTATTTTAAATTTAAATCTAGAATGTGTTCAAACACAAATTTTTAATCACGGAGCCTTGGAAAAATATATTTGAACGTCTAATATTTTTAGTGTCTTGTCTTAGCCGGTTAAAAGATGACCAAACCGTATTTTTAATCATATCTCATTTTTTTCAAATGGAACGACGGTGGCTCATTAGCATATTTGGAAAAAACATTTTCTTATGAATAATTTGATACCACACACTTCGTATTTCTAGTCAAATTATCGTTATGAACCGCATGTTATAATTTCAAATAAAACATATGCGAAAATGTCAAAAGTTGACATATGATACGTATGTCATTCTATTCAGAGTGTCATTTTCTATCGAATAAAGTAAAAAATTACCGAGGATGCCATTTAAAAATCAAAAGTTGTAGTCATTTCCGGTGAAACCGGTAGTGATCGAAAACAATTGAGTATGTCAATCAATCCTAATTTATGTTGTATACTAACATACCAAATCTCGTCTTTTTATCTGAAAAAATAAAAAAGTTATAGGGGTGAGCCACTTTTGAGACGCACTCGATATAGTCTTTATTTTACGGAACCCTCGGTAGGTAAGCCCAATTCGCACTTGTATATTACTGTCGCTTCTCTTTTAGTTAGGGTATTATGTGGTTGTGATGTATATCGAGTATTTGTTTAAATATGACCATTTTAAAACTAGTTTTTCAGCACATTTAAAATTCATTTTTATTTATTTTTACTAGTACAAACCATTTCCAATTCATGTTCCCATTCAAGTGCTTAAAGTCAGTTCTGATGAAGCTTTTATGAGCAAGGAATCTAGTCAAGAGGAACTGAGAGGTAATGCCGCATACAGAAAGTTTTTGGATTCAGATGAGTAAGTTTTTTTTAAATAGATTAGTAGGTGTATTCTAAAGTTTTGCTGTTTATTATAGGAGCAGTGGTTTTCATGAAGATTATATTGATAATAATTCGACGAACAGCAGGCTTTCTTTAAGATCTACAGTTTCTTTACCTATGGTTTCTCCCACTCATCCTCACTATTATTCTGTTTATCTCAACACTGCTGGAAGCAACAGGTAATGTAACACAGTCAAATTAACTTTATGGACTTTATGGACTCTAAATAACGTAATACTCAGTTCTAGATGAAAAAAAAAATAATATACTAGCACAGATTAGGTATCCTATAAGTATACAGATAAAAATCTTGTCCCTAATTCGTGGTACGAAAATTGTTTTTTATGACGATGTGCAAACGAGTCAAATTTCCTGTGCGCAAAAATAAACTCGCGTAAAATAACAATAAACAGCGTAATAGAGAGATATCGCTAAACCGAATAGCGTGCATGGACGTTAATAAGGCCAGGTCTTATTTCCTTTACGTGAGGTGGTATTAACTCTCTTCATTTAAGCTACACGCACACTGGTGCGATCACGGCCGCGATCACGATCACGATCAGGGCAGCAATAAAGTGTTTGTACACTTAAATCCCTGATCGTGATCGCGCCAGTGTGCGTACAGCTTTATAGTTATCGGATCGGAAAGAATTCTGATCGCGGCGCGTCCGCTATTTAAACTTAACCTAACTTTGAATTTAAAACTTTGAAATTGTTTTGTTTACTAGGTATTTCAAAACTAAAGGGCTAAAGTGCTTATTTCCAGTGCTTTATTGTTCAACGTCTGCCAGTGGGTTTAGGGCAACAAGCAACAAATTCTCTTAGAAGGGCTAAGTCGTCATCTGCTGTAAACCTAAGACTCTTTATAGGTTCTTTAGTATTGGAAGAGGTGGAATCCATATTTTGGGCCATATTTATTTAATTAAAACTAATCCCAGCTACTTAAATATCAAATTACCTAATAATAAAATTATAAAGCAATAATTCAGAACAATTCAAACATAACCTAAAATAAAAGATCTCGCCGGCCGGCTCCGGTTGTCAAATACCCGCACATGCCCATTTAAGCAATTTTTAAACGTTATCAGAGGTTATTTAGAAAGAGCGCTTGGTGTAATTGATCCGCAAATTACGTCAGGCGGTAACGTTATTAGCGGGTGTTGCGTTAAAAATTGACTCGCGCATATCCTAACCATGATAAGGTACGCGGAAATACCTACTGGATGAAGCTATTCGGTTTTCCGATATCTCTCTAATCACTGTGCCGGTCAGGCGCTGTGCACAATTTTAGAGGCCATAAGTGGGCGTGCTATGTGCGCAAACTAATCACCTAACTAGTGCCCGATTCCGAAAATTGGAACCACGAAAAACAATAAAGAAAAAACAAAGATTATAATCTGTATAATCTGTGATACTAGGTTGATTATTTTCTCTGTCATTGTATCAATGATTCTTTTTTTTATCTTAAAATTACCCTTTCAATATTTACGATTATTTACAAGAGACCAAAGGGCAAGATATATATTGTTGTGTTCTTCATCGCACACCCTGTATAAGCGCGATTATTTTGATTTTAAAATGGCTTATTTTTCTGGTAAAATACCAAGTAAACTTGAAAAAAGTATAGGGATTTAAGAAATATTACGATTTTTAGTAGTTTTCTTCTGAGTGTGTCTGTCCCTTCCAAATATTGGCGATAAGCAACGCGATTTGAACTTTACTGAATGCTGCTCTAAATAATCCTTGTGTAGACAGGGAAAACCAAGGCTCTAAGGTTTTTCAACTAGGTAATTCTATAAATATATCTTTATTTAGCATTCTAGCTAGCTAAACAAGTATAATTTGGTTACAATAAAATATATAACATACATAAAATCAATTACACTAATACAGTGTTTTAAATTAAATAACATCTCCACCCTAAAAATGAGTTAAAGCCAACCGGTATTAATATAAATAAAATAATAAAAAAATAAAATAAAAACGGAGATTCTTTAATCACCCAAATAGTAAGTGACTATCCTTAAGATAAATTTGGAGAACCTCTGAACAGCTTGGGAAGGCTATTGAACAGGCAAAGTCTCTCATAAAACAGTGTTTTTGTAAATGGCTAGATTTTTCGCCTTTCAGCATTTTTGTGGACACTTCACGTCAATGTACAGGACTCGGCACCATATAGGAGCACAGGCTGGACAGTATTAGTTTGGTGTGTCAATTAAGATCTCTACTCTTGAACAGATTTGTCATTCTAGCAAACGTGGTTCTTGTTTTTTCTATCTGGCATTCTATTTTGATATAGAGTGACGCCATTGCTCATTTAATTTTACCCAAATATGTGTTTTAGTAGTTAGTTTACATTATTTCTTCTCTAATCTAATCAGGCTGGAAGATTTACATTTGGACCCTCGGCGCAAAATTATCAAATCCCATCAGACCATCGACTATTCGGAATTGGAATACTCTCCTCAGCGTAAAGGAAGTGGCGAATCGCTGGACTCGCAGAGGAGTTATGAATCGCAACAAAGTTCTGACTCCCACCCAGGAGGCACTACTGTCAAAGAAGTTGTCAAGTCCGAACCTTCGCCTTTAGGTAAACAGTGGTCTAGTACTAGCACAACCAGCGAGACGTTTTCGGAAAGCGGAGCTACCCAGTCAGCACCTCCGCATATTGGGGAAAAATTCAGTCAGTTCCAATCTAGTGGCGAAAGTACAGGTAAGTCAAGTGTCTTTATATCTTAGATCGTCAGTATATGCATAGATAAAGCTATAATTCTCTTATTATGATGTCAACATGCCAAAACATTATTTTATTCCTCTGTATTTGTTTCACTTCTGACGTTCCACTATATCAAGAGGCAGCACAATGGCGAATTTTTTCCATAATGTGGCCAAAACCTTTAAAATGAACTTGAAATGAATTGACTTTAACATAGTTTTTACATGACACTTGTAGGTAGTCCGGCCAAACCACAGCTCACCCGGACTCAAGCTGTCAATTGGAACACCGGTGCCGGAGCTAGGAAAGATCTGCGCAACTCCGGAGAGAATTCGAGGGCGCTGGTTAGGGGATTCCCCGCCAGGCGACTGAGTAGGGCTTACGAGGACCGGCCTGACGTATACCCTTGCGACAACACGCCCAGCAAGTTGGAACAGATCTTGGGAAGACCAGAGGCACCGGTACGGAGCACGAGGAAGTCGAAAAGGGGGCACGTGAAAAGTTTAGGGGAGGAGGTAAGGGTAAGGGTTAATTTTTTGCTTATTTTTATGAGCATGGTAATATACAGTAACTGCTAAGTAATAATAGTAATAATAATCGTCTTTATTGAAGAAAAAGATGGTGTAACATTACATACATTACACATCATGCAACAAGGGTGGCGAAATTTAACAAAAAAAAATGATTATACGAAATAAAAATAAGTTATTTCTAAGTGAGTTGTCTATAGAAATCTTTTATAGTGTTTATTCTTTACAGCTATGTAAAAACAAATAATTTACATACAATATATACTTAGTGTGTTTTTTTCAGCAATACAATTTGGGACGTTTTACCAACACACACTTTTCTTAATTTCTAGGTTACCGACTCTGGAAGCATCGAAAAAGGCGGTTTTCTCGGTGTTATAGACGAACGCAAAGCCCAACCCGACTTCAGCCGAGTATCCACCAACTTTATCTCGCAAGACAGCCCCAATAAACAATCTTTAACGCCCAAACGTCAACGCCAAAACCTCCCCCAATTAGATTTGCGCCGACGCAACAGCGACCCCGCCACCAAAGTCCTGCTCAAAGACCACAACAGCATCGACGCCAGTCCCGCTGTCAAAAATAGCGACAAGTGGAGCGATTTGAACACCTCGATTTTCCAGGTTGCCGGACACAGTTTGAGAAAAATCAACAGGCTAACTAGGGACGGACTGTGCGGTTTCTGCAAGATGAAGATCGATCTGTTTATTACTCAGGGTTACAAATGCACGACCTGCAAGACTTTGTTCCATACGAAGTGCATTCAGAATAAGAGCGTGTTCGAGATGCCTTGCGAAAGTCACAATGATTTAGCGAAAGGTAAAAGAAAGCATAGGAAACACTCTAGGGCGCCTTATGATGTACAGAAGTCTGAAGAAGCCAAGTTTAGTTTAACGGGAACGTCTGAATTTACGGATCGTACCGATCAGATTATCAGCGGATCAGAAGAACTGACCCTAATGCAGGAGTTCATAACTGAAAAAATAATGAAGATAGAAAACGAGGGTGGCAAATCTAGTGAAGTAGACAAAGTGTTCAAGCATGCTTTAAGAGAGTTCAAAGACAATCTTGTACAGATTTATAGCACGACATCAAAGCATAACGGTATTGAAGTATGCAACGTGCGATATAGAGACTTGATCGGGATTTTTAACCAAGCAATCAAAACAGCCTGTCAGCGAGAACTTAAAGAAAACGAAACGAAAAACTTCCCTATTATACTGGGCGTTAACGCTTTCAGGGGCTTTATGGATGAATTCATGTCGACAAAAACCGAAGAGAAACCTAACAAGACGAAAAGGAAAAAAGAAAAGAAACGTAAGGTTGAAACGGTCAAAATTAACGGTCACACTTTTCTCCAAACGATCATTAACATACAAACAGCTTGCGAGATCTGTAATTCGTTCTTCATGTGGCCGATAGAGCGCGGGCTGGTGTGTCAGAGTTGCAAACTGACCTGTCACAAACGGTGCTGCAACAACTCGGGTAAATGTCAGAAGGAGCCCGTTTTACCGGGGGATAACAAAAAGATTTTTGGTGTGGCTTTAATAACGTTGGTGACTGAGGAGCACAAGATTCCTGTCGTTATAGAAAAGTTGATATATACGATAGAGTTGAAGGGGTTGTATACGGAGGGAATATATAGGAAGTCGGGGGTGAGTTCGAAGATACGCGAGCTGAAGGTGTCGATGGACGAGAATCCGGAGAATTGCGAGTTCGAGAAGTACCAAGTGCACGTGTTGGCGTCTGTTTTGAAGGTGCGTTTAAAAATTGATGTCTAATTATTATTTTTTTATCAGTCATAATTATACAGGGTGAGTCTTAAATAAGAGCAAATATTTTCAGGGGTGGTATATTTGGAGCCCAGGAATACGTCTATGAGGTTTTTTTCGCAAAAAAAAAGATGTTGAAAATCGTGCATTTTCCTTTAAATTTCTCTGTATTTTCGAAAACTTTTTAGAACTGCCACGATATAATTTCTTAATCTCTGATACTACCAATGAGGTTATAAGGGGGGGGAGGCGACATAAGCTATCGAGAAATGTACCCAGTTACGCCATATTGGTACTGGCAATTCTGACAGTTCAGTTTTTGAGGTTAAGTGCGTTGCTGCGAGTGTTTTTTTAATTTTCCAAGACTATTTTTGTGTTTTTATTTGAATATTTGGACTTTCCGAACATGTCTTCGTGTGCTGTAAGTAGTTGTTGCAGTCGACAACGTGTAGAGAGGAAGAAATCCACTGAAATTGCATTTCACAGGTAAGTGTAAACATAATACAGGACCTGATTAAATTATTTTCGTATTTTCCATTTAACTAGTTATGCGTTTATTAATTAAATATAAGTGTTTCTATATTGACAAAGTGTTTAGTTATTTAATACTTTGTTAGAGGCAATTAAGTAATTAAAACATGCCTCGACTTCTATTTTTGTAAAAAAAAATTCTTAACAATATCTGTTATTTTTACTACATATACTTTTTTTGACAGGAAAGAGTATTTTGCTAGGCCAAATTTAAAAGTTTTGTTTTAACTACGGTTTTTTTTTCTATTTTTACACAAAGATTTTGTACTTAAACATTTATTTACATTCCTTTTTAGCATCTGCTAGCATATACTATGTACAAACTTTATATAGTATAGCTTTAATTTTTAGATAAATATTATAAAATCAACAAAGTAAATTTACTTTTTGCAGATAAAGTCTTAACGACTTATATTTATTGATAAACATTTATTATTTTAATAAAATTTTATATCAGAACATTTTAAATTTAGTACGTGGTATATAAATTTTGCTCTCTTTAGAAAAATTTTATCAAATAAATATTATATTAAATCTGATTTTTAGGTTTCAAAAATCCCATCCGTCGAGAAGCTTGGGTGAAGTTTGTGAACAGGAGAAACTGGCAAGCTACATCAGGTAGTGTTCTATGCTCGAAACATTTTTCTGATAGCTGTTTTGACAGAATATCTCAACAAAATGTTAATTATGGTAAATCAGTAATCATGTTTAATTATTTTCCGGTTTTTTTCTAATTTGTTTTAAAAATGTTAAGGTTATTATTGTTAGATATATCAATAAAAACAAGGCAATTAGTTTAAGACATACTAGCAACAAAACAGTGTTATTTAGTGAGCAATAAAATTTAATTTATTTAATGTGTATTATTTTTTTGTGTTTCCTCCTTAAATATACATAGTATATAGTCATTAAAATTAATCTTGTAATTTATATTTTTGAAAAAATTGTAGGTTTTGGAGTGATTTTAATTAATTAATTTTTTATTTAAAAAAGTTGAGGTCGTTATATTGTGTAAAAGAAAAATGTTCAAAGAAGTTTCTGTAATCCGGCCCTGCTAATGCCGCCATATTGGTGCTGCCTTAAGCCACGCCTAGTGTTACCATTTTTCGCAAGCACTTTAAATGCTCATAGCGTCTCCCTGTATATAACCTCATTGGATACTACCATAGTTACAGCTTTTCTCTATGGTTACGGCACTAAAAGGGATGCAAATACAGAAAAAATCCGGTGGCTTTTTTTAAATTTTCATACTTAAATAACTCGGTTATTTTGGACTTATTTGAAAAATGGTAAAGAGATAATATGTTTCTTTTATCGAGATCTACCAGCCCTGAAAATATTTACACTTATTTAAGTCTCACCCTGTACAGCTCATGTTTAATCAAAACATATTTTTGTTCATGATGAATGGTTCATTAAGAACGTGAAGCTTAAGGGAAGACATGCATTTTTTTACTTATTTCTTTCTAGGACAAGGTTAACTTGTAAACTTATTCTGACTTAAGTCTTAAGTAATTTCTAAAATCAAAATTATTTAAGTCCTAGTGTGGGTTTACATGCATCCGTAATGCGTCATCCGTCGTTGATTTTATGTAATTTTATTGGTATTTTTCAAAAATGACAGCTCATACTTGAATATGATTGGACTAACGGAACGACGGACGACGCATTACGGATGCATATAAACTCACTTTTAAACTTGATTTTCATGCATCCGTTATACGTTGATACGATGGTCCGACGGTGCTCTGATTGGTCATAGCGTTTTCGCGCCACTTTTCATCCGTAAATATTTTGCTTTAGGCCGTCAACGGACCCGTTCATACGATAACGGACGTTTTCACACTTTTATGATAAATTTAATCTAACCTTAATAAACATATATACAGGGTGTTTCAAAACAAATGCGAAAACCTTCAGGGGGTGATTCCTTGTTCAAAATAAAGGGTAGTTTGCTTTATAAACGTTGGGTCAAAAGTCAACCATTAGGGAGATATCGCGGTACAAAGATGGCGGAAAAATAATGTTTTTATTTTTTATCTTGAAAACGAAAAGAGATAGACTAATTAAATTTTACGGAAGCATTACTGTTATGAAAACACACTTTCTGGTATTTTTTTCACTTTTTTAAAATGAGTGGAAGGGGTTGAAATAAACTACCCCTATCATTCTTGTTAACGAAATTTAAAGAAAAATCTTATCAAACACATGCAAAGAAATTAATTTGGATAGTTTAGTTTGTTTAGAAACTTTTTTATCTCTTGTGTTTTTTTGATAAAACTCACTGATTTGAAATTAAAAAATAAAATGTAAAGCATTACATGTCAGGACAAAAAACATTTTTAGATAAAGAATCTAGTGGGCAGCTGTAATTCTTTTAGGAAAAAATCTAGTCGGCCGCTGTCACTTTTTAGGATGTTTCTAATATTGTTTTATTTGACATTACCCTACTGCAATACGTTATTATCTAGATTATTATTATTATCATTATTATCACTAGATTCTTAATCTTAAAATATTTTTAGTCTTGACATGTAATGCTTTACATTTTATTTTTAATTTCAAATCGGTGAGTTTTATAAAACAAATACAAGAGATAAAAAAGTTTCTAAACAAACTAAACTATCCAAATTAATATTTTTGCATGTGTTTGATAAGATTTTTCTTTAAATTTCGTTAACAAGAATGATAGGGGTAGTTTATTTCAACCCCTTCCACTCATTTTAAAAAAGTGAAAAAATTACCAGAAAGTGTGTTTTCATAACAGTAATGCTTCCATAAAATTTCATTAGTCTATCTCTTTTCGTTTTCAAGATAAAAAATAAGAACATTATTTTTCCGCCATCTTTGTACCGGGATATCTCCCTAATGGTTGACTTTTGACCCAACGTTTATGAAGCAAACTACCCTTTATTTTGAATAAGGAATCACCCCCTGAAGTTTTTCGCATTTGTTTTGAAACACCCTGTATATACTACATAAAATCAAGCTTTAGTCAACCTCAACATAAAGTTCAAATGATTTAAGACTTTGACTTAAATCATTTGAACTTTATGTTCATTACATTTTTTTTTATGGAACAGCTGTCTCAGTCCTAAGCTAATAAATTAGATAGTTGTCTCACTCTAGCACATTAAAATATCTGATTCGCATGTCTTTTTCCTTATAAAACTATTTTCAAGCAATCATAATCATTCCTGAATCTGAGTATACGTGTTTATTTAATTTTTTCAGTGCTTTCTTCGGGAGATGCCCGAACCCCTCTTAACATTCGAATATTACGAGAACTTCATCACGGCCGCCAACCTCACGAACGAAACCGATCGAATAACGACGCTGTACGACATCCTAAAAAAGTTGCCCCAGTCCAACTACGACCTCATGGAGAGGATAATCTTCCATTTGGCGATGGTGGCGCACCATGAGGAGACGAACAGGATGAGCGCGTCGGCGTTAGCCATCGTGTTCGCCCCTTGTGTCTTGAGGACGAATAACAGGGTACCTGCGCAGCAGAGTTTGCACGATATTGGTAGTCAGACGCAGTGCATCGAAACTATAATCAGGTAAGGGAAGATTTACATTGTCAAAGTATATTTCAATACTGTTTAAGAATGTCAATAATTATACACTTGTGTATAGTGGTTAGTGGTAATAATATATATTATAACAACTATTAGGCTAAAATATCGGAAAAAAATGACACAAATTTATTTTGAAAAAAAAAATTGGAACTTTGCCATCCTCCACAGTTGATAGTTCACATAACGCACGCTTATAGCTTATTTGTAATAATTGAAGTCCATCGCAAATCAGTAACATACTAGACATTATTTAATAGACATTTAACTGAAAATAGTTGGAAAATAGCATATTCAAATATACAAAGATATTGAAATATATAGAAAATACTTGAATCGAAATAAATAAAAAAAAATATTAAGTTATAAAATAAACAAAAATATAGAGAACACATGAAGAGTGGAAATACCAAAGGGGTTAAGTGCCAAATTTTTCAAAATTAAGTTATTGCATTAGAAACGTAATAAGTACCATGCTGCATGTCCTAACAAAAGTTACAAGTGCCAGGCGAAAGCGTCTATTTTTTATGTATATCATATGTATTTTAAAAGATATTTTAAAAATGTATTAGTTTCAGTTCTACTGTGTTTTTCTCATTTATCTCGAAAAAATGATTTTGGCCACTTACCCTTACTTTCCTATTTCCACTCTTCAAATGACATCTGTCAAATTGAATGATCTAAATCATTTAACGAATAACCGTACCACCCAGATTGACAAAAAAACTCTCACCATACTTCATTATTAGGTGGTAAGAAGTTAGTCAGACCAGCTAGTACTGTAGTCTGTCCAACGACAAAATCCTTGACAGTGATAGATGTGTCTGGCATTTTAATTTCAAAGTAGTTTATTTTATTTTAAATAGAAATAAGTTGGTACAATTGGAACGCATAGTAAATAAAACACAACATAAACAAAATATTTTATGATAATAACACATACCTACTGAATTTTATACCTTAAAAGTTGGTTAATTAACTTTAATCTTAATTTATTTAAACCAGTACCTTTTGACATTATCTCTCTGCAGTACTAAAATATATTATTTACCTATCGTGTGATGGTATTTTACAGATACTCCAGTTTTTGATACCATATACGAGATGGTAGACAAACTTTATTCGTGGCTAATACAACTATCTGGCCATAGTATCTGTCAAACTGTGTTTCTGGCGGTCTCTGGGCACCGAATATTAACTGTAAAGTATGGTCTGGGCCAACACTTAATTTTCCTTCGAGTTTTCCTCCACTTAATATTAAAAAACACGAAACACGTAGTAACACAGTCCAAAATGCAAAATATTTATTATTTCTATTTGACATAATTTGACACAAAATTATAACCTATATTTGGCAAGAGTTTGACAACTCTCAAAAATCTTAAGTCCAGTTCATACGCATCGACGTCCGTTTGTCGTTCATCGTTCTGTCCAACCAATAATATTGAAATATGATCTGTCATTTTTTATATAAACCAATAAAACTGGTTAAGCAAGAGACGACGTCATGACGGATTTATATATAAACCCATCCATGGTTAACTTAAAACATATTAGAACCTTTTTTTAGTGAATTAAATGGATTGGTATGGACGTCATCTGCTTTTTTTCTGCCATCGTCTGCCGAAATCTTATCTAAGAAAAAAAAACAGAGTATATTTAAAATAGATTTAAACATTTTTTAAAAATAAAAGTACATTTTCGAAATTTTTTTTTTCGTAGGGTGCATCTGCGCAAACTCCGTTCAACCCTCGAGGACATCGACACGCTGGACACGGCCTGCCAGGCGGCCACCAACCGCCTGTCCTCGTTGCGCAGCTCCAAGGTGTTCAGTCCGGACGAGCTATTGCCCAGCAACCAGCCGTCGCAGCAGCAGACGGAGGACGAGGAGCACCTGCTGGAGGACCACATCCAGGAGATCCAGAAGGAGAAGGAGCACCTGGCCTCGACCTTGCCCACCCTCACCCACGCCACGTCGGACGACGACATGCTGTCCACGGACGGGGACGGCAGTTTGGACGATCTGTCCTGTTTAGGCAAGTTAGATATGTAGTCTTTTCAACGACAAAATTCTTGACACTGTTAGATGTGTCTGTCATTTTAATTTCTAAGTTAGTACAATTGTGTTACGGATTTCGTAGGGGATTTTCCAGAACGCTCCTTATTTGATATAATTTGACACAAGTAATAACCTTTAATTAGACAAGAGTCTGATAAATTTCATGCCCACTTGCACCGTTTGTATAAACTTTGTTTAAAGGCTAAACAGCGATTAACTATATAATATCTTATTATAGTTAATATATATTATTATATACAAACGGTGCAAGTGGGCATCAGTTCGTGCGTCCTTCATCGTTCCGTCACTCCTATCATTTTGAAATATGATATATCATTTTTGAGTTAAACCAATAAGAGCGTCCGCACACGGGTCGTCTGGATCTTCAAGCGGAAGCGTCTCGAACTTGGAGCGGATCTCCCTCCGAGTTTATTCTCGTTTAAAAGAAATTAATTCTCGAGCATTTTATAATACTTACATATATAGGGTATTAGAACTTATGACCGAGAAAAATCAAAGGTTTTCCTTGATTTAAGTAAAAACAATCTTCGGATTGTCACGGGGTTTCTAACAGGACACTGTCTCCTCAACGAACACCTCAATAGGCTGAAACTGAGAAACAACGGCGAATGCAGATTTTGTGGGGAAAATGGGGAAACACCAGAACACCTTATCACTGAGTGCGTCGAGACGACGACCATTCGTGCCATGAACCTTGGCACGTCTGATGTCGAGGATGGAGAGCTGGCCTCTGTGGAGCCGTCTCAGATACTGGCTTTTCTTAAAGCCCTGAGACTGTATGATGAGTTATAACTCGTTATAACTCAAGAAAGGGGAACACACAATAGATCTATAAGGTCGCGGTGATTAACTCCCCTTCTAAACATTCTACATTCTACATTCTACATATATAGGGTATCCCAAGCTGAGCGTGCATTAGAAATTTCTAGAGAACCACAATATCTAGATCGGAGATTTTTTGCACATCATTGTTTACAACGAGATCTATCGATTAAAAATATTTTCAATATGGCGGAACTTCCAGAAATACCGGAAGTTGGCATCAACTTTCTTATTTGAAATGGGTGAGTCCATTTTTTCTTACATGCTTTATTTCTCTGTAAAATTCTGTGAATATTGATGTTAAACACTCTAAAGGTGCGTTTAGACTTGAGCACGCACAAGCTGAGCGTACGCGAACGGCACTCGTTCGCGCTCTCGACTCCGTTTAAATTGAAAACTTATTTTTCGACGAATGAAGTGATCCATTTATGCGCGAACAGCAGAGTTGTGTTAGTGAAGACACGCACGCACGCAGACAAAACAAATTGCCGGTGCAAACTGAGCGTTCGCGCACACATAAAATCCCTTTGAGCACGGACCAAAAACCGACACTAGACGTTCGCGGCTGCTCGCACATAGACAGATTCAGAGTGAGTGTGCGTGCACAGCCGTTTACACTTTGAGCATCCGCGAAGGATCAGTGTGTGCGTGCTCAAGTCTAAACGCACCATAACATTAACAGTTTATGAGAAAAAAAATATATTTTTGGACGAAAAAAACTACCTGTCAGCCTAAAAGTCAAATTTAGTGATACCACAGCCACTGCGACATAAAGAGAAGACATGTAGCTATCTATTTCAAGAATTAAATTGTTCAAATGTCATATAATCATGGCGGTAGCTGTCATGGGATTGAGCGATTAAAAAATTATCATAAATCATTTTTTTCGGATGGAAACCCATTTTTTTATTTCACTAGTGAAAATATTTTGTAATTCGTTACTTTTTAACTATACATGTTACTATACGTAAAATAAATCGTTTTTAAGTTATTTAAGATTTAGTTTGAAAATGTATATTTTTCTTGATTTTATCTAGCTTCCTTTGACATTAAGTTTCAGTCAGACAATTTATTTCCATCTGTCAGAAAACGATTTATTTGAATTTTCTATATTATAAATACTCCTGCTTAAGAACTTAAACAGTGTATTTATAAAAATCTATCTCGTATTTTCGTTCTTTAGTAATATCTAATACATAGTTGATATTATTAATATTGTTGCGGGCCGGTGTGGACTCGACCTAACCTCACAATATGGCCCGCCCTCGGATGACCTTAACATCGCATAGACACCGCAATGATTCATTCGTTCGAGAAGAATCGAGTCCCACTGGAATGGACTAGTACATACGAGAACATTCGAAAACCTTCTCTACGCACCTAACGATCTATGGACAATTCTAGAGTTCTTTACCTGTCGGTATAAAAGCCGGCGGCGGTGGCCTACAGGGGGCAGTTATAAATATACCAGTGCAGTTGACGCGCTAAAATTCAAAATAAATTCTTAGTTATAAATCGTTTGTAAATAGTTCTATAAGTCTTTTATCGTTATTGTTTTTGTTAATTAGTGTTAAATAAATAGTGTTTCAATAAATTGTGACTTTCTATCCACACGGAACCGACGAAAAACGTAACAATATTATACCGTATGATCGAAAAAAAAAACAGCGAAAAGTTAGCTTGGAAATGATGATCGATAACATACTTCTTTTTGAACAAAGTGTCACAATATGACATGGCGAGATCTACTGTTTTACATCACTTGACGTTTAAAGTCGTAAGCTACTGGTTAAAATCAAGAAAAATATATGCTTAAAACTAAATCTTAAATAACTGAAAAACGATTTATTTTAGGTATAGGAACATGTATAGTCAAAAAGTAACGAATTGAAAAGTCTTTTCACTAGTGAAATAAAAAAGTGGATTTCCATTTGAAAAAAATTATTTATGATAATTTTTTAATCGCTCAATTCCATGACAGCTGTGGCCATTATTATAAGACATTTGAACAATTTAATTTTTGAAATAGATAGCCACATGTCTTCTCTGTATAGCACAGTGGCTGTAGTAATCACTAAATTTGACGCTTGGGCTAATCACATATTTTTGACAGGCAGTTTTTTTCGTCCAAAAATTTTAAATATATTTTTTCTCAAAAACGGTTAATGTAAGATATAGAGTGTTTGACATAAAAATTCATAAAATTTGGTAGAGAATTTAAATATTGTTACGTTTTTCGTCGGTTCCGTGTGGATAGAAAGTCACAATTTATTTAAACACAATTTATTTAATACTAATTAACAAACAATAACGATTCAAAAAAAGTTAAAGAACTATTTATAACTTATTTACAATTTATCTAACTATTTATCTAACAGGAATTTATTTTGAATTAGCGCGGCGATTGTAACTGTACGCGTCGACCGGTTGTTTTTCTCTGTCCTCGGGCTTCGGGCGTCTGCTTATATATGAGAGAAACAGACAATCCAGATTTGTCTCGAGAATTCTTAGCCGTGTTCTACCAACTTCTATTTGTTTTCAAACGTCGCCGGGCGTATGAGTCATAGCCGAGTGGCTGGCCTAAGGCCGAGTTCACACTGGTCCGCAACGAAAGTTACCGTCAACTTCCTGTATTTCCTGAAGTGCCGCCATATTGAAAATATTTTTAATTGATAGATCTCGTTGTGAAGCAATGCAACAATTCTAATGCACACTCAGCCTGGGACACCCTGTACAATACATAACGTGGTGTATTGCTAGTGGATTTCTGTCTTTTTGCTTTTTTAGTTCAGTAATATTTTGGCTCAAATTGCGATATATCCGACAAAATTCATAAAGTTTTCAAAATTGGTGGAAACAATCAGGACATCATATGTATTAATAAACTGAAAAGTTCCCACCCCTAAATAGTGTGCGTCATCCCCCAGGACATCGTTTCTACCCCCATTTCGAGTTTTTTTAGATAATCTCGGCAACGGTGCAATTCTCGAAAAAAATACCTATATAGAAAATTGTTCTTCATAAAATTCTCTATCAAAAAAGTAATTACACTTTTTTTCTAAAGTTAATAATAAAGTGGCAAATAGGGCTCAAATATAAGGGTTGGTTATGACTAGTACTATCTGCAGTTCAATCTAATTTAAAGTTTAATGTTTAACGCTAACAAAAAGCAGTAACCACTAAATAAATTAAACTTAGAATTTTAATATACGTTCTTCTCTCACACTCCTCTACCCCTATAAAAAGGATGATTTGTACTTATTTCCATATCACCCTAGAGGTAAAGTATTTGATGCGTTTTTTTAAAGTGGTGTCCCCTGTAGGCCTAATCCACTAATTATCAAATGTTAAAGATGGGATTTTATTTAAAAGTTTAAAAGTGCGTCGTGTAAATCGTGTAAAGCCGATATCTAGTTTGAGCAATACAATGAAAATTAATGGCAATGATGTTCAAGTTGACTCAACATTACTATTTCAAAGAATTATTTGCACCGTTCATTCTAGCCTGGAGTTAAAAAAGTGCTTTAGTTTCGAATTAGCTTCAGTACCTCTTTCTCTTTTCTATGCGAAAGGCCTAATGAGGAAAACTAATAAAGCAGCTTTATACCAGATTGTCAATAATGAATACCGATTTATGTACTTCAACAAACTTGTTGGTAAAGCCAACAACATTGTCATATTGTCAAAACTACCACCAACTTCTGCTGCAGCTCAGCAACACTCGTATCGGGTTTTTCACCAAATTTAAACATGGAGAGGAGTTATGCTCGAACCTACTGACTGGGGGTGGAAAAAAGTTGGCGGTATATTAACCCCAACAATGACAAACAAAGAACCAGCCCCTGCATCTGTTTTAACGCTTATTTCATGTTCATGCAAATTAGGGTGCGAATACAGATGTAGCTGCAGAAGAGTTAGATAGATAGAAATACCACTTTAAAAAAACGCATCAAATACTTTACCTCTAGGGTGACGTGGAAAGAAGTACAAATCACCCTTTTTATAGGGGTGGAGGAGTGCGAGAGAAGCACGTATATTAAAATTCTAAGTATAATTTAGTGGTTACTGCTTTTTGTTAGCTTGAAACATTAAACTTTAAATTAGATTGAACTGCAGATAGTGCTAGTCATAACCAACCCTTATATTTGCGCTCTATTTGCCACTTTATTATTAACTTTAGAAAAAAAGTGTAATTACCTTTTTGATAGAGAATTTTATGAAGAACAATTTTCTATATAGGTATTTTTGTTGAGAATTGCACCGTTGCCGAGATTATCTAAAAAAACTCAAAATGAGGGTAGAAACAATGTGGATGACGCACACTATTTAAGGGTGGGAACTTTTCGGTTTAGTAAACCTCATGCTATCCCCAACAAACCTACCAATTTTCAAAACTTTCTGAATTTTGTCGGGTTTAAATCGTAATATTACTGGATTATTTTGTTACTTGGATATCACGGTTTATTGATTTTATTTGTTATTTCAGGAGACAGAAACAAGCCAAAACCTGTCGTCCGATCGATATCCACTGGGGAATCGAGATCCACCAGCGCACTGCCCAAACTGAAAAGACAATCGTCGTCGGATACCAGCGGCAAGATGCTGGAGGATTGCGAAGATCCCATTATGGTGTAAGATATTAACTAACCCTAATTATTGTTATTATTTTTCTACGCGATAAGATTTAACGTATTTGTATAAAGAAACCAGGTGTATATAGTGCGAGTGTGCGGATATTACGAACGAAATGAACTGATATATTTAGTTTTAATTATAAATTTATATTTTTTAAATTATTGTAATATATGATAACTTTTCTTTTTGTATTGTACTAGGTCGTCGATAACCATGTTTTTTTCTTTTATATTTTCGATTTTTTTCGGACAGCTCTGCTGGGAACGGATTCCTCTTTGTTTCTCGTTATTTTTTCGTCCTGATTTGTACATTTTTTACTTTACTTTTTTTAAGTTTAACGTTGTTTTAGATGATTGTATTTGTTTACAAAAATAAAAATAAATCCTTGGACTAAGCAGAGGAAATAATCAAAAGAAACCAGAGCAGATTTTTTTTGTTATTTTTACATCGACTTATGTGCCATGACTAACAAAAATTAGTTAGGTTTCTGGTGGTTTCAAAATTAACAATAAATGTTTATGCACAGGTAAAATTATGAGTCAACAAATTATTAGAACAATAAATACATTTTCAAGCAAAAATATAGGTTGTTCGGTTTGTTACAAGGTAGTACTTTATGGTGACAATGATATTTGAAAGGTAAGGGGGGAGGGGAACAGACGAGGTGTCAAAAAACTGACTTTTACAGAGATATATAATTTAATGTTGCCAAGTATCATGTTAAAAATACAAAAATATTATAGCAATATGCATTATTATTTGGACATTGTAGTATTTAATTACAATTTGGCATGTGTTTGAGACTTGACAGATTAAATTGATTACTTAAGAATTCCTGTAAAATGGACATCATTGGTTTTTCCCCTTGCCCTTCATTTATAGTCTAGCCAACGAGAAAATTGATGAAGTGACAGTCGTGTCTGCCATTTTAATTCACAGGTAAATGGAATTTTCTATCATTTTTAGAATGTCGTCTGTCGAATTTAACAAATGCAATCCCGCACCAAAATCTCAATCCCGCGGATCCGCAAAATTGCGGGACTGTAAACAATAGTCATACATTTGGTCCTAAATGGTACAAAAGGCATTGTACATTTTGCATAGTCCCGCAATATATTGATATAGCGTGTATCTTAAACTAGCTGTACAGAAATTTGGACCGATGTATACAGGGTGTTCAAAAAATATATTTAATATTAAATAAACTTAAATTTTATTATAATTTATCTACTTATTTTATAAATAAAAATATTATTCTGATGTTGAAGTTTTTTTTAACTTGTGTTAGTTATCTGCTTTTAGATACACTCTATATCAATAATTTTTTGGCATATGCAGAATGTACAAAGCTTTTTGTACCATTTAGGACCATACGTATGACTAAAAATGCACATTTTTCTAAAAAACGTCGTATTTTCCTTAAAACAAAAAAAAATAAAAAAAACCTATCAAATTGATTTTTTCTAATTTCAATACAGATTAGTCGTACTTGGTAAAAATTTCGATTTTTTAAAAATTGTAAATTTGCGGTAAAAAAGATTCTTGACCAAATTTTCACACTCTTATAAAACACCCTGTATACGAGAATTCGCTAAATATATTTTCGAAAACCATATAGCATCTTATCACAATAGATGCATCTAAAACCTGGTCCAAACCGCATCCGAAAAGCTTTTTTAGTTCAAGAGATACCCATTCAACTTTAAATTTACCCTAAAATTTTGCTTGTCCCGATAATTACATATGTCCGGCAGTTTATTTGACGAAATTGTCCACAAGTACTAGTTAAACGCTTTTCTTCACTTACGCACATACGCTAGAAAGATCTCACAAGTAACCTGTTTGTTTCACTTATTTTTAATGGCCAAGCCGTAAGGGGAATCCCGCAGATACCGACCGTCGACGCATCGGCCCGGAATGAAACGGTTTGACCCTGATCGAGATCGATTCGGTCACCCAGTAGTAATGGGTCGATCCC
Organism: Sitophilus oryzae; assembly: GCF_002938485.1. Lineage (NCBI taxonomy): Eukaryota > Metazoa > Arthropoda > Insecta > Coleoptera > Curculionidae > Sitophilus > Sitophilus oryzae. The sequence goes on from NW_022146695.1 coordinate 1,359,565, forward strand.
GCGGATCCCGCACGGTAAATCCCGCAACTTTGATCCCGCGGAATCTCAGAGGGATCCCGCATTTGCGGGATTGCATTCCCTAGTCGAAATCTTCTCTGACTCGTTGGACAGACTATAATATGATTTGTGTAGCTGTATCTCCAAAATATACTTGATACGTTGACTTATCTGTGTGACAAACTGACAATGTAGAGTCAGAATTTCATTTAGAATACGTAAGAATATACTGGAATCCTATTGGAAATAAACTGTGTTCTTTTTTTTTCTAAAAATTTCCGTTTAATAACTTTGAATTCTTCGTCAAACGATAAAATATAAAAATATAAATAGTTTCAAAAATGTTTGTTTTTATTTGAAAATCATTTATTTATATTTTTTTATTTTAATTTTTGACTTTTAACAAGGACTTCAAATATATCACATCAGCTGTCATTGTTACGAATGTAGCGGTGTATACAGGGTGTGAATGATAAGTGTGAAAAAAATTCGGGAGGTGATAGTTTTTGTAAAAATAAGCGGGGTTTTTCTTATACAGGGTGAGTCATAAATAAGTGTATTAATTAAATAAGTGTATTTTTAGGGGTGGTATATTTCGACTCCATAGGTTTGAGGTTTGAGGTTTTTTCGCGAAAAAAATGAGAAATTGTTTTTTTTTAAATTTTTAGTTAAAAAGTATAATATATTGATAATATGGCAACATAGGTACCTAGTAGATTAAATTTACAAGAAAGAAAATCCAGAAGAGATCCAGTGGTTCTCAAAATCAAAAAAATTAAAATTTTCTAAAATAAAGTAAAAAAAACTCGGTTATTTTGGACTTATTTAAAAAAAACGGTTAAGAAAAAATATGTTTCTTTTATCGAGATCCCTCAACCCTGTGTGAAAATATTTCCACTTATTTAAGGCTCACCCTGTATAGCTGGAAGATACTTATCGTTAACACCCGGTATTATATAGTTTATTTTATTGTTCATGGTTTCTTGTAAATATTGTAAGTATTATTTTTTTTAATAAACAATATATTATAGAAAAAGCAATTATTTATAAACAAATATGTGATTTTAAGTGCAAGAAGTGCGTCATCATTTCAAAAAACTGTCTAGTTAGAAATATTCAAACACCATCTGTTTAGTGAAATTATACATGTATAAATCATTTGTTTTCTAGAAAAAAAATCCTATTTTCAAATAAACATAATCAAAATTTTGGATAGTAAGAGTTTTTAGCTTCGCGGTCGTCCCAAATAAACAGTCTAAATCGTTTTAGATACAATTATTTACACGTTTTTATTTGGGATATGTGATACAGGGTGAACTATCTTCTTTTTGGTATTATTGATAGGTCACCCTGTATATAGAGATGAAATGTGATCTAATGTTAAATATTTTTCAGGTTTTTACTTGTTTCTTTTAAAGTTATTAAGACGAGCTGTATATTTCTTTTTAAATTTGAAATGTACAGGGTGGCTTAAATATAATATACGTGTAACCGATAACGCTTGTTGGTCGAGACTTCTTGTTGAATTTCCAAAAGTTTACTACCTTCAATCATCATACATCGTGATAGTTATTTAAGAATATCTTGATATTAACGTTTGATTTGTTTATGTAATCTGTGATCGTAGACAGAGAACCTTTGTTGCATTAAGATTTTGATTTGGAGTGTATTTTTATTAATTTTTTCGTACTTATTGTAAGATAATATCAGAATGAAAATTTAAGATTTCAAATCAAAATACGGTTTTCTTGCCTTTCATAATGTTGTATGAATTAATTCATTTTTGTTTTGTACAAATACATATTTTCATACTGAATACTCATTAGTCAAAATGAACTGTCGCAATAAATTTGTCAAAAAGAAAGTAAATATGTCACTTTTGACAAAGTGTCAAGTAACTTGCTTATGTAAGGTTTATATATAAAAAAGTATAGTAAAATGATCTAAAATTACTTTTAATCTACTAACCCAAGCCATTTATTAATGCTTTTTTTACCTATGTTTTTTTATATCGATAGCTAATTATGTAATCTTTTTCTCTTGATTAGGTATTATCATTCCAAATTTTTTATGAAAAATTGTTGGTGGACAGCATACGTGGCACTGTTTTTTTTTGTAGAATATCTTATATAGAAAATAACTTACAACATTACTTAAACTAGAACATAATTTACTGGTATTTTATATTGAAAATATTACTCTACCGAAAAAACTGCGTCATAGTAGCCTCTGGAGTATCAATCAAATGACTTTTGGACTGATCCCTGTACGTAATTTATTAAAAATTGGCATAAAACTTGTCAAAAATTAATATTTAAGTGAAAAAAGAGGAATATTCACAAAGTCACACAAGAATAGTCACAAAAGTATTAATTTTTGCGACGTGATTGACGATATAAAAAAGTCATTTTACAGCCTAGGCATAAAAGTAAAGCACTTCTATGCCTAAGCATAATAGTACGAAAGTATATTATTAAACTGACATAAAGTAGTAAATTCAACGAGCGCAACCGTAGTTTCTTGGTATATAATTACTTACAAGGCGTGACTTTTTAAATCTTTTTATATTATTTGGAACGTTTGAAATTGTTCAAAAAATTATTTGTGGCGTTTGAAAAAAAAACAGCATGTTCTATTCGTAGTAAAAATGACTTAGTGCCCTCGACTGTATGTTAAACATACATCCTCGCCACGAAACGTGTCATTTTTGCTCCTAATAAAACAATATACTATTTTTAAAAAATGGAAACCGGATAATTATGAATTTTTCTATACCAAATATCAATTTTTGACAAGTTTTGTATCAGTTTATAGTAAAATAACATACATTTGCGAACCCGACAAAAATTACAATCAATTAATAATTTCAAAGCTTTCTACGACGTTGTTTTTTAATTCATTAACAGACATTACAAATTTAAATGTGTCATTTTTATTAATTATAAGGTGAATTAAAATGGTTCAAGAAACCTGTAATAAAAAGTATAACTTTTTAATAACTATTATTTTTTATTATGTTCAAAGACTCCGAATTTGAGGGAAAATTATTGTGCAATGTGCACATAGGATTTAAATTTTTGTTTTCCAAAATATATTTTTTAGACTTAAATATACAAGTATTTAAATAAATATACTTTTTGATATATTTGTTGAAATTAGTAGTTTAAAATTATAATAAAAACAATATCATTTTTAATCTGCTCAATTTTTGAAGCCGAATATATGATATACAGGGTGACCTTATTAAGAGAAGTCTATTTTTATATGTAGCTAGGCGATGTAAGTATTGAAACGAATGAATATTTTCATATTTATACTAGTTATTGTCATATTGGAAGTGATATTGAGAAATATTTGCGTGTGAGTGGTTTTCGAACGCATATCACCCTGTATATAGTTGTACCGTGTCACGTATGCCTGTCGTTATTGCCTCTCCTCAATTGAAATCGCGAAAGAAATCTCGATATATGTATTGTCTTAATTTGGGGCATTCAAATGACTGATTTCCTAATTTCGTTTTTTATATATAAATATAATGATATGAAATATGTTTATTAATTCTAAATTATTTGTTACTGTATACCAAATGTTATAAAAAATAGACGTACTGTCGATTTGTGCCCTGTTTGTTCGGGGAAAATTTAATTATAAATAATTTGTAAATAAATAAATAAGAAATGCTGTTCAATATGTTTGTTTCATTTTTTCCCTAATTCGTGGTTTAATTTTTAGCTCTAAAGTCCCGTCTACACATAACATTTTACCTGTCAGTCTTGCCTGTCACAACCTTTTGTGTGCAAACAAAACAACGGAGACGGACGACCTGTCACAACCTTTTGTGTGTAAACAAAACAACGGAGACGGACGACCGTCTAGAGAATTGACGATCTTGTCAGTTCTTAAACGAGGAAGTTATTGACATATTGTAATCGCAAAACATTTTCCGATGCACGTCATCAATCATACCGACATTAACACTAAAGTCTATAAACCTGACTAAATGAAATTTTGGCAAAAATGTTTAAATTTGTTGTATAATTTAAGATACCAAGCAGCTCTTCATTTTACTTTATAGAGCAAATGATTGTAATAGATATTTTATTTAGATTAAAGCGGCAAAAATTAGTTTAAACCGAATTTTATTATGGCTATGTTGGTCACATTGCGGCGTTTTTAGCACGGTTGTCGTTTATTATTTGACAATTAATTATACTAATGTCAGTCATTATTTTGTATAATATCGTGTTGTTGTTGAATCTTTGTGAGTAATTCTCGTCTTTTTGCCTATTTTCATAGTCGTTTTTTAAAAATTGTACTTTTAAGAACAAACAGCTTTTTTGAGATCTAAATTTTCGAGTTTTTGTATTGCATTTCTTGAAGTTGTTTGTTGAAAATATGCTGAAGCATTTAAACAGTAGAAGCAAAGAGCTTGTAGCTTCCCTGATAAACTATTTTGAACGAGAACGTGACAATAAAGGTCCTTTATTAACTGCAAGCTATTTCTACTTTAGTTTTTATTAAATTCTGTGATTATTAGTTTGTGCATTAATAGCACCTTATTTGTTATTACCACTTATGGCGTTGTAAGATGTATATGCATAATAACGCTTAGAATAATATTCATAATGTTAACTAGTTTTTGCCAATATGTAATAAATAAAATAAAACAAATAAATCAATTAATAACTAAAATATTTAGATATTAAATTAAAAATAAAACGTAAAAATCTTTAAAAAAATGATAAAATAAATATATTGTCTGTCACTGTTAAATTAAGATTCATCTCATAAATCCATCACAATCTCGCAGCGCTGTTGCCATCGTTTGTCATTCAAAGTTGATAACGTGCATCGGAAATTGTTTTGCGGTTACCATAGATTTTTTTCATGTCAAAAAACTCCGATAAACCAATTTTTATCCAAATACCGACGTTATACACGGGGTGAGTCTTAAATAAGTGCAAATATTTTTAGGTATTTTGAAAATTTGAAGAGATTTTTTTTTAGATTTTATAGATTTTACTTAAAAAACATAATTTCTAGATAATATGGCAACATAGGTAGTACGTAGCAGACTAAATTTACAAGAAAGAAAATCCATAACAGATCCAGCAGTTCTCAATATATAAGCAAACAATTATTTTTTTTAAATTTTCAAAGTAAAATAACTCGGTTATTTTGGATATATTTGAAAAACGGTAAAGAGAAAATATTACTTTTATTGAAATCTACCAGCCCTGAAAATATTTGCACTTATTTAAGATCCACCCTGTATAGTTGAAAAATTAATTGAAAAAAATCTAAATTAATAAAAATTAAATTTCTACATCCTGTATCTCTAAAACGAAGCATTTTAGGGTATAAATTTATACGAATTTTTTTATTTATTTTTATCTGCAAAATATGCTACCGAAGTTTCCCGAATACAATTTAAATCAACCTGTATATTAAAGCTTCATTACCGTTGCGATAGTTTTGTTGACATGCACAAAACATCCCCCTGTAGAACTTTTTCTTTAATGGCCATAAGCGAGAGTCAGGCGAGAGTAAAGACCAACCGCCCGAACAAACACTAAAGGCGCCACCGGTCATCAAATGGTGTAAAAATTGCGAAAATATAATCATCTAATTTTGACAGAAGGGGTCGCGTTTAACTTTTTCAATTTTAATTCAATATTCATTGATTTCAAACTATATTATTAGACTTTGTTGTATTTTGTGAATGTATAAATGTTTTCTTAGTATAAAGTTGCATTATAGTAATTTAAATTATATACATATTTAAGATTCAAATATTATGACATATATGTCAGTTGCCGTCTAAAATGTCATCTTGATAAAAAAAGTTAGTTATTGTCAAAAGTAGTTAAAATCATGTTAAAATATTAAAATTTACAAGTTATAATTAAATATTTTATATTATTTCAACAACAAACACATAATAGTACAGCGTAATGTTGATATGCAGGTCCAAAACAAAAAGTGCCGATATATTTTTCAGTTTTCGTTGTCAGCTGCGGAAGTTTCAGTGATTTTAGTGTTGTCGGATATTTTTATTTGTGAAATAGAAATATTGCGTTTGGATTGCAAAACTAAAAGTGGAAGTTTTATTGCAATGTAAGTAAGCGTTTGTCGATTTTATATTTTACTTTTTTCATAGCTACGACAAATGTACATATTTTGAAATTTTATAATTCGTTTTATTTAAAAAATATTAGAAAACAAGCTTGTAATCCTGTAATTGACATAATTGTTATGTAATATATTCCATTTAAATGTAATATATTACTTTACAATTAAGAAAACGTAAATTTAAAAAATATATTAGAAATATAATATATAAAATTTGTTTAAACGCCTAATTCGAAAAACATTTTTATTATAACGTGTTTGACACATAAATATATTACAGAAAACCAGAACGTCTAAAAATAAACCGCCCCTCGCCAGATGGTGCTAGACGTCATATTGCCAGGCGTCGCGACGCATAGCGACGTTGCCGTCTGTCCCAAGTCCGACGTCGCGCTGTCAAAACAACAGATTCGTCCCTCCGCGAAACTATTGCATCTTTCGTCCATCCTAACCCGAGAAAAATCGTCTAATTCTTTTGTCAGTGCGTGACAGTGGCAATAAAACACTCCAGGCTTTCAAAAACGCTTTTTTAGAACACTCTGTAGCCGCAGTTCGGTTGTTTCGGCGCGTGTGAACAACAGACGGTGCACTGGAGACTTTGGCTTTAGACAGGATCGAGGCCTGCCTCGAGATGCCGGTCAGGAAACAAGGTAGGAATATTTTTGACTGACAGCAAAAAAAAAAGTAAAACTAGTAATGAAACTAGCGCAATCTAGTTGAATTACTGGTTGGATTCGGTGAGACCGTGTTGCAAGATTTTAGCCAGTGTTGCCGGTGAAAGAATTAAAAATACCCTGTGAATATTCTTTTTTAATTAAAGTTTAAAAATAAATACACCTGTTAAAGACAAGTATTGTTTGTTAAAGATATAAAATTAAAACATAATTTTTAATTTTCTCAATTTATACACCAAATATACAGGGTGGTTAGACTAACAAGTCTGACATTATAATTTAACAAAAATACTTGTCTTGTACTATACCGGGTGTTCCAAATTCGACTCTGATCATTGAGTTTTCGGAAATATTAAACGATACAGGGTGGCGCAATCCTCTAAGTTGTTGAACTTATCTTTGCAGATTCCGAAAATAAGGAAGAAGAAACAAAATTTCTGGTTTTCGTTTTTATTTTCAATCTAACAGTTACAAAAAATCTACAAATTCATTGTCAAAGATATTTTTTAGCTACATCGTTGAGTTATCGTGTTGGCCGAAGGAAATATACAGGGTGTCCGGAAATTAATGCAACAAAATTTGGTCATAGATTCTTGAAAAAAAATAGGTGACTCATATTTTTTATTTTTGGCCAGTGGCCCCCCTTTTCGGATTTACAGCCCCCTGAATTTCGCTCCTAAAAAGAGATTTTTTTAAATATCTCAGGGTCCTGTTGGACGAAAATCACTAAATTTGGTACACGTTGTTTTACCATAAAATGACATTTTTTGATGCTATTAACTTTTTTTTATTTTTATCAGTGGCGCCCCTACGGAATTGAAACTAAATATTATTGAAAAAAAATGGTACGCCACTGGTTTCTTTAAATAAAAATTATTTTTAAAATCTACATTAAATTTTGAACAACTTTATCTCTTGATTTTTTTTCGTACGATGCACCGTTTTTGCATAAAAAAATAAAAACCATTTTCATACATGACCAAATCGCTAAAATTTTTATATAAATTTTCATAGCAAAATTTAAAAAACGGCAATTTAGGTTTTTGGACATTTTGGTTCGCACTTAGGTAATAAAAACAAGATTTTTGAAAATAAAAAATTATTTTAAACTTAAGTTTGCCGTTTTAAAAATTTTGCCATTGAAATTTACGGTAAAATTTTACCGATTTAGTCATGTATGAAAATGGATTTTATTTTTTTACGCGAAAACGGTGCGTCGTACGAAAAAAAGTCAAGAGATGAAGTTGTTTCAAATTTAATGTAGATTTTAAAAATAATTTTTATTTGGAAAAAAACAGTGTCGTACCATTTTTTTCTTCAATAATATTTAGTTAAAATATCATAGGGACGCCACTGATGAAAATAAAAAAAAGTTAATAGCATCAAAAAATGTCATTTTATGGTAAAACAACGTGTACCAAATTTAGTGATTTCCGTCCAACAGGGCCATGAGATATTAAAAAAAAACTCTTTTTAGGGGCGAAATTCAGGGGGCTGTAAATCCGAAAAGGGGGGCCACTCGCCAAAAATAAAAAATATGATGAGTCACCTATTTTTTTTTCAGGAATCTATGACCAAATTTTGTTGCATTAATTTCCGGACACCCTGTATATTTCCTTCGGCCACACCCCCCCCCTTTACTCGACCCCTAAGAGCGACCCGAAAGTTCAGCGTAATAGACTCTTATGACGTTTCGTTTTTTTGGAATCATGACACATGATCTGTTAAACAGAGTACCTATTGTAGTACACTTCCCCAAGAAATAATGTCTAACAAAGAATATGCCCAAAACAGGCAATACATTGAGAGATTAGGGTATACTGTGCACTTTCGTTATGTGTATGTAATTGTATTGTATATAATTGCTTTTGGGATGTTATAAGCTTTTAAAAAAAGAAGTAAAAAATCCAGATATAAAAAAAATCGTTGATTGAAAAAGTGGATGATGGTTTCAGAAAAACGAAACTTTGTAAGTCTTTTATGAAAGAACACACGAACAGACTTATATTCCTTCCTTGATCTTTCTATTCAAAGACGCAATCTGATAACAACCAGTGACGTTTATGTCATAAAATAACGACGAAAAGGGGATTTTTAGACGATTTTTTTAAATGAGATGAATCTCATCTTCTATAATGAGGTCTCTAAGTCTCTATTCCTAGCACCTACGAGAAACATTGATCTAAATAATTCCCCTCCATCTACGAATTCTCTTTACGCTTTTTATTTTTGCTTTTAGAACGTATACGTGACCCACTCTCAAGCTTCTCGTCTAACCAGCTGTTCGTTCAACCCACTTATTCCACACGTTCCCGAAATAGTCTTCTATATTCACCCTCGTCGGTTGTCAGCCCTCCGCCCTTCATCCCCTACGATTTACTTCATGGCCTGTTCCTAATTGATCCCCCTACTCTGATGGCTCTAAGTTTATCACACTACCCCACTGTTTTTCTTATTTATTTCGTCGTTAAAACGGAGATGCACGTGTAGCTTCGCGTGCCGCGTATTCGGAAAATAGGATATAGGAAATTCCAGACAGATTTACTTGTTTTTCGTAAATCGGTTAATTTAATAAGAAACAAGATTAATAATAGGAAAATAGCATATCATAATGTTAAGGTCAAGGTGTATTACTGGTTGCATAACCGCAACGGTGCATTGAGGAACCTGACGAATTCGACAGAAAGTAAAGGAAAATTACAGAATTCTTTAGAAAATTCCAGAAACCATCGCCAGGGGGTATATAAGGCCCGCGCTTTGACAGTTGGAGCAGTCTGAAGATAGTCTGAAGTCTGAAGTTTGATAATACCGCGAAATACCGTTAGAGTAATAGTAGTTGCATAAATTGTGTTGTAAATAGTATAAGTTGTGTGTACAGAGTGAGACAAATAAATTCGTTAAGTATTTTATCGTGAGTTTAAATAGTGGACCCACTGAATCCGTAACATTTGGTGTCGGAAGTGCGATTCAAGAGGATTTTAAGAAGAAATTAAGTGGATTGGAAGATTTTTAGACCGAATCAGAGTATTTTTATGGTTGGTACAAGGGAACAAGCGAAGAAAATGGAGGAAGTAAGCAAATTATTGGGCGATTTTATGGAGAATATGAGAAGAGATAAAGCAGAACAAAAAGACGAAGAAAAATTACGCCGTCAAGAAGTACAGGACCGGCTTGAGAAATTTTTTGAAGATTTGAAAATTCAACGACAACAAGAAAAACAAGAAGAACAGGACCGGCTTGAGAAAATTTTAGGCAATTTAGAAATTCTTTAGTTTTAGAGAAATTAGAGAAAAATGAATGGAGGGAAATTTTAGAAGATATAGAAACGCGCCGCCAGAAAGAAAGACAAGAAGATCAGGACCGTCTTAAGAAAACTTTAGAAAATCAAGAAATTCGACTTCAGAAAAGCTTGGGGGAACAGCAACAAGCAATGTTGGAAGTACGTTGCCAGGAACAGCAGAACCACTTCCAAGAAGCCGTAGAAGATCTTGAGGAACGCCTTCAGCAGAAGATAGAAAGATTGGAGATGGACCTACAGAAGACCAAGGCACAAGTAAGAACACCTGGCGTTCAAGGCACTGCGAACCTTAAGGCCCCAACCTACGATGGACAAACCACCTGGACTATGTACCACCGCCAGTTTGAAGCAGCCGCCGCTGCCAACTGATGGACCGACCAGGAGAAAGCAGCGGCACTTGTCATCGCGCTGCGTGGCCCTGCCCTGGAACTGCTGCAAACTATTCCTGCAGCCCAACAGCAGGAATACCAAACTTTGGTTGCTGCACTGGACAGAAGATATGGCGACCAACATCGACGTCAACTTTACCAGGCCCAGATCAAGACACGCTTGCAGAGGTCCGGAGAGAGTCTGCAGGAATTTGAAGCAGACTTACGTCGGCTGGTACACCTGGCATATCCAGAAGCACCGGAAGGATTTAGGGAGGAACTCGCTGCTCAGTGTTTTATCAGCGGACTGAGGGACAACGAATTGCAGAGGGCGCTGCAAATATCCCGATTTTCTACCAGCAGCGAAGCACTGGTCAGGGCGCTAGAAATTGAAGCTGCTTTTAGCGCCATCCCTAGACCGAAGATAAGATCGGTAACGGTCGAGGAACAGCCCGGAAGTTCTCACATACGTTTGGAGGAGATGTTTAGTAAACTATGTGAGTTACTAGTGAACAAGGGTAGCAACAACACCCAGACAGAGAACCATAGAAGATCCCAGGACATAAGGTGCTTTAGATGTGGTAGGAATGGCCACATTAAACGGGATTGCCGCGTTCAAATGCGATCCCGTTCACCATCCAGAGAACGTAGGCACCAGGAAAACTAAAATCAGTCAATATTAAGGGGCCAGTATTGACTGGGGAGAACAGAGCCCCCAGGATTTTTTCCATTAGGAGTCTAGGAAGAACCGCTGACAGTTTGGTGATCGACGGGAAAGTCAATGGAAAGGGAATCCGAATGACAGTGGACACTGGCGCTATGGTATCGTTGGTGCGGGCTAACTCAGTGCAAGGATTGAAGATGATGCCTCTTAGAAGAAGAGTGTATTTACGTACAGTTACGGGGAAAATGGCCGTTGTACAGGGAGAGGCTTTCATGGAACTGGAGTTAGGGAATTTGAAGTTTCGGCATAGCGTTTTAGTGGCAGACATTGAAGATGATTTTATCATGGGTATGGATGTGATCAGTCAACATGGTTTTTCGTTCGATCACCATAGAAACATCCTGAAAATCGGAAATGAGGAATTTTCTGTATCTAAAGAGAAGAGACCAGAAATATGGAAGCAAGATCAGCGGAAATTGTGATGATACCTGGTGATGCCAAGAAGACTGTGTTCGGGAAAATAGAGAAAACCTCTGGGTGCCGTGTAGGACGGATACAAATTATCGGCAACGAGCCAGATCGACGACGGGCTAACCTGGACAAGAAAATGCAACATCGCGAAAGCACTATCAGAGTAAAGAATTTTAAACTGAGAACTGACGAACAATGGACGACGATACAATTGAGGAAAGATCAAATGGAAGATCCAGACATTGGAGCAATACTACGGCTCAAGGAAGGTAACGGCGAGAGACCACCGTGGCAGGATATTGCGGATAGAGGGCTCGTTTTTAAAGTTCTCTGGGCTCAGTGGAATTCACTGGTTATTGAGAATGGATTGTTAAAGCGTACGTGGGAAAGTGCGGATGGCAGGACAGTAACAACTCAGTTACTGGTACCAAGGAAGAAAGTTACCCAGGTATTGGAAGAAATTCATGGTGGTAAAACTGGAGCCCATCTTGGGGTAAACAAGACCCTGAGCAAGCTGAGAGACCGTTTTTACTGGGTGGATTATTGCGAAGATGTCAAGAAATGGTGTCAACGTTGTAAGATTTGCGCAGCTAGACAAGGACCAAATACTCGATCTGGGGAAGAAAGGGAACAGGATAGCGTTGGACTGTCGTTCGAAAGAATCGCTAGGAAGGAAAGATTATTGGACATTCATAAGGCCGCTAGAAGTAAGATTGCGCTAGCCAGTGACCGGATGAAAGCTCGTTACGACCTCAGAGCTAATTCTACGGGATTTCAACAGCACGATAGGGTATGGTTGTATAACCCACAGCGCAAGAAAGGAAGGTCCCCAAAGTTAACTCCAGCATGGGAAGGTCCTTATACAGTCATCAAGAGGATAAATGATGTTGTGTACCGGATTCAGCGCAGCCCTAGAAGTAAGATGAAAGTAGTTCATCTCGATCGATTGAAGAGATACCAGACAGGAAACCTTGATAGGGACGATCAAATTTGAGAAGGGGGCAATGTTAAGGTCAAGGTGTATTACTGGTTGCATAACCGCAACGGTGCATTGAGGAACCTGGCGAATTCGACAGAAAGTAAAAGAAAATTACAGAATTCTTTACAAAATTCCAGAAACCATCGCCAGGGGGTATATAAGGCCCGCGCTTTGACAGTTGGAGCAGTCTGAAGATAGTCTGAAGTCTGAAGTTTGATAATACCGCGAAATACCGTTAGAGTAATAGTAGTTGCATAAATTGTGTTGTAAATAGTATAAGTTGTGTGTACAGAGTGAGACAAATAAATTCGTTAAGTATTTTATCGTGAGTTTAAATAGTGGACCCACGGAATCCGTAACAATAATATATGGAAAGATTAATATAACTAAAAAAACATTGAAATACAGGGTGTTTCAAAAAACATGTGCCATCTCTCGTGTTGAGATTTCTCATGTAAAAATAAGATTTATTTTTCATATCAACATTGGTCCGATTCTGCTTTGTTTCGTAGCTACAGGGTGTTAAAGTCTTAATATTTTTTCGATTTATTATAATTTTCTTCCTTAAGTTCCTAAGTACTTTTAGCGTTTTGAATGAAATTTTGAGGGTACAAGTTACTATAAATGCGACATATTTTAAAGCTAAAAAAGGGGTTATCACTGCAATATTTTTCTAAAAAAGCATGTACGCCTCTGACTTTTTTTTCTCTTGTTAGCGAAATAGTGTAAGAAGTTTAATGCCGATTAAAAGTTGATTCATGAAATTTTGTCGATTTCGGCTTCCTTCATGAGATAAACGCAATTTTATTAATTTGCCTTGATAGAAGTCTAATAGCTACCTTTAAAAAAAATAATATCATTAACTTATGACTAATAGTAATAATATTTAATAATAATTAGGTAAAATATTTAATTTATTAATTTAATTTTAATTTTATTAATTGTGATTAATAAAATAGCGTGTAGGTATATCATCAAGGAGGCCGAATTCCATAAAATATCAAGAGATAACTTTTAATTGGTATTAAACGGCCTATACAATTTCGATATCAAAAGAAAAAAAGTCAGTGGCGCACATGTTTTTTTTAAATATTCTAGTGATAACCCATACGCACGTCACTGATGAATTTATTTCAACTTTTTAACATTAAAATATGTAGCAGTAACTTTTATCCTCAAAAATGCATTAGATTCACTAAAGGTACTTGGAAGAAAATTATAATAAATCCAAAGAATATTAAAAATTTAACACCCTGTAGCTACGAAGCAAAGCAGAATCGGACCTATGTTGATATGAAAAATCAATCTTATTTTTATGTGGGGAATTTCCCCATAAGAGATGGCACATGTTTTTGAAACACCCTGTATATTTAACTAAATGAAATAAATATTTTATAAATGGATATCCAGTGTTTGGTGATTTCGTTGGATTTTTAAATAATAGATAATGAAAAAGAATAATGAGAAAAAAGCCATAAAATAATACATCTTTTGGAGATATTGCCTAAATATTATTTAGGCAATATTTCCAAAAAAAAACCAATATCTCCAAAAAAAAATTTCACCAGGTAAATGAGACATTAAAATAATTTAAAGCAAAATATATTACATAGTTCTTTTTTACAAATTTGCTCTAAACTACCAAACTCCATGTAATGGATTGCTATGAAAACAGGAGTTGGCAGCATTGCCAAATTTGAATATAAGTTATCCGGCGATGGCCAAGTCATAAATCGCCATTTTAACGTTTATTTTGCCTATTTGGTAATGCGTATTGTTCGCTTTATATACTACAGATAATACATGCAAATAAATATGAAGCTTTTTTAACCTGTGATTACTACAAAGAGTAGATTCGACAACAAAAAGTATGTACAGGGTGGCGTCCCTTAAACGCTGTGAAACCTCCAAAGAGAACGTCATATTGTGTTGAAATTAAACTTTGAGAGCGTATCTAAGTTAACTTGGAGCATAAAAAAATAAACATCAAAGTTTTGTTTCTTATGTAAGAATTATTTAAATATAGCGCCAAAAACTAGGCTGACAACTCCTTCCTGGAAGCATAGAATTATGGGTAGCTTGTTGTTATGGTGTTGTTAGTTGTTATGTATTGAGAAATAAACAAAATTGGAGAATAAAGTATAAAAATTACAAGAAGTCATTTTTATTGTAAATACAATAAAAATTAAGGCTCCCCCTTTTATAACTTCAGGTGTGGGGTTAAATCTGCGTAGTCCCCAAGAAGAGAAGAAGAGTGATAAGTTATAACAATAGTTTGAAGATTACCGGCAATAAATAAAATGGAAGATCAAGACGAAAACCAGAGTCACCAATTTTCTGCTGATGATTTTGAAAGATTTGTGCAAAATAGAGCTGAAGAAAATCCAAACAGTAATGTTAATATTAATCAATTTATGAATACGATAACAACCTTATTGCAACAAAATACTCAGATGTTGCAAATGCTACAAAAACAACAGCAGCAGCCATTACATGCGCCAAATCAAGAATCTCCAGTTCGAAATTATAACGTAATGCCAGATCTCTCGAAAACTATAGAAATATTCAGTGCTGAAGAAGAGCCAAGTAAAGCTAAGTTATGGTTACAGCAGTTGGAAACTGCCGCAACACTTCACAATTGGCCAGATGCGTTTATTTTCCAAACAGCCAAAAGTAATCTGATTGGTGCTGCACGCCATTGGTATTCAGGGCGAAGCAGTGAAGTTGTAGATTGGTCATCCTTCCGCATGGCTTTTATTAAAACATTTGTATTTACCAAGAATAAAACCGAATTATGGAAAAGAATGCAAGAGAGGGTACAGTCTGTCAATGAAAATGTAAGCGTATATTTTCATTCCAAAGCATCATTATGCAAAGAGTTAAGTTTATCATTCGAAGAAGAGAAAGAGCAGATAGCTATTGGATTATGGTCCAGAGAATTAAGTAATTTTGTCATGTCCAAATTCCATATAGATGAAGATGCATTATACCAGGACATTATAGCATACGAGAGAATTGTTACTGCGAGGAAAAATAGATTGCCTGAAAGAAAAAAATGAAATTAAAAACCACAGAAGACAATTGAAGCATCTCTGAAGAAATTTACCAGTTTAGATCAAGTTAATAATAAAACCATTAAGTGTTACAATTGCAATTTGCTAGGACATTTGGCGTCGCAATGCAAAAAGATGCCTAGAGTGAGGGGTTCGTGTTTCAATTGTGGCTCAATGGAACATAAAATAAGAGACTGTCCAAAGATTAAAGGAGAAAGAGCCTCTACATCCAAGAAAGAAGTTGAAGAGAAAGAAGCATTGATGGTCGAGAACAAATTCCCTGATAGATTCACCTTGCCTTTGTGTCTTGTAAAAGACAGTAAACAATTATTTATCGAAGGTACTCTTGATTCAGGTAGTGTAATTTCTATTATTACTAATAGCATAATCAGACCATTTAATTTTGAAATCTCAGAAGCCCCATCTGTAGATTTTGAGGGTGTTAATAAATCTAAATTAGATGTTATAGGTTCAATAATGTTAAAAGTATATGTTGAAGGCATAGATGTCCAAGTTTTATTTTATATAGTACCAGATGATGCTATACCTGTTAAATGTCTATTAGGTAGAAATTTTATGACAAATAAAAATATTTCTTTAATTTTTGAGTCTGGAAAAGTCAAAATAAAATCAGTATTAAATGATAATTTATTGGAAAATCAGGAAAATAATGAAATCTTACAAATTGATTACATTGATCAAAATGAGGTTGATTTAAATATAAATTCTGAAATTGATGCAAAAAATCGTCAAAAATTAGTTGATCTTTTGTTCAAGATTATATACAACCTGAGCGACCTGAAAAATAGAATCTAAAATTAAAATGAAAATAGTAGTTAATTCAAATCATACTCCGTTTTATTTTAAACCTAGACGTTTATCTTTTATGAAAAAATATAGTGCAAGATTTGATTAACGACATGTTAGAAAACAATGTAATACAAAAAGTACTTCGGAGTACAGCTCTCCAATAGTTCTAGTTAAAAAGAAAACTAATGATTATCGATTGTGTCCTGATTTTAGAGCTTTAAATAAAATTACTGTAAGAGATAACTTTCCTATTCCCCTGATTGAAGATCAAATTATTCAATTACAAGGTCAAAAATATTTCACAACCCTGGACCTTAAAAGTGCTTTTTATCACGTTGATATTGAACACGATTCGATAAAATATACTTCGTTTGTAACCCCAGTAGCTCAATACGAATTTTTAAAGATGCCATTTGGTCTTAAAAATTCTCCTTCTGTATTTATGAGGTACATTCACGAAATATTTAAAGAACTTATTGATCTAAATAAAATTTTTATTTATTTTGATGATATTTTAATACCAACTACAACTATATCAGAAAATATCTCAATTTTAAAGCATGTTTTTAAACTATTAGTGGAAAATCGCTTGACTTTGAGAATAGATAAATGTACTTTTTTATATACTGAGATAAAATATTTAGGATATATTATTAATGAAAAAGAAATTCGTCCGAATGATGAGCATTTATTAGCAATTAAAAATTACCCAGTGCCAAAAATGTAAAACAGGTTCAAAGTTTCATTGGTTTGACCTCTTACTTTCGAAAATTTGTTCCAAATTTCTCAACCATTGCTGGCCCATTATATAATTTAACTAAAAAAAACAGTAAATTCAATTTTGGATCTGAGCAATTTACTAGTTTTAATAATTTAAAAGAAATATTAATGTCTAAACCAGTTTTAGCATTATACTCACCTAAAGCAGAAACTCAGCTTCATTGTGATGCTAGTTCGCATGGTTATTCCGGTATTTTAATGCAAAAACAAAAAGATTTAAAGTTCCATCCAGTATTTTATTATAGCCAACGTACCACAGAGTCAGAGTCTAAGCAACATAGTTTTATTTTAGAATTAGCAGCCATAATAAATAGCATTAAAAGATTTCATGTCTATATACTAGGTATTAAATTTAAAATTTATACAGATTGTAATAGTATCACTTTAGCACTTAAGAAGAAAGACATTAACCCGAAAATAATGAGATGGAGTTTATTTTTACAAAATTATGACTATACTTTAGAACATAGAAGTGGAAGTAATATGCAACATGTTGATTCTTTAAGTAGATGCTATCAAAATGTTTTAGTACTAGAAGAGACACCTTTTGAAACAAATCTTAGCATTAGACAATATCAAGATTCAAAAATTAACAAAATTAGAGAGGAATTAGAAAACTGAAAGTAAAGATTTTGAAATCAATAACAATCGTGTTTATAAAAAGAAAATAGACGTTTACTATTTTATGTACCTAACACTATGGAATTAAATGTAATTAGAAGTTGTCACGATGATTTAGGACATGTAGGTATTGATAAATGTATTAATGCTATAAAAGAACTCTATTGGTTTCCAAACATGAGAACTAAAGTTGATGAATATATAAAAAACTGTTTAAAATGTATTACTTATTCTCCTGTAAGTGGAAAAAAAGAGGGTTTTTTACATAATATACCTAAGGGAAAATAAACCATTCCTTACATTACATTTAGATCATTGCGGGCCTTTAGCAAAAACCAGCGAAAAGAAAAATCGATTTATTTTTGCTATAATTGATGGGTTTACAAAATTTGTAAAAATATACGCATGTAAAACTACCAATTCAACTGAGGTAATAAAATACTTAAGGAAATATTTTGCTGATTATAGTAAACCACTTAGAATAATCACAGACAGAGGTTCTGCCTTCACCTCTAACAATTTTTCAGAATTTCTTCAAAATTATAATGTAAAACATGTATTAATTGCGACTGGTGTTCCACGTGCTAATGGTCAGGTAGAAAGATTAAATAAATTTATTATTCCTATGATTGCCAAATTAACAGAAACTCCAGAGAAATGGGATGATATCTTAAATGACGTTGAATTTGCTGTAAATAATAGTGTTCATAGTACCACTGGAGAAACCCCTGCTAAGCTATTATTCGGAGTTCCACAGGAAGGGTTAATGAATGACGATTTAAAACAATTTCTTTTAACACATAAGGAAGAAGAAACAGACCTTGATGATCTAAGAGATAAGGCAAATAGGAATATTGAAAAAGCCAATCATATAATAAAACCTATTACGACAAAAAGCATAAAGAAGGTAAAACTTATAGTAAAGGTGATTATGTGATGATACCTAATGTAGATGTGAATCCAGGTATCAATAAAAGTTATTACCAAAGTATAAAGGTCCTTATGTAATAAAAAATGTCTGCCAAATGACAGATATTTAATAACTGATATTGAAGGATTCCAGGTAACTCAAAGACCTTTTGAAGGTATTTTTGATTCAAATAGTTTGAAATTATGGTTAAAATTATCTGACACTATTGACAAAGCCATTGACCAAAATCTTGACCAATGTTAATATTTTGAATCTGCCCAAATTGATTTTACTTAACTTATTTTCCTGAAAGAGTCATATAATATTGGATTGACTTATTTTATTTTGACTTATGAAAAATAATTTAAAATTTAATCACATGAGATAATTTATGAAACATTATGATTATATAATGCAAAAATTTATGATTTTGGTTATGAAAATTATGTTATGATGTACTGAATTAGTTTTATTAGTAATATGTACTAGTTTCTAGTTTAGTCATAAAGATTATGTTATGCAATTAGTTTATGAATTACTTATGATATGATGTTATGAAATCATAAAAATATTATGTTTAGAATTAATCTTATGTATTACGATACTTATGTGTTATGATCAGAATTCTTATGTCTCTTATGTTAAATTTTTTTGATTATGAATTGCTTATGTAACCTAAAGTATTATGTTAACGTTAGGATAGAACGAGGTCGTTCTAATTGTCAGGATGGTCGAGTTGTAAGAATTATTTAAATATAGCGCCAAAAACTAGGCTGACAACTCCTTCCTGGAAGCATAGAATTATGGGTAGCTTGTTGTTATGGTGTTGTTAGTTGTTATGTATTGAGAAATAAACAAAATTGGAGAATAAAGTATAAAAATTACAAGAAGTCATTTTTATTGTAAATACAATAAAAATTAAGGCTCCCCCTTTTATACTTATAATGGAACGCCCTATATTATAATAATTGATTTTCGGATTCTAGGAAAAGTAAAGCTTCATTAGAGCAACATACCATGCTGGCAACTCTTACTTTTAGGTCGGTATTTACATGTGTGGGAGTAAATCGCATAGGGATCTTATTAAGTGGGAGTGAGAGAAATGCGACGGTGTGCTGTTGCGGCGTTGCCACATTTCTCATGTACGCCTTTCCCTATCAAGTAAAATCACGATCGCAAACCGCTTATTTTTAAAAGACTTTTTCGAAAAGATAACTAGATAAAATCATTAGATGTGTTTTTGAGCATCTGAAACGGAATTATAAGGATATCGTTAGGGTGTATTTTTATAATGAGAAAACATCAGTAATCGCGATAATTTGCAATTCAAAAACTCAACTTTTTAACACATAACACGCGATAACTCAAGGACCACTTTATATTGAAACTTTTTTTTATTTTGAAGTTCTGATCTTTAACAAGATGTTTAAATAAGAAAAACTTGAGAAACTTGTTTTTTTTTCAAGACTTTTAAAAAACCCATCCATTTACTTTTAGTGCATATCAATTTTCAGCAATCGCAACTACACACACCGGAAAAGTCTAGGGATATTACAATTTTATCCAGCCATCGTCAGTAATTTTATTATTTGCATTTCTGATATAATAAAATTAAAATAAACAAATAGTTTACAGGACGTATTGGAAATAAAAATGTGAAATTTACCGAATTTTTCAAATTTACCTTGATTTTTATTGAACTCAAAAAAATACACACATTTTTTTTTATTCTAAACTGTGAATTAAAAAAAAAGATAAAACCATTTTTACTTAATAAAGGATATGGCCTCCTCTACTGTTCATTACAGCCCTACATCGTCTCTCCATGCTCCTGATCAGGTTGTCGATCTCTTCTTGAGGTACAGCCTGCCACGCTGCATTCACGGCCCGAACCAGATCCCTACGAGTTTCATGAGGCATACCTATTCTCAAAATTCTTCTTTGGACCGCGTCCCATACGTGCTCGATGGAGTTGAGGTCAGGAGATTGTGCCGGCCAGGGTAAGATGTTTAATTGATGAGCATTGATAAACACATTTACCACTCTGGCTGTATGAGGCCGTGCATTGTCATGCATGAGAATGAAGTTTCTCCCAAAATCATTGGCATATGGTAACACGACAGGCTCTAGAATTAAATCACGATATGTGGTTCCTGTTAGAAACCTTTCAAGAAAAACGAGATCGGTTTTTCGGCCTAACTGGACTCCTCCCCAGACCATAACTGTTCCACCTTGATAAGGTTGTACTTCCTGAACATGATCCAACCGAATAAGATTTCCCGGTTCTCTCCATACCCTAAGCCTTCTCGAATCCGGATGAATTCCAAAGCGTGACTCATCCGTGAAGAGAACATTGGCCCATTGTTCATTCGACCACTGAACATGATCTTGAGCCCACAAATACGTACCTCTCGATTTCCTCTCGTTAAGGGTTGAGCTCTCCAGGGTCGTCTGCTTCTTAAGTTGACCTCTCTTAATCTATTGCGAACAGTGTCAGGACTAATGGTTACATTATGTGTTTCCTGGAGAATTAAACTAAGCTCTGGTGCTGTAAGAGTCGGTCGGCGTCGAGCATTTAATTGTAAAAAACGATCTTGCTGAGGGGTAGTAATGCGATGTTGCCCTGTGTGCCTTTCAGCAACATCACTACTTTCACGGTAGCGTGCACTTAATTGCGATATTACACTTTGCGTTGTATTTAATGCTCTAGCTACGTCGATTTGGCGCATTCCAGCTTCGAGCATACCCATGGCCCTTAGCATTTCGTCTCTGTTAAGATGTATACGCTCCATAATGTCGTTTAATACTAAACAGAGTTATTTGAATGAATTCTGGCCAGTTATGATAAAAACATAGCCAGTACAGGTTAAATTCGAACAATTGATGCTAGGTGCTTTTTATACATTTGACAAAAAATGCACAAACACTTCTGCAAATATCCCAAATTTAGAAATAACTAGTGTGACTACTTCGTTTCAATCGAAGTAGAAAGAATTGGCCTACAAATATGTGGTTGTTTATTCAAAACATTTATTTTTAACTTTCATAAATTATATCCCTAGATTTTTCCGGTGTGTGTACTTTATTTATAAAGATTTTCACATACTGCCTGCGAAGAAAATATAGCAGATATATTAAGAGTTTTGGAAAAAAACTACAATCAATTATTTCTAATGGATTTCAAGATATCGATTTTTGAATTCAGAGTTCTAATAGCGCGACCACTGTCGAACACCAACTCAATTCCACTTATTTTTACCAAAATTGCAAGTGTTTCTAACTTGCTCTTAAAAATTAACAAGCTATAGGGAAAATTACAACGACTCGTTAATAAATAAACAAATAAAATATCACGGGACGAAATTAAATCGTGAAGCTGAACGCATGATGTACACCCTTCCATAAAATTTTAAGTACTGATTGGGTCCTGTCATAGAGTAAGATAATAATTTTTTTTGTTACTTTCTCTATGGTCCTGTGATTGGGTCGACCGATCGACCGCGGCGAATCTGCTATATCCTTAGATTATATATACTCTGAGGCATATCCCCTTCCAATGTCTCTTAGCAATGTGCACAGTTTCTCGATTTTTTTCATAAGTCTGGCAACGTTTTTACTGATCTCTCTTTGTTCAGTACATTATAAACGCATTGTACTCTTCTTACGTACGGAAATCTCGACCCAAAACTAACCTTTACCAGCTCTTAGTATGTCTAAAAAGTAAGGTTTTTGACCACCCACTTAAGATTACACGGGCCCTCCCGCCCCGCGGGGGCCGCGGGCGTGTTCGCCACGCGCCTGTTTACGTATATTTTTGATTAAATGTAATAAACTTGACTATCGTCTGGATGTCTCCCCTCATCCCCGGCTCATCCTGTGACGTCATTAGCAAGCGTGAAGACCCAATTTTTACATCACGCATGCCGGCCGTAAATAACCTGGAAAAGTATATGCGCTCTCCCATCCAGAGTGTCCAATTGACCGTGAATCATTTCGTAGGCCGTTATCATGAAATCCCATCGCGCTGAAAAACGGGATTACTCTTTTTTCCTGGCGCGTTCATTTTTTTCCACTCGACGCGCGACGTTCCGATAAAAAACATCGTTTCTGATAAACTATCTAGATTCTAATAAATACCAGCCCTTTAATGCAATTTATTTTTTACTTCGTCAATATTTTAGCATTATTGCGAGGTTGCCAATTACTGATCCATATACTGATCTTCTTACAGTCCAAATTTAGCTTTAACTAGGTTTAAAATTATATACCAATTTTGCTTACAAGTTAGATCAAACTCTTATTTATGCTGATAAATAAATTTATTGCATTTAATTTTTATAAACAAATATTCATTACAGCTATATTTCATTATCTTTCTTACTCTCCTTTGCTTAATTTATTTTGCTTTCCATGCCATATATCAGTCAGTAATCAATCAGTAATGATCTAAAATATAATTAAAATGTATTATCTTATGCTAATATAATCAAATTCACCAAAATATTACCTTTAATTTCTGGACTTGTTTATGTTTCTGAATGTTAGCCTATTTGCCGTAATTTCTAGTAGTTCTGCGTTACTGCTTGCCCTTGTATTACCTTAGAAGATTTATTATCAAGTGTGGATTGTCTCTAAAATATTAGTTGATCCTATATTTCATTATAGACCTCAAAATGAAGTTATTTACCTGCATATTTTTTGAAATTTATCATTTGTTTATTTTCTGCAAATTGCAAGGTTAACAATCATTATTAATAATGTCATTTATATTTGAATTTCAGTTGAGATGAGTGAATTCGGCGCGACACGCTGTTGTCAGGTTGAGCAGTACTTCCTTTAAATTCTGATGTTCGTATTTTTTGTTAATTATTGATTGCATAATCAACATCCTTTCCGTAATACTGTGTATGCATCGTCACCGGCATAAGGTTTGGTATGTTTGTGTTTGAATGGTTATTGGAATTTACTTTTAATTTTGAGTAATGTTTATTTTGGCAATGTTTCTAAATTCCCAGAATATTAAATTGCAACTTTGTAGTATAAATCAAATTTCTTCGGACCGGAATGCTATCCGATCGACGTACGTTTCCCATTTTTCTGTTCAGCTTCAAAGCAGGTGTTTTGGTCAGTGTAATTTGTTGGAATTTTCCTGTTTTACCCGTTTGTTGGGGATAATCACTGACAAGAACTATAAGGGATACTTTTGCTGTTTGAGTTGTACCTTACCTTTTAAAAGTATCTCTGAGCCGTTTTATACGGGATTTTAATCTGTTCGTGGCTGGTAAGTTTTTTTTTTGGATCGCCATTTTGTCTAGTGTGACTTGTACTATTCAAATTATTTCTTAACAGGGAAAGCCTTTTGTTTTATTTCTTTATCGCCGTCGATTTTCTTGGGAAGAGAAACATAAAACCACCACCTGTTCCAGTAATTTCTGCTTTCTCAATCTAGCATTTTGGACATCCATCTATTAGGGACAAAACTACATTTTTTGTGAAGCCCAGCAAGGTATATTTTTTACATTTTCTATATTTCTACAGTTGCAACGTGTTTCGATTTTTAATTAATTATAGCTGTGTTCCTTTTATTTCAAACTATTCCTTCTAGGTAACTTTCTTTTTATTTCGTAAACCTAATACCGCTCTCGGTTTTAGGGCTTTTTACACCAGGATTTTTTTTGTACTAGGATTTTTCCACCAGGATTTTTTTTTGGACCAGGCTTTTTTGGACCAAGATTTTTAAGACCAGGATTTTCCCACCAGGCTTTGGGACCAGGATTTTTAGACCAGGATTCTTAGAACAGTTTTTTTATACGACGATTTTTCCACGAGGCATTCTTCCGGCTTGATTTTTCTGGCAGACTTTTTCCAGTACGTCTCTCTCGAAGTGATATCCTTTTGAAGCACTCAGCTTGGCAACTACGTCGCTGGATTAGGTTTGAAGCAGAGACAAGTAAACGTTTACTGAAATTATATCTTCTCCTATTTGTTTTTCCTTTTATTACTTACCTTTTTTTTATCTTTTAAATTGATTCAAGGTTCAAGAGTTCAAGGTACATACGGTTCAGTTTTCAATTTTTAATTAAATTTAGTATATATAACGTCATCAAATTTGGTTCATTTTTTTTATTTAATATCATTATACAATACGATTTATCAATTTATCTTAGTGTTTTATTCAACCCTTAATTTTTTTTGTCTTTCTAATATTTTTTTTATAACAAGTCTTGTTAGGTTCCAAGAATATCTTGGAAGTTTTCTGGCTTATCCTGTGCAAAGCCAGTGGCGCCTAAAAAAAACCCACCCGATCTCTTCCGCAGAGCTAGGGCCTATTTGCACGCACACTCCACAGTTTAATAAGACCTTGTTTTTTTATTTATTTTTTTTATTCTCTATAAATTCTTAATTTTATAATTTTCTTTGTCAATTTAATAATTTTAAAATTTAATAATTTAACATTTTTTTTTCTAAAATAAATTTTCTTCAAAGGAAAAGTGTGGCAGCCCAGGTGAGATTTTCTAAAATTCCCTCACTGGGAAAAATTTGTACAGGGTGGCGCCTCTCATACTCATATGTAGGTTAATTCCGAGCACTTTTTAAAAATATAGAGAGTTCTACAGGGTGTCCACAAAAACAATTACATATCAAAAGGATTCTTTCTTTGATTGATTTTCTTCTTTCTTTCGGAGAAAAATAAAGGTGAGTTTTATAAGAGAAGTATATGACTAAAATGTAAGGTTTTTGACATTTTCTAGAAATAAAGAATAAAAAGCTACCTAAATTTGAATTTACCTGGTATAGCAAAATATGTAGTTAAATTAACTATTGTACTTTAAATCAAATTAAAACTTGATCCAAAAAGTTACACAGGGTGAGACAAAATTAATATTGAACATTGGTCACATTTAAAAGCATGTTACTCGTTTATTTTAAATGGAACACCCAGTATATTATTCCGATATTCAATGGAAAATTCATGTCTCTTCAAAATACTATTAAGGTTGCCTATTACAAAATGCTACTTAAATTTTTGTCTCACCCTATATAAGTTTTCGGGTCAAATTTCAATTTAGTTTAACATACAATGGTTACTGTAATTAAATATCAGGCTATACAAGGTTAACTAAAATTGTGGTAGCTGCAAAATTTAAAATTTACTCTTCAATTTCATAAAATGTGAAATATGTCAAAATCCTTAGATTTTAGGTATATGCTTCTTTAATAAAACTCAACTTTATTTTTTTCCTAGAATCCAAAAATCAATTAATATATAGGGTGTTCCATTAGAAAAAAAACTTTGATGTGTAACTTTTTTTGGGGACACCCTGTATAATTTTATATATTTTTATAAAATGCTTTCAGTTAAAATACATATGCTACCAAAATTTCAATTAGATATAAACTACCGTTCTCCTTGGAGCTTGGAGCGGCGTATGAGAGGCACCACCCTGTATATAACTAATGTTCCAAATCATTTTTAATCCCTCTTCAATTCTGATTTCACAACCTAGACCAAGAGAAAATTCCCTACACTTGGCAACTATGAACTAATCTAAATACTAAAAATACTGAACTTATACAGGGTGAGTCTTAAATAAGTGCAAATATTTTTAGGGGTGGTATATTTCGACCCCAGGAACACGTCTATCAGGTTTGGTAAAAGATATTGAAAATCGTGCATTTTCTTTTTAATTTTCCTGTATATTTTAGAAAACTTTTTAGAACTGCCTGTCCATCGCAAATTTTCCCATGTTATAATTTCTTAACCTCTAATATTATCATAGTTTTGACTAAAAGGGATGCAACTACAGAAAAAAAATCCGGTGGCTCTCAAAATTTTTTAAAAATAAATAATTTTTTTTTTAATTTTCAAACTTGAATAACACGGTTATTTTGAACTTATTTGAAAAACGGCAAAGAAAATCTGTTTTTTTATCGAGATCTACCAGCCCTGAAAATATTTGCACTTAATACTCGTGTCGGAGTTAGTTCGTAACCACCGTAATAACAAGGCCGGACAGCTTATTCGTGACGTCATCAACTGGAGGCCTAAACTTTAATTGCATTTGATACACTTTATACGTATATAATGGATATAAACTTTAATTGCACCGAATTTTTAATAAATAATAATTAAACATAAAATTTAAAAAACATCAGATTCATTACCCATCTCACATTATCCATCGTCATTGTATTTATTTATGCTGTAAGTCTGTCTTTTATTTCCTTTTCCAAGTCTATCATTTTTTTTACAACAGTAGTTTTTCAGACGTGTATTTCTAATATAACTTATGACAATTTTTACAATAACTTAGCATTATAAATAGTACATTGCGGAAATTTTAATAATGGTGTCATTACTTTTAATGTAATCAAAAGATATTTTTGATAAATATATTTTTTTAATGTGAATTTTGAGAAACTCCTCATGACTTTGTTAAAAATTATATATTCAAGTAAAACTATATTAGTTATTTCGTCTTTTGGAAACCCAAGACTGCCTTTAGTAAGGTTTTTTATAAGTGAATTTTGTTCAATATCAGTGTTGTCTGAAAATGTAAAATTATTCTTACATGTATCGCATTTAATTTCCTTTAAGACAATATAACAGCAATATCCTCCTAAATAAGCAATAACAGGCCTTTCTTTCTTCACACTTTCGATATCTTGTTCAGAAATAGTAATGTCGATGTTAAACCAATCTGATTCGATGGTATTTGTATCGCGTAGTATTCCTTTAGACAAGGTATTGTCATCATAAAATCATAAAAAGTATCGATTTTTATAGAACCAAAACAAGTAGATTTTAGGGACATTAATGACCGAATCCTAAGTTTCTTTTTGCCTTCATATAAATGTCGAACACAAATACTGTATTGACTCCCAGCTAACAGTCTATATTTTCCAAACCTACTTTCAAGAGGATCAGTTGGCAAGTTCTCTAGTAAAACATACCTCATATTTTACTCATTAAAACAATATTTTATTACTTCAAGCTCAACCTGTTACTCAACTCAAGTTAATAACTTTAATATTGAACACAGATAATAGTTAGAAATTTATTATTTTCATCGAATTTTAAAGAATTTAGTAAATAACAAGCATGACAAATAATTTGATCAGTATTACTATCAGGGTTCGGAAAACTACATGTTACTCTTAAAAACTACATAAACTACATTACATGTAGTTAATCGATGTAGAGGGTGTAGTTTATGTAACTTTCAAATATCAAGGGTTTGAGGCAGATTTGAGGTGAGGTAAAAGATAAGTAAAAGCTTAGTACACACTTATAATCACCTTATAGTTTAAACACCTCTTTTTACAGATTTATAACTTTTTTCACTCTTCTATTATCGATTATAATTAGCACGTCCGCACACCTACCGATAAATCGATGCCTGTCAACTGTGGCAACACCACTCCGCTACGACAGGCGCCGCCGCGCGGCACCGTCGCCCCTGAGTAGGGGGCGTAAAATATCGATGAAATACATAATATATATTATAAAAAATATCTATTTTTTTATTGTTTTTTTCTCATATTATACACTATTGTGAACTTAAAATATTCCTTTATTAAATTTGATTGATAAAAAGTGAGAGAAAAACATTTATTGACTGGTATGATTTTTTCCGTATTCTATTAAAACTATTTTTATATACTTTAATATTTTTAAAAACTCGAAAAAAGACATTTTAAAACTTCGAAATATATCTGCTGAGTGAAAAAAGATCTACAATTTGAACTTTTATCGGGTAATTATCAACGCTGCTAAATAGAATTAGGCCTCCAGTTGGTGACGTCACGAGATTTTTACGTCACAGCTGTCCGGCCTTGTTATTACGGTAGTTACGGTTAGTTGCTGTCAAGTGTTATTCACTGAGGACGTCAGCATTGGGTAGGCAACAAATAAAAGGATAAATAATGTATTGTAATTGTATATGTGCACATTAAATGAAATTTTATTTTTTAGAATTAAAAATTCTAAAGAAACATTGAACAGAATTCAGGCATTTGTAAATTGCATACAAGTTTACGTAGTTTGATCATGGCTGATGCCGACCGACCTTTTGTCCACTAAATCCTATCTTTTCTTCATCTAAAAACGGCAAAACCCTTCCCCCTCCCTCTAATTCCAGCTACTTGTCGACCGTATTCTTGCCTCGGACTATGATAAGTTATCGAGATCGACGATAATAAATAGCCTGCGACCGCTGCCCGGACCTAGACATGAAACATATAACAATAAAGTGTTTTTCGGCAACTGGGATGCTCTCTAACCAACCCACAGTGGACTGTGTCTTCAATAACTGCACGGCAAAAAATGGTGATGAAAGAATATATTTTCAAGTGGTTTTTGACTTTTTATCGATTATCAAGTATATATAATAGATACTTAAGTCCATTTCACTAGTCCAAAAAGGTAGCAAAATAAGCGTTCGGCATTTAACGTTTTATACGGTTTTATGGAAAACTGGCTAGGTATTTTTACACATATGAAGAAGGAAATTAAAGATAAAGGATAATATCTCATCAATCTGTATTGTAGCACATTTTTAGACAACTTCTTTATTTTTAAGATTTTGATAGTCAAACATCAACAAAATATTCCTTACGTTTGGACTAAATTTTCTCGAAAACAAAGACATAATTTAAAATTGCCTTACAATACGGAAATAGATTGAAGTTTTGTGATTACAGTGATGTATAATTTATATGGTTTTGTAACAAATTTCTAGCTATTTTATGGCAAATGCTGAAGCTCTACAAACCTTAATCAAGCCTTGTTGTCTGTCAACAAGAGGATTTATGACAGTAACGTTTGTGTCTGATATTTTAATTCACATGTAAATTGTATTTTCTGTCATTTTTTGGATGTTATCTATCAAAATCTTACTTGAATCGTTGAACAAAACGTTGGTCAATATATGACTAAACTTAATAAAATATGAAAAGATTCAGCTGTTTTACTTAGAAACAAACTAAGACCACCAAAAGAAACTGATTGTGAAAGGAAAAGTAAACGGGACAAGTGTGTGTGTTTTAGAGGGATATCTGCAAACCGTTGGGTGGACCAATTGAAAACCATAATAGATCACAGTCTGCACGAAGTCAGTACTGCTGTGCAAGACAGAACAACATGGAGACACACAGTAAAAACGGGTGCTTTGTAATGTCACCATGTACAGATCTATTGTGTCTTGCTTTCTTGAGCTATAATCATGATACAAAGAAAACAAGGTATGCTATTGCGCAGGTTTGGTCACTACGTCACTGGTGCTAATTGCACCGTTGCGTTGGTCGGCAAGCTCCGCGCGCCAATTTCAAATCGGCAAACTGATGACACATAATTACTTTTCAAATGTCAAGCTCAATGATTTGACATAAATTTTGAGGTTATGTCCTAATTCTTCTCTAGTTTAGGTCTTTTTTTTATTAGTGGCAATTGAACAATATGGATATTTTTTGTATGGCGTATGACGTCACATTTGATATTGATCGCTATCGATCATACCTTGTTTTCTTTGTATCATGAGCTATACTTACTATCTTACAGTCTCAGGGCTGTGACAAAACTTTCAAGATTTGTCCGTGTTCATAGTAGTGTGGCCTTTATATAATTATAATTAAAATAATTTATTGAGCGGTAGGCAGAAATTGGATTAATGAGAACACCGTCTTTTCAGAGCGTAAATATAGTTTCGTTTATATATAAAAGAAACAAAATATAGCCAGCTAAAAATAGAAATTAAGGCATCGCACTTTTATGATAAGGGTTCTTTCTAAATTCAGTTACTATAAACTCTATTGCCACTTACCTTATTACGTCAACATCTGTCAGCATTGCATCAACTACAAGAACCTGTCGACTTCGTTGATCCCGTTGTAGATCTACCCATTTGGTCTTGGACTCATTCTTTAGATTAAACAACTCGACCGGTTATCACAGTGTTCTTTTATATAGCTTAATATTTTAGAGCAAAGGTGAGATAAAGAAATAAAATAGCGATTTTTGCACAACACCTAACTATATTTAATATAAAGAAATAAATAAATAAAAATAAAGAAAAAGATTTAACAAGATATTTATAATTAATGAAGTATAAAAAAAGGAAAGAAATTTGATCAAAAATAATTAATGAATGATATTAAAATTCACAGAAGTAATAAAGTTAAAAATACAAAATATTTTTCTTATTAGTCTAATCTAAATTATCTAAAATAAGCATACAATTCAAATCTCTCTTACAATTTTCGTTGTCAGAAAATTAATATGTAAAAATATTAACTGAACAATTGGATTTAAATTAGAATTTAATAAAAAGAACAATTGCAAAATAATCATTTGTGTGATGATATCTAACTTTTACTAAAGCCTTTAGAAAAAACAGAAAGTCTTAAATCTTTAATAAAAAAAATATTAAAGAAAATCTAAAACAACAAATTAAAAATCTTTATACATAAAATGTTTAAAATTTCCTAACTTGAGAATTGAATACCTATTTAAGAAAATCTTTAAATAGAAAACTTACTAAAATCATTAAAAAGAAACCACTGGATAATATAAGATTTACAGGGAGTAAATTCGACCGTCTAATTTAAAAGTCAGTACCGAACTGATCGAAAAAAACCTTGAAATCTTTAAAATGGGCGTGTAAAAAGAATAGGGAACCACCAAAAGCCGAGCCATTCTCAAATCCTGTTCGGGTTCGCTTTTCAGGAACCGTCTGATTGGTCTGAGACAACCTCAACTACCCTGTCGTTCCCGGTCTAGTTCGCCCTACTTGTCACAGATGTCGTTACTATGACAATTTTTACATTATTTCCAAATTATTACTAATATCCGTGTAAATATTATAATTATCGTAAACACAATTACACATGATTAAATCTAACCCTAACTAAAGTATATTTTAAGGTCTGTCCTTAAAAAACAAAACAAATCACATTTATAATTTGATTTCATTAGATTCCGCTGTTTTATCTTATAAGTTTGTTTATTTCACATACTTTTGGATATTTTGGATAAAAAAGGAGGACAGTCCTTAACTTTCAGAATATCATTACGTGAACTTTACTTTAATATTTAAATTAACAATTATACTTGTTTTTATCTAAAATCTGTTTGTATTGGCCCGTGGGAGGTCTCTCGTGAGAAGTGAGTGTCGTCTTAAGTTTTATTGCTTTCTAGGTGTTTTGCTCACATAATCTTGAAGTTAAAATTTAGGGTTTTACAGCTTTAATGATTGATGCTAGTCGTTTCTAGCTGTTTCAAAGCAAGTATTATATTAATTTATGGACGTGGGATTTTAAACCTAACAGAAAAATATTTAGTTTTTTCCAGGGAAACGGGTCCTTCATTCTAAACAGTTTTTACGATCTTCTGAAAAAAATACCAATTTAAGGGCGGAAACACATGACAAAGTTTTAACAAGCTTGGTTTGTTGTCTGCTCTAAAATATTCCATTACAGGGCTATCTGAGACAGTTTTGCAGAGGTTAGTTCTCCATCTCCGTTATCAGTCGTACCAAAGTTTATGGCACGGATGGTTGTTGTCTCAGTGCACTCAGTGATGAGGTATTTCCCCATTTTCCCTACAGAATCTGCATTTACTGTTGTTTCTCAGCTTTAACTTACTGACGTGTTTATTGAGCCAAACAGTGTCCTGTTAAAAACCCCGTAACCATCCGAAGATCGTTCTTACTTAAATCAAGTCAAATCCTTAATTTTTCTCGGTCGTAAGTCTCAAAAAATGTCTTTGAGTGTCTTAGACCGTTGGAGGCTTCCCATACTAGATTACGGATGGAGGCTTTTACAGGTTCCTGAATACCGCTTTAAGTTAATTTCTACTTGCGAAGCAGAGTGTTTTTGGTCCAGTTAGTAGAGTGTTCGCTCCTTTTCTAGATAGATCTTTTGCTTTTTTATTGCCTTTTATCCCTTCTAACCCAGAGTAGGAGGACTTTATTATCTTTGCCTAATTTGTTCTGCTTCCCTAGGTATTCTTTGACCAACCTCGAATTGATGGTTAAATAAAAAAAAAAACTTAAAAGTAAAAGGGATTTTTCTCGGTCAGAAGTTTTTAGAAATTTCTTCGACCGATGGAGGAAGATAATTAAAGGTATTTAACCACATAATTTTGATTTTTAACCCAGTGTGCAACGGGAGGACATGGGAGAGAAGGAGATAGATACAAAGTTGGACGGTGAGCGTCGAAAATATGTACGGTTATCTATTACGCTGTAGGGCGAACGAGTGAGTTCGACTAAAAAAGGGCCCAGTTTTTCCCGTCTCTACGATGACAAATTGAGTCGTGTAACGCTCTAGCAGAGAATCACATAAATGGTTATTACGAACATAAAGTCTATAATTTAATTTTTGATATCCTCAATTTTAGGTAAAATCTAAACTTTTCTACCTCGTGTATCTTTTCTGTTGACTTTATATGTTCCATAACTTGCTTTGTTTGTTTGACCATTTTTTTATTTAATTATCGTAAAATTTGTTCCATTCTTTAATTAATTTTGTAGAAGCAATCCCTTTAATCGTTTAATTGTCTTTTAATAATTTTTCTATACCGTTTTTAGCAAACCCTTATTAATTTTGAATAAGCAGCAACGTTTATGAGAGTCAATGATCTGTCAATGGTGGATACTTTTAGCTATGTAGCATTAATAAACTGCATTAATACATTAAATAGCCAGTAATTTTGTTTTTCTGCATAATATATCCAGAAAAAAAAACAATAATTTAGTTCCTTTCTTATCCATTTAACTCCAAATTAATAAAAATTCTGTGTGTGAACATAAATAATTTTAAGGGCTATGATATACAAATTAATATATTTTTTAAAATGCCATTAAATATTATTTTATTTATTTTTCTTTCAAGTTCTGAAAAAATAATAACAGTTAGCTCCGAAATAAAATTAATGTATAAGGCAAATGAGTTTAAAGAGACTCAACATTTATTTGCTTGGTCATTTTTAGTTTAATCGTCGAGAGGTTTACTTCATTCCTGCATTAAAGTGACAGCACCAATAACGTAAATTAAAGGCACGGTCAGCAAGTGGTCATTACGGATGTTTGTAAATAAACTGAGCGCGTTAATTCATTAGAAAGTGAAGAGACTGAGATAGGACATCGTCGCTATAGCCAGAGTAGAAGCGACGAACATGTCGGATCTGGCTAATTAGTGCCAGATTGGGGCTTGTATTTGCTCTGACTTTCTATCTTGTCGTGTATGTTTGTCGAGGTTGATACAGTAAATGAACGTAGACAAATAAGTCATTGTTTTTACTGGTACGTTTATCTACATAACATTAATCAACTGTATTAATACATCAAGCCTTTTATTAATTTTTTCCTTAGCAACTGTTAAAATTGCCTTATATGTATCAAAAATAGTAGATAAAATAGTACTTTAATCGCAAGGGTAGATTAAATGATACGTTAACAGCGAGGATAGGTTAAAACCTTTATTTTTTCTCGCACGTTTTTTAATTGCTTCCATTTCTGAAAATTTTTGTATCCCTTATTATAAGCTATTTGGGATTTAAATGGAAGTAGTTTGGATATGGCGTTTGTCGCCTGAATATCTGTTGGTAATTTACTTATTTCATTTTGAGCCATTTCTGGCTCCAATTCAATCAGTATTCAACACGAAAGAGAATTAAAAAATATTGACTCAAAACTGACAACTAAAGAGATAGCTTTATTTATTTGTCAAATTACATAGAAACCAATGCCAACCCAGCACAATATTTTTTCTACTCGTAATAAATTCCTTGAGATAATAATTTTATACACGACAATTTATACACGACGATAAAATTGCATTATCGCCCCCCAAAATTAATTCACTCGCGATTTCATCGCTCGTGAACTAATCTTTTCGGTCGACGATAAAATACCATTTTATCGTCTTGTATAAAAAATAACTTTTATTATTTAATATTTTATCAAAAAAACATATCTTAACTTATAAAAGACTATAAATATACATAACTTGGTTGAGTATGATACACCAATTTAATGTATTTTTTAAAAGTGGTAAAATATTTTTTTCTAATTACCTTCTAAATAAATTTAGGATATCAGACACATGAGTTTAAACTTGCTTAACATTTCTTTGCTTGGTAATTTTCAGTTTAATCGTCGAGAGCTTTACTTCATTCCTGCATTAAATTGACAGCACTAACAATGTAAATTAGAGATACGGTAAGCAAGTGGTCATTACGGACGTTTGTAAATAAACTGAGCGCGTTAATTCACTAGAAGTGAAGAGACTGAGATAGAGCCTCGTCGCTATAGTCAGAGCAGAAGCGACGAACATGTCGGATCTGGCTAATTAGTGCCAGATTGGGGCTTGTATTTGCGCTGACTTTCTCTCCGGTCGGTGTATTAGTGTGTGTTTGTCGAGGCTGATACAGTAAATGAACGTAGTTAATCAAGGATGCGTGACAGAGAGCCATTCTTATGATTAGGTTTTAGTTAATATGATATTCATCATATAACAGACCGAGATTTGATAAAAAGCTTCAAATAAGTCATTGTTGTTATCTATATGACATTAATCAAACCACATTAATACATTGAGTTTATCGATTTATTATATATTAAATATTATACAGGGGAAGCCTTAAAGTACATATATAAGTATCCTAGTTACTTTACTTTGAAATTTAAAAAAAATTTTTTTTATTATGATACATATTATGAAGAAAATTAAAAAAAAATCTGTATGGTTTATTATATATTATAAAGTAGATTTGTTCCAAAACACATAATTCTGAATCAAGAAATCTAAAATCTCCTTAGAGTATGCATAATTTGTTTAGATACGAATTACCTTTTTTTCTTATATTCCATAAAATGGCGTTAAATTATATTTTTGATTGTTTCTCCGAAATTCTTACGCCAGAGTGACTAGTCCTAACGAAAACCTATTCCCCGGATAGTTCAAACAAAATATAAAGCACGTAATCTCCACAAAGTACGATATGCTCATACGAATTCGTTTTCACGAGAATGACATGTTATTAAAATTTTGCGACACCGTCATATCCGCCGTACAGAACCGTTTTCTATTTTGATTTATTTTTTCACTCTTTTGTTTTTTTACGTTTTTATGGACTAATTCGATAATCGATACAGCAGTTTATCTATCGCATGTAGCAACTTGTAAATTAAAATTGTATTCGTACCATAAGGGTTCGTGTGTAATTTTATTTTTATTTTCAAATATTTGAGGTTATATCTAAATTTTTGAATAAAATATTAAGGAAGGAATTCCTATAATATAATGCTATCCATGTATTCTTCTTCTTCTTCTTTCTCAGCCTGGTTCCATCCAGTGATGCCTCTTCTAGGTTTTTCCATGCTTCGCGATCTCTAGCCAATCTTATCCATTGTCTTCCTGCCCTTATTCTGACGTCATCGATCCATCTCGTTTTTTGGTCTCAATTTATTCAGACTTATTTATATATTCGGCCAACTGATTTAAGTAAGAACAATCTTCGGATTGTCACGGGGTTTTTAACAGGACACTGTCACCTCAATGAACACCTCAGCAGATTGAAGCTAAAAAAGAACGGCGAATGTAGATTCTATGGGAAAAATGAAGAAATACAAGAACACCTCAACACGCTGAGTGCGACAACAACCATTTGAGCCATAAACTTTGGTACGACTGATATCCGAGATGGAGATCCACTGGCCACAGTCTTCGAGCTGTAGCGCAGTTCTCATGGTGTTGCCACATCTTTTGCTGCTTGGCCTTGATAGTAGATCCTATAGCTTCCTTCAGTATGTTGATCTTTACAAGTGGTGGGTCATCTGCCACGGCCTCTCCCCTGGTCAGATACTGGGTTTTGTCAAAGCCCCTTGAGACTGTATGATGAGTTATAACTCAAGAAAGGGGGACACAATAGATCTATAAGGTCGCGGTGATTAACTAGACGTTTTAAATAAAATTAGAACGGCACTGATGAATTGCGTTCCTCAAGTTTGTTAATATATGCTTCCTTCTTAATGTTTTTATCTAATGAACTAAATTAATATGAAAAAACTTAGTTATATTAATAATTATCAAAATAACTTCTAATACAAGTTTTATTCTTCTATTTTTTTTATCAAAAAAGCTAAAAATAGAATTCAAGTTAGGCAAAAACGGGCGAAAAGCAAACATGCTTTGTTACTTAGGGGATATCAAAGAAAAGTGTATCATCTCTAATAAGATTATGTACTTTTTATACCGTTTTCTTTATTTCGTAATGCTTGGGTCGTGTAATCTTTAAATGGAAATAATCTTTTATATTAAGCGTTGTTGGAAATAGGCCTTAATAAACTAACATTGCGAGAAACTTTATGTCTTGTCTTTTAAGTCAATTACTTCTTTCTTTCATTAAAGTAATGTTTGATAATATATAAATGTAATGAAGCAAGTTCTGCAAATGAGACATAATTAATTTACTTGGCATTTTGGCCGATAATAATTATAACAGGTAAATTTGATTTGCTGTTGATGCCGACAGATTTTGCTGGAAATGATGAAATTATGCAGCGCGTCAATCTACAGAGCGATTAAAAAAGGGGGCAAAATAAAGAAGTTGTTCAATTGGATCAAAAAGTCACTGATTAAGATATTTTTTTATATAATGACCTTGAAAGTTTTTAAAATTGGCGGATGCGATCTCATCAAGATTTCAAAAGATCTTAAAAGATTTTTTCATATTAAGAGGCATATGCGCAGTTCTACTTCGAGAAGCAGCCACAATCATTTTTATCATGTTGTCCACAATAGTTGGTCCAGTTTTGTAAATAATGTCTTTAACATGTCCTTATAAAAAGTCCAGACTAGTTAAATCAGGAGCATTTAAGCATTCTATTAATTTGTGAATGCACACTGCAGTCACCAATTAATAGAATCATATTAATTTACTCTGATGTAGTTTTTATTTTCGTCATATTTATTAATATTTCTTTTATATTGTTAAGATGGGTGGCGACATCTGTTGACAGACCATAAAACCGCAAGTGTATTGCTGGTTGCCTACATTGTCAAGAAACCTGGCGAATTGAGTAACGCGCCATCTCTGAGATTTAGTGGAAATATCGATGATTTAAAAAGAATTTTCTAACAAGGTTCGAGAAAGAGTTAGTAGAGTATATAAAGCCCGCGCTTGGCAGTTCGGCGAGTTGAAGTTTGAAAATTACAATTTTATAAATAGTTAATTTGTGGTGTGTTGTAATTAGTATAAGTATAGTTGTAATAAGTATTTTATCGTGAATTTAAATTAGTGGACCCACGGAATCCGTAACAATATTAACCGACACAAAATGATAACTAGTTGTTAAAGTTGAACTAATTTGACAGCGATGTTGAAGTAACGTCAGGCATATCACAGTCACCTAGATTTTATCAAATAATAAAGATCTACTGACACTAAATCATAAAAATGAAAATATCTACGAAAATATTTCAGGGGTTGGCAACCTTAATAGAATTTTAAAGAGACATAAATTCTGCATTGAATATCGGAATAATATACTAGGTGTTCCATTTAAATTAAAAAAGTAACTCTTTTAAAGGTGACCAATGTTCAATATTAATTTTGGCTCTCCCAGTACTCTCTATATTTTTCAAAGTTCTTCTAAGTTAACCTACATATGCTCAGAAAATTTCATTTTAATACAAACTGTCGTTCTCCGTGGAGCCTCTGCGTCGTATGAGAGGCTTCACCCTGTATATATTTCACGCTAAATGATTTGTCACAGACCTAGATCAATAAACTGTTCGCCTACCCTTTAACCATTAGGCAAGACTACTCTGTTTATATAAAATTCAGAATACATTAATTATTCCTGGAGCCTCTGTGAACACGTTCTGAATGGAACGACTGATAAACAACTATGCCGGATGAATATGTGGTATTAGAGTACACATTCAGACGTACAAACATCATTAATTTTAATTTGACTGGTCTTAGACTACAGAGACAAAAACTGACAAATAGCGCTTTTAAAGTTAAACTCGGTATAGTTAATTATTTATATATTTAAATCCATACTAATAATAATAAGAAGAAAAGTAATCTAATTAAATAAAACAAAAAATTAATTAATACATATACATACAATAACTATTTCATGTTATTTATTTATAGTCCAACGTTATGGAGTAGTTAATTAAGTACGTCAAAGACATATCTATAATGAAAATTTAGCTAATTTCAAATTTGAAACTGAAGTAGGTCGCCGAAGCGCACTCCATTGTTGAACGAACACTAAAGAATTATGCTGAAATGATAATGTAGGCGCAAACGTCTATGTCCTTTATTGTTCCTAGCCTTCACAACATGCAGATACAATTCCCATTGTTTAAAGTTTATTTTAACCTGATTTCGTATAATACCTCCAGCTGGAAATGACGCTGTATAGTTAGGGAGCCATCAATGGGGTCTTTTGTAAAAGATATACAGGAAGACCCAGCGTTCCAAATATTCGTATAAATTATTTAAATATTGATATGATTATTTCAATATTATATTGGATGCAAATCTCCTTTTAAAAGATCGCGCACACTATACCTACACGGACCGGCACGGACCAGACCAGTAGAATCTACCGGTGAAGGTGACCGTGTTATTTAATAGAGTAGAGCACACTAGACCAGCACCAGCACGTACCGCCACAAGCCACAACCGTCAAAACAGGTCGTGTCGGTCAGGGACCAATATGACCAGCAATATTTATGCCTGGTCGTACTGGTCCGACCTAATGTGCGCACCGGCGAACCAGCACACCTCCACAAACATGCAAATATTGAAGGGTTTGTCAGAATTTCGAGTACGCTAGCTGGCTCAAGTCTCATGATGTAGGTTAGATTTCGTTTATTTTTGTTCGAACCTTCAAATCGTTTTAAATATGAATGAAGAAAAGC
Organism: Sitophilus oryzae; assembly: GCF_002938485.1. NCBI lineage: Eukaryota > Metazoa > Arthropoda > Insecta > Coleoptera > Curculionidae > Sitophilus > Sitophilus oryzae. The sequence goes on from NW_022146695.1 coordinate 1,399,265, forward strand.
TTATTTTACTGGTACAAAAGAGACTTTATAGAGACCAAGAAAGAAAAGATGCAATATGGGAGGAGATAGCAAAAAATAACTAATCAAATTTGATTTGTGACATTCGAAAATATTGGAAAAACATTTCTTCGAATTTTTTTAATTCAGGAAACAAATGATACAATTCGCCATATTGCTTTCTCTTTTGATTTATAGGGTGAACCCAAAATCTTCTTTTTTTCTTAGCTTCCTCGTCTTTTTCACACAACATGGCTAAAATAATAATTTCTTCCTCTGAACTACTCATTTTCAATACTTCTATGTTGCACGCTCTAGTAGTTGAGCCTTGACAACTGTACTTTTTTCCAAAGTCTCGCTTATGTTGCTGGTCTGTGGCGGTAAAGTGTGCGACGTCATGCAGGATTCAGGTTTGTGCTGTGCTGGTCCGTGTAGGTATAGTGTGCGCGATCTTTAAATCTAAATAAATAAAACGGAAGAATTTTGTAGGGACTAGGACCTCAAAAACTCTGCGGTGATCAGATTCCTCTCTCGTGGGAAGTCAATTATCTAGAAATCACGCTGGATACCAAACTGACCTGGAACCGACATTTGGAAAATGTCACAAGGAGGGCGGTGACTAGACTACATTACACTAGCGGTAATCAGACGACTTCATGGAAAAATCTAGGGTCTCAGACCGCAGATGATGCACTGGCGACTGTACACTGGAGTAGTGAGGACTAAAGTGCTCGGAAATCCCCTGAAGAAATTCAAACTAATTTTGAATCGATTTTGCTAAATGTTGGTGACTGGTTTCAGGCAAACCGATTATGCCTGAATGACACTAAAACAGAAAGAGTTATTTTTTCTCTTAAAACAAAATATAAAATAGATTTCTGCAGTGTCCTATTTCTGGGAATAAAATTTGACACAAAACTGAGTTTTGAAGGTCACGTAGACTATGTGGCAGGGAAGGTTTCCATAGGCATGTATGCATTTCGGCGATTGGCTAAGTGTGTGGAGAGTGATGTGTTAGTAGCTGCCTATCATGCTCTCATTCACTCGGTGCTTACTTATGGAATACTTGTTTTTGGTCACTCAGCTCATGCTGACAGACTGTTTTCACTGCAAAGAAAAGCATTGAGAATTTTGTCAAATTTAAGTTATCAAGCAGATACAAAAAACGCCTACAAAAGGCTGGGAAAACTGACACTTCCATGTTGCTATATCCTCCAGTGTCTTTTATTTGTGAAGGATAACCTAGAACTATATACTACGCATGATGAACAACACAATTATGCAACCAAAAACAGAATGAATATAAAGCCTGTTCATTTGCGCCTCGGAAGATCTTGAAACTCCAGCCTTCATTATGCTCCTGCATGCTTTAATAAATTATCTCAAAATGTCAGAAATTTACCAAGACATCAATTTAAAACGACAATTAAAAGCTACCTTCTTGATATGGCTTATTTTAGTGTTACTGATTTTTTAGAAAGCAGTGAAGGGTTATAGCGTGGTTATAGGTTAAAACATTTATATTTTGTATGTATTGTTTTTTTGTGTACTTTAAATTACTGTTTATTTATTTATTTATTTATTTATAAAAAACTGGGATGCAACAGAAAAAAATCCCCAAAAAGCATCCTCGACTTAATTCTAATATATACAATGGTTATACTTACTTAAATAACAAACTTATCTCTATCTTAACTTAATCCAACTAAAATAGCAAAAGAAAAAATAAAAAAATAAACTATAATTTATGACAATCGTAAAAACAAATCTTTAAAGTATTTCTTAACCGTAAATATCGACATATCTAAAATGTTCTCATTTTCACAATATACATAAAAGTTCTTATCATTCTACAGACAGGAGAGTTCTGACCTGAGTTAGTTTTACGGAAAGGTGTGGTATAATTATTGTCGTGGCGAAAATTGATGTAAATGTTTCTTTGGGATAACGTTATTTTTTCTATTATTTGTTCACAATTTAGTCGACCAGTTATACACTTAAAAAAAGTTATGAGATCAGTTACCCTTCTCCTATGAAAGAGAGGTAGGATACAAAATTGCTTGTAAATGGAAGTAAAATTTCCGTGGCTAATAATTATATTAGATTTGTAAGCTAGATGTTTTAAAATTTATTCTGTATCCTCTCCAATCTCCTTTCATAGGTTACATAATATGGGTTCCACACTACTGACGCAAAACTGAGTCGACTATGAATGAATGCATAATATAACGTGAGCAATGTTTTAGGGTTATTAAAATCCTTACAATTTCTTAGAACAAAACCTAAAAGTCTATTACAGCTATTGATAACATATTCTATATGAAAATTAAATGACATTTTAGAATCCATCACTACACCTAAATCCTTAAATTGTTCAACTCTTTTCAGAACACAATTTTTAATTTTGTAATCGTAGGGAAAAACTGTCTTATTTCTAGTAAAAGTTATTATATTACATTTTTCTAAATTCAGGAATAAACTAGACCTTTGGCAGTAATTGACAAGTCCATTCAGATCTTCTTGTAAGCCATGGCAATCCTCCTGGCTTTTTATTTCACTATAAATCTTTAAATCATCCGCATAAAGTAAAAAGCGTGCAGTTTTAAAACATTGGTTTATATTATTTAGGTAAATAATAAAAAAAAGTGGACCCAAGTGGCTTCCTTGAGGTACACCTGATGTCGCTTCGAAAGGTTGAGAAAGAAACCCATTCGCAAAAACAGATTGCTTCCTACCTGTCAGGTATGACTTAATCCAGCGACACAATGAGATCGGACCAAATGACCCCTCTTTATCACTACCACAAACCATTCGAGGTGAACAAAATGGATCGATGAATGTGGACAGATATAACATTCCTTCAGGAGGATGGATTAACCTGGCATACAGACGGATCAAAGACCGCCGAAGGAGCTGGTGTATTAGGGAAAGGACAAAGGGTAAGCTTATCCTTTTCCTTGGGTAAATATTCAGTCGTATTCCAGGCAGAAATATTCACCATTCTATAATGTGCAAGAGAAAACAATTAAAGAGCTTATTCAGGTAAGCTCATCAATATATGCTTTTATTATAGCGAAATTTGAGGCGCTTATGAGTCCAAAGGTATCGTCGAGACTGGTTTGGGAATGCCTAGGTGAACTGGGACCTCTGGCACGAAGAAACAGAATTAAATTATTCTGGGTGCCGGGCCTCAGCGGCATCCAAGGCAACGAAAAAGCCGAGCTAGCTAGGCAAGGATCATCGGCATCCTATCTTGGTCCAGAGCCAGTACTGGGAATATCCAAATGTATGGCCTGTAGTGCACTAAAACTCTGGATCAGGGAAAAGCAGAATGTCCACTGGAGAAATAGACAGGGACACAGGCACAGCAAGGCCTTTATCCAAGGAACTAGCTTTAAAACCGCAAAAGAATTGCTAATGCTTAGCAGGAATCAAGTGCGGATTACAACAGGCCTCTTGATAGGGCACATATTAGGATACACATAGACTGTGAAGTGCTACCTGAACAAGCTCAACCTGTATCAAGGAAGTCTTTGCTGCAGACTCTGCGATAAAGATCGTGAAACAGCGGAGGACATAATATGTCATTGCGGGACTCTGGATCGCAAGCGACACTTTTTATTTGGGAAAGCTAGACTAGAACCGGAGGAACTATACTCCCATCCTATCAAGGACCTGCATAAGTTAGTGCAGGGTAGAGGGATAGGAGAATGGGTGCAGATATAAGAAAGGGGACAAACACAATATGCCTGAGCAATACATTTATTTTAATTAGACTGTATTAAAAAAGCTTCCTTTATTTTTCGTTTATGTTAATATTGCCCAATTTCTAAAAATCTAATCATTTGGCTACAGTACTCCACCAGGGGAATAACCCTGTATAATAGTTATATACCATCTCCGTAAATATATCTAACAATCTAGCCTTGTTATGTTTATATCTGGTTTGTGTATCTTACATACTTCTGTTTTGTATTTTGATATCATCTGTCTAAGGAATCATCGAATTATTCCTGAAATTAGATTATTGCTGAAATCATGTTTTTAACCTAACATTAGAAAACTATGTCTCGGTGGCTTAGACTAGTAAATAGAATACCGACGAGGAAAGTCGACGTCTGAACACGGCAGACACACGTATGCTGCGGGGCAAAGGAAGATTTGAATGTCGAGAGGCGAGACGGGTGAACAAAAAGACGACCGTGACAGCAACCCTTTCGACCCTTAACAGATAATAGCGGGATTCTTGCGGCGTAAGGGTATACGAATACTTATCCGGTGTAACGCCTGAACGTTCATACATCCTTACGTTGCTGGACCTCTAGAAAGCATGGCAAAAATTCCAGTAGGTAATATGTTACTAAAAGCCCTAGAAAATGTAAAATGTTTCGTGTAAAGAATGTTTGTTAACGTTTTTTAAATTTTAATACGTTTTATACAGTAGATATGTCCCCGGATTGTCTTTACAAAAAGAAAAACTTTTTTTCTTTTTGCTTGTTCTAAAATAATACCAGTTCATAGGGATTCCATAGGTCCGGATTTACCCGGATATGTCCGGATTTTTAATATTTTACAGTTATAGTTGAATTAATGTCTCAGTTACTTTGTCAAATATTTTAGTCACTACGATGCTACAGCTCTAGGTATATAACCGATGCATGTTCGAAAGTACATATTTCTATACTTTGGCGCTAAAATTTTTCGTTTTTGGTGCACTCCGGGAAAGTGAATTTTTTTTGGTTTATATTTTGTTAATTTCGGCGCTATTATTTACTTTTACGTTCAATAACTTTCAAACGAGTCGATTAAATGAAAATTTATGTCAGACCTTTTTTGAAGACAGTTCAATTTCCTACAAGAATATGTATTGAAAAAAGAATGTCTATACATATGTAGCGGATTCATCTCTCCAAAAAATCCTTTATGGGTATTTCGCCACTGCAAGAAAATCTATAAAATAAAAGAGTTATTTTTTGTAAACACTTCTGCGTTAATCCAAACGGAAACTACTTGTCAGAAGTTAGGTTTACAGATATACAAATTTGCCTAACGAACAAAAAAATGCTTAACGTTTCGGAAAGTTTATCTCTTTCCGTCTTCGGAAGCAAAAAAATACAAAGAAAAAAGAAAAAAACTATTTAAAATATTTGAATTCAACTATTCGAGAACACTTTAGTTTTTTAAAACAGATACGTCTACAAAAACCGTTGGCGTTCTGTTAAAATGACTTTATATCAAGTTAAACTTCAAAATTAATAATTACTATCTAATAACAATTACTTAATAAGGCAAAACCAAAGAAACCCAAACTTTCTGTATGATTATTTTTAATTTTTACGTATTTTATTTTTATTTATGTTATGTTCTTTAAAATCAAAGAAGCGATTGCCATACATTGCTAACATCTACAGATGCATGAGCAATACATTTATTTTTATTAGATTGTATTAAACAAGCCTCTTTTATTTTTTTTAGAGGTTATCGCTTCTTCCATTATAATTTTGGCTTTATTAAAATTTATTCTGTGCCCTGTGTCCCATGAATGCTGACAAATCTTAGATTTGTGTAAATCTCCCTTTCTTAAATAATCTTTATGTTCTTTAATTGTTTAATTTAAGGGTCTAGATGTTTCACCAATGTAAAATTTATCGCATTCGCATGGTATCTTATATATTACATTTTTTGTTTGTTGTGTTGGGTATTCATTGGTTTAGTATGTGATAAAATGGATCTAAGTGTATTTTGTGTTTTGAAAGATGTTCGTATGTTATATTGTTTTCCTATCCTTCTTATTTTTTTCCGAAACGCCTCGTATGTGTGGAATTGTAAGTTGTATAATATTGTGTATTGTTATCATTGTGTCTATGATTTGGGGTTTGTATTTCGTTTAATGTTTTGTCAATAAAATATGGTGGATAGTCGTTTTTTATTAATGTATTTTTTATGTGGTTTATATCTCTGTTTAGTGAAATGTCGTCTGAACATATTATTTTTGCCCTATCATATAAACTTTTTATAACACCTTTTTTACGTGTGTTTTACACTGTGATTTTTTGGAGAAATATGTATTGATTTTTACCAAACGCTGATTTGCTAAAATGCAATAAAATTCCCAAGAAAAAAAAATGTTTTCCCGTGTTATTTAAATGGGAAATAGAAAATCACGATAAGGCCCCTCTTAGTATTAATATTAAAAGCTCAAACTTTATCAGAATTTTTTTTCATCATCCTGAACAATTTGTGCACCCTACTGGTCAAATAACAGTGACAACTAAGTCTGTCATTTTAATACTTGGGTAAATTGTATTTTTTGCACGTCGGTTGTCAAAATCTTCCCTGATTCATTGCACAGACGATAATAAAGGAAATCCCATATGACGCAGACTTCAGCCGCGACACCGTATTTAGCGTTTTCCTGCCCGACCGGGCAACCCCGCTCCATCGCTCTTCCGGTAGGACCGTCGTTCGGCCGCGTCCGCCTCCGCCCGATCGATCTCGGCTGCGATCGCCGCCACGTCCGGAGCGCTCCGGTTCCCGGACTATTCCGGAGTCGCGGCGCGGCCGGCCGTCACTCTGGACCGGTCTTGTAGCTCGGGAGGGGCGCCGATGTCGTAGAGAGCCCCCGCTCGCGATGTACCACGAGTGCTCGAGGACCTCGGTCCCCCCGCAGCACCGAGGGGGCGCCGCAATGCCCCAGCATCAGCGCAACAGCCCATGCATGGTGAGGAACCGGCTCTATCGTGTCACAGGTCAGCAGAGAAAAATTGGGGGGAATTTTTGAGTGGTGGTGGTTTTGTAACAGTATTTGGTGAAGTCATGCTTATTTGTTGATGTTGGAGGGGGGTAATTTTATTATAAGAAAAGGACAACAGTTTTATAAACAACTTTTATCTCAGCAGAGAAAAATTGGGTGGAAATTTTGAGTGGTGGTGTTTTTGTAACCTAAAAGATTTTGAACGGTTTTTGGTTATGTTTTGTTATTTTTTTCCATAGCAACTGTTAAAATTGCCTTATATCTATCAAAAATACTAGATAAAATAGTACTTTAACCGCAAGGGTAAATTAAATGATACTTTAACAGCAAGGATAGGTTAAAAACTTTATTTCTTCTCGCACGTTTTTTAATTGCTTCCATTTTTGAAAATTTTTGTATTCCTTTTCATAAGTTATTCGGGATTTAAATGGAATTAGTTTGGATATGGCGTTTGTCGCCTCGGCCTGAATATCTGTTGGTAACTTACTTATTTCGTTTTGAGCCATATCTGGCTCCAATTCAATCAGCAATCGACACGAAAGAGAATTAAAAAATATTGACTCAAAACTGACAACTAAAGAGACAGCTTTATTTATTTGTCAAATTACATAAAAACCAACGCCAACCCAGCACAATATTTTTTCAACTCGTAATAAATTCCTTGAAATAATAATTTCTGAATATTTTTTAAAACGTAACTCGCTATGGAAAAAATATTGTTTTATACATGACGATAAAATTGCATTATCGTCTCTCGAAATTAATTCACTCGCGATTTCATCGCTCGTGAATTAATCTTTTCGATTTTTTTCGACGATAAAATGTCTTGTATAAAAAATAACTATTTTGGAGCGGAGAAAAATTTGGGTGAATTTCTGAATGGTGGTGTTTGTGTAACCTAAAATACTTGTGAAGGTTTTTGGTGATATTTTGTTCATTTTCTGATGTTGAAGGGGATAATTTTATTATAAGAAAAGAACAACAATTTCATAAGTAACTCCATCAGAGAAAAATTGGGAAAATTTTTGAGTGGTGGTGGTTTTATAAACTAAAACAGTTTTATGAAGGTTATTGGTGACGTTTTGTTTATATATTGATGTTAGGGGGGGGGGTAATTTTATTACACGAAAAGGACAGCATTTTATTACAACTGCAATATTTTTAATATTTTATTAAGTTAAGAGTCTAGGTAGTTCTAATATGTAATGATATAATGAAGTTATCGAAATATTTTTGTACAGATGCTTTTTATTAAATTGTTAAAATTAATAATTCTTCTTATTTTTTTTAATGAAAACCAATGCACCAAACACGTTTAAAACATATTTAAAAAACACTTTTAAACAGTAATAGTGTTTTAAACAGGTTTAGAGCACGTTAAACATAATGTTTAAAACATAACAACAATTTTACCTTATTTATAAAAATAGGAATAGCAAAAAATAACGAAAAACAAAAGTTTCAATCATATTTAGAAAATTACAGCTCCCTGCGAAAAACTAGTTCGTCACCGGATTCTACGTGAAAAACTCTACGGGAATCAGATTTCACCTTTTAGATAAATTAAAAGATACCCAAGATACAAAGGAAACATTTAAAATTTGGCCCTGTATTAAAAAATAAATAAAGGAATTAAAAAGGTTAGGCCAAATCTATGTATGTTCCATATCAATTAAAGTTTTAGTTACGTAATAGAGGGCACGATTTTTAAATTCATTGTTGCCAACCATGGACTTATTCGGCGCCGGGCTGACTAACTGGAATTTAAATTTCGCCTTGGGGATTTAGGTGGTGGCTCTGCTGTAAAAAATGTCAAGTAGCCGCATTTATTTATTTATTTCCTGACACTGTCATCAAGTTTTTGGTTTAAATAAATTGTGTTGTGATACCTCAAGTTTGAAAATGTTTACTAGCAGACCTTGCAGTCAAATATTGTTCTTTTTAGAACCTCTTTTAGTGCGAAGTGTACAAAATAAAAAGAAGCTTAATAGCCGTAAAAAAAATCATCGCGACTTTATTAGAATATTTTGAACGGGAAAGCGGTAGTAATAGCCCTTCATGTCCCTTAAGTACTGTTAAGAAGGTGAGTTTTGTTGATGTAAATAATAACTGTTTATAGAGGGTGAGTTTCCTACGATGTTCTCTATGGGTATCTCGGAAACTACTGGGGATAGAGAGTCGGTTAAATGAGGAAAGAATTGCAGTTTTGTGGGGTCATAAATATGCGCCTCTCAGATTTTTGAAAAAATTCATGGCTTACTAGATATTTCGAAAAAAACAAATTTTGGCAATTTTAAAAATTGTCTCTAATTCCATTATAAGCTATTTTAGACAAAAATATTTCAGATAAAAGTTGTAGATAATCACATCCTTAATGAGATTGTGTCCTTCGTTTTTTTCTAAAGCCTGTCATTTTTGACATATAACACAAACGTATGTTTTTTTAATGGAAGCCATAGTTGGCAATGACTTCATAAAAAGCGCCATTTTTTAAGCTTTCCAGCGATATAAACTATAATATGTTTTCTTCGAAAAATTACTGAGTTATAGCCAATTCTTATCATTTTTAAACAATTTCACTTAGTTAGCCATGGAAACAAGTTCAAACGCTGTTGCTTTCAGAAATGTGAAGCTGTCACATCCAAACTTTATAAATTAAAATAAACAAAAATTGTAAATATGAATTTTTCAAATGAAGAAAAGCGTGTAGATACTCGCGCATTAATAGAGTGGTTCCAACGTGACTTTCATTATAACCCCCCCCATAATGAAAGAAATGTTAAAAATTATTTATATCATAATTATGCATACTCAGGGACAAAAAGAGGTGGACCAATTGCTTGGGCCTCCTTCGATCACCTGACCTATCCATTTTAATTTTTTTTATGCGGTATGGTTAACAATAAGGTTTACAAAAGAATCTATGAATTAAGAGAGGCACTCGAAGTGGCGGTACGAGAGAAGTTTAATTAAGTCGACCAGTCCTTATGTGAGAATAGGTAGTAATTCAGTTTTAAAAAGATGCAACTCAAAACAATGGCGGATTTTTTGAACATTTTCTAAAATAACTTAAAGATTAATCTAGTGATATTATCTTTTTATGTTTTAGTTTGTGTAATGTAAATTGTAAAGAACCGTTTAATAATATATTCTGACTTTTTATAAGTTATAAATCATAACAGAATAAAAATACCATGCAATCTAAGTGAAATTAGTCAAGAAAGATAAGAATTGGCTATAACTAAATTTAACTTTTCTAACATGTCTTGAAAACCGTTTTTTAAAAAAGGTAACATTCACCGGTCAACGTATCCTCAAAAATGTATGGTCAAGAAAAGTTGAACCAATAATCCTACACGCTTTTTTTCATTTGAAAAATACATATTTACAATTTTTGTTTATTTTAATTTACAAAATTTGGATGTGACAGCTTCACATTTCTGAGAGCAAAGACGATTAAACTTGTTTCCATGGCTAACTAAGAAATTTTTTTTAAAAATGATAAGAATTGGATATAACTCAGTAATTTTTCGAAGAAAACATATTATAGCTTATATCGCTGATAAGCTTAAAAAGTTGCGCTTTTTATGAAGTCATAGTCAACTATGATTTCCATTTAAAAAAACATATGTTTCTGTCATATGTCAAAAATGACAGGCTTTAGAAAAAAACGGAGGACACAATCTCATTAAGGATGTGATTATCTACAACTTTTATCTGAAAACTTTTTGTCTAAAATAGCTTATAATGGAATTAGGGACAATTTTTAAAATAGCCGAAATTTGTTTTTTTCGAAATATCTAGTAAGCCATGAACTTTTTCAAAAATCTGAAAGGCGCATATTTATGACCCCACAAAACTGCAATTCTTTCCCCATTTAACCGACTCTCTATCTTCAGTAGTTTCCGAGATACCCATAGAGAACATCATAGAAAACTCACCCTGTATATTTATAATTAATTTATTTTTGTTTCCTAAAATATTTTGATTAAAAGATAATATATAAAAGTGTGTAAAAAAAGTAGCAAGTAACCTAAAACCCGCATCTTTGTATCTCTACTCATAAAAAAGAAACCCATATTACATGAAATTGGGACACCCTCTACATAGTTATACTCCAAATGAAATTCTATATTTCCTATGTTAAAAATGTTTATTCAATCGGTAAAATCCGTTGTTTAAGTTTGTTTCAAACCAATCGAAACAATTTCCGGTAAACATATATAATTAAAAATGAAATTTAATGAAAATTTTCAGGTTTATTGCTTTTGGTCTTTCTCAATTTGATGGCTGGCGTACACGTGACGAATTTATTTAACAAAACACGGATCGCATAATAATTTTCTATCAGCTCGACGATCTATAAAATATCGCCAGGACGTTCCATAATATTTACGGATACGATACCCACGTTATATAATAATCTCGTTTATCCTGGTGTACAATCTCGTGGTCATTCCAGAAAATGAGAACGTTAAAATTGACAATTTTTCTTTTTATTGTCGATTTTTGTATTTTCCAATTATCCACCATTATGGATTTTAGAAATACACTCAAATGCAAAAAAAAACGCAACGGAGAAATTTTTGGCTGTGTGTGTTATTTTTGTTATTTTTAGCCCTATTTTTATGATTTTTTTTAAAAATTCGTAAACTAAGTTTTTTTATAAACTTTGTTATTTGGCATATTATACAGGGTTAATCGAACAGTTGTTTTTTTACCTTAACTATAAAACACCCTGTGCAATGATTTCTTGTGTAAATTTTCCTAATACATCATTTTACGGTCAGAACCATGATTCTTGATTAGTTTTTAAGAGCGAAATGATCACGATCAATTTCAATTATCATTAGTTTTTGATGTAATTTTTTAATATGACGAGATGGTTTTGGTGACTATTATCGTAATGTCATATTACGCATTGGATACTCTATACTAAATTAAAAAAAATGATAAAGACTAACGATACAGTCCTGATGTTAATAAAGATTAATAACGATAACATTAACTAACGATTTTAAAGAGAACATATGTAATACTCAAGTATACAAACAAAAAAAAATTGGTATAAAATACGCTAATACTTTGTATTGCCTCCCATGGCTGTTATAACTGCCTGTATAGTGTGACCAACGGATCTGAAGCTAGGGGTATCGGCAGGGGAACGCAGTTGTAAACAAAACACGCCCAATTTCATTCATAAAATAGGCATGGGCGTACGGTGTTTTATGAAAATAATGTGTATCTATCTATTTATGAAAATAATGTGTATTATGAAAATAATAAAATATAAATATAATATTCAGATTAATATTTTTTTTTTCAAAAAATTTTATCCTGTTTGAATCGTTACTGTTGAGTTAGCAGATAAACACTAAAAGTTTTTATTAAAGCTCCCTTAAATATTTTGAATCATTTTATTATTATGTGTTGTTAATATAATACGATTAGAAGAAATAATTACACCTGGGGGTTGGAATTTTTGGTGTTACATAGCAAAATAAAACACTAAATCAGCAATACACCAAAACACTTTTACATTTACACTGGACGCACGTTTCGCTAACCATGTTAACATCATCAGCAGATGATCAAGACTGAGTCTTGAGGTATATTTATTTATATATCTATACTAACTATATTTTTTCTCTATAATACATAATTTTAGATATGTATAACTATTTCCAGCATAATAATCCAAACATAATTTTACGCACCAGTAGATCCTATATTGCCTATTACACCAGATATGGAATCGCTCCGCCAGCATTTTTTAAAGGTTAGGTCATTGTCTACCCATGTTTCATCCAAATAGATAATACTTGGCGATATTTTTGAATTTCGCGTATATATTTATATCTCTCTCTGCAATATAATGGGCCGCTCCATTAATATTTATCTGTTATTTTAACATTTACGCCAAAAAAATCAATTTGATTTTAATAACCCCTAAGCGTTTCCCTGCCAAAGGAAAATTCGATTCTTCCTGCAATTTTTGCAAAATCTTTCTAATTGTGGGGACGACTTTGAATTCGAGATAAAATGTATTTGTCAAATTCCTGACCACTTGGAAATCAAAGTCGTCGAGCTTTTCAACAGCAGTCTCACGTGGCCGTTTCTTTCCAGGGCTGGATATAATTTTATCGGGGTTAGTTTCCTGCCTTTTTTTTATCTTCTGTGTGAATTTTTTTATAGCCGATACGCTAACTCCGGTATAAAGAGATATCCGCTCAAGTTTACGTTTAAGCGGTAACTTAAGCGAACTCTCTGTAGCTTCTTCGTCGCAAACCCTATTTTAAACACAAGAAAATAAACCAAATGAGATTTCATCCACGTTTATTTATATTTATTTTAGTTTAGCTAAAATATTTAGGTAAAATATGTGCCTTTCATTTTAGCCAATATTTAATTTTAATATTCTAATAATTATATTATTATTATTCTATTTACCTATATAAATTAGCTAGTATTTCTCTTGTCCTGGCTATGTACTGGCTATGTAGCGATCAAACTTAATATTAATAATTAAAAACTACGAACGAAAAACATTATAACAAAACAATAAAACACAACTTAACTATTATACGAAAAATATAGGAATAAAGTTTAGGATAACCGGTATAAAATAATGAAAGAAAGTAATAATGATCAAAAGAATGACACCGCCACTAGATATTTCAATAGTATTCAATATTTCTTCTCTTTACAGAAGTGACCGTGAAGTTGGGGATAAGACTAGCGAATAGGAAAGGCGTAAAAGCCATGGCAACCGCGTGGTAACAAATCCTGTGACGTACTCTCGCCAATCATGTTCGATGAATAGGCGGCCATGCGCGGCGATGCCGGTTTATCAATGATATTCTTGAAATATCTTCAGCTTTCATAATAAGCAGATTATACAGAATGAAAGAAATAAGTTATTAAATAAAACATATCCAACAATATGAACTACGTTAAAATTCCTTAGTAATATACGTCAGAATATATGCTAAACACATTATATATAATAAAAATATATTAAATTTATAGTTTATGTTTGGCAATTTTGCAATTTTATAGATAAACGTGGCAATATCGATTTTTTTTCCTCGCATTCCTTTCGTAGCTTCAGATCCGCTGGTCAAACAGTACATGTCCGTTCATACTGTCATTGAGGCTGCCTATATCATATTGCGTTATGTTTTCCCACTCTTCTTTAAGGGCCAAGCGAAGTTTATTTAATGAAGCTGGTACCGCTTCGCAACCTCTAACCCTCCTGCCAAGCATTTCCTAAACGTCCAACAGTTCGATGGGCAGTTCATAGTGGTATATAGTTTACAATAATCACCAAAACCGCCTTATGATAAAAATAACTTCAAAAATAAATGATAATTAAAAAAATTGCAAATTTTTGATGGGAAGTTTATTTCGCTCTTAAAAGTTAACCAAGGCATATATTGTCATGAATAAATATGTCACGAAATTATTGCACAGGGCGGGCGTTTTAAAATTAGGGTAAAAAGCAACCCCTCGATTAACCCTGTAAAATATGCCAAATATTAAAGTTTATAAAAACTGAGTTTACGAATTAAAGTTGATGTAGTTGTTATATACTGCTTGCTAAAAAAAATTGAAAATAGGGCTAAAAATAACAAAAAGATAACACTTCTCCGTTGTGTTTTTTTTGCATCTGAGTATTTAAGTTCCATCTAAGGTGGGTAGACCATGGAAGGCCACTGTAACAAATAAACAGTTTTTATTAGTTCATTTACTGGATAAATGAAAGAAACAAAATTATTAATTAATAATTTGTTTTATTGTGTAACATATACATTACTTTTTTTATTCTATATGTAATCACTATTTATTAAACTAAACTTTTATTAAGCTTCTTCAAGGAATAGGGCTCTATACAAGGCCAATATTATAAATCAGTCGTTCAACTTAAAACTAGAGTTGTAATAATCAAAATATCCACTTTTACTAAAACTACATAAAAATATCTTTCATTTAAACAAAAAATTAAATTAACATAATTAGGTACAAAATAGGTTATATATATATATATAAGTCGGTTCAGAACGTTCTACGACGTTTTCCGACACCTAACCTCCACTCTTTTCTATTTAGCCAGAGGTCATCAGGTATTTCTCTATTTTCTAGTTCTTTATCCACACCCTCCCTCCAGCTTCGTCGCGGCCAACCTCTTTTATTTCTGCCTCGAGGTGTCCACAGTAAAATTTGTTTTGGTAGTTTGTGATCGGGCATTCGTTGCACATGACCAAACCATATGAGTTGTTTTGTTCTTATGTCGTCCACAATTGTGTGTTCTGCTCCCATAATCTCCCTTACTCTGTTGTTGGTTATTTGTTTTCTTTTCGATTTTCCAGCAGATCTCCTCCAGTAATCCATTTCGGTCGCTAATAGCATGTTCTCTGTTCTGCTTTTCAACTGCCATACTTCGCTTCCGTAAGTTATTATGCTTTTCACTACCGTATTATATATATTCTTCTTATTAGTTTTAGAGATTCCTTGATCCCACAGTACACCATTCAACATAGATATTGCCTTGCATTATTCGATCTTTTATACCCTCGTCGAGTTTTCCATCGTTAGTTATTTTTAATCCGAGATATTTATATTTGTCGCAGTTTTTTATCGCGCTTCCATCTTCTAAGACTATGTTCTCTTGTGGCCCCCCTACAGTCATACATTCAGTTTTGGCGATATTTACCTCCAACCCCCATTTCTTATACTCCTCTATCAGCTTTCTTTCCATATATTCAAGGTCGTCGTGATCTTGGGCTAGGACTATCTGGTCGTCCTCAAAAAATAGGGTGTATAGGGTGTCCTCATTTATTAGGGGGATTCCCATTCCTCTACGCTTAAGCATCCATTTTTTTAGTGCTTGTTGCAGGTATATTTTGAATAGTATAGGAGATAGGCAACATCCCTGCTTGAGGCCTTTTGTAATTTTTATGCTTTCTGAAAATGAGTCTCGTATTTTTATTCTAGCTGTGGTGTTCTGGTATAAGTATTTAACTGCTTTAAGTATGTTGACATTTATATTAGTTATTTCCAACGTTTCCCACAATTTATTTAACGGTATGCTGTCATAAGCCTTTTGGAGGTCTATATATAGTAAGTGTACCTCTTGATCTTTTGCCGTTTTTTCTCTAAGACCTGTGTTATGGTAAACAGATGATCCACAGTAGACCTTCCCGCTTTAAAACCCGCCTGTTCTTCTATTTCTATCTCTTTATATTCATTTTCTATTTTATTCTTAATAACAAAATATATATATAAATAATAATAATATATAACAAAATAGGTATAATAACAACATAATTATAATCTTCTTTAAAAAACTCAACGAACATTCCTTGAACGCAATCGTATAACTAAGAATATATTAATCGAAATTATTTAAAAATTATTGTAATGAGTATTATATCGATTATACAACTTTATGTATATTTTTCCTATATAGAAGGATGTGATTAATAAGTGATAATCATTTAAGTGATTATTGCTTGGTGGCCGTATTGTAATTGTCATTTTTTGGTATTTATCTCGTCTCGTCAGGTCTGGACGCACCTTAAGACTTCTTAGGAAAAAATTCAACTATATTTTCATGTTTCTTTTTAATTGTCTTTAAAACGGTATGGAAATTTGGAAAAGTATAAATGTGATTTTCCCTTTTAGAACAAACAAAATTTTTAATAAAGAATGCATTTTTCTCAAAATGTCAATAATAAAAAGCTTTTCTTCTTGTAAAGACAATCCGGGGACATACTATATATTTAAAAATAGCAATGTATATTTCATTTTTAAAGCTGAAAATAAACTTACGTGCATAGAAATCGGCCCACTTTAAATTTTTGGTTTTAACTGTGTCTTTTAGAATCTATTTATCATGGCAAGTAAAAAATATGAGCTGTTTCAAAGACAATTTAACATGCTTTAATATGAGCATAAATTTATTCAGGGTACTTATCGTTTATATGCGTACCAAAGGGTAAACAAATAAAAGGTATTTGTGTTGTGGTGACAATAAGAATAACAAACTTGTCAAATATTGCGATTACTACATTTGTAATCGAAATTTTCACATTGTTCTTTTATTCTTTGATTAGTTGTGTTTCATTGTTTGATTAGTGTTTCAATTTAATGCAGACATCACCGGAAAAAGCCGCCCAAGTAATCACTTTAATCGAAAATGGACCTAAACAGAGATCTGTAGTTCGGCAACTACATATGACACGCGGAGCGGTTCGAAGAGTGTGTGAACCATAGAATAACTATCTGAAAGAAATGAAAACTCCTATGTAAAAGCCTGGAAACACGCGCTCGACGCGATCCAAGCGTGCTACTGGCAGAACTAAAAGTTCGCGCCATATTTTTAAATGGACCTTTACTGCCAGTGCATAAGTTTTTTACTTATATTTGGTAATTTCAATCTAGATTATGAATTTATTTGTAACAAAACACTTTACAAAATAAAAATAATGTATTTTGATACAAATAAATTAATAATCTAGGTTGAAATTATCCCTGAAATTAGAATAAAACACGAAAAATCTGTAACTTGATTATTTTATTATAACATTGTTAAAATTACATATACCACATTCAACAATATACAAGTATATATAAAAGTTATCAGAATTTATACAATCAGTTATAAGTAATTATAAAAAGGGGTTATAAATTATAAATAAATAAATCATTATATAAAAGACATATATCTAGTTAACGTGTATATAATTTGATAATATAACTTTAATCTCAACTTTAATGACCTATTCAAATAGAAACATCTTACAATTCGCGTTATATAATACACAAAGCCAAGGGACAAAATTGTTAGTAAATATATTCTCGATGACTCGAAGCATTCTTTTACAAACAAAACAGGACATATAAAGCTTATAAATAATACAAGGGTATAGAAAATATATAAATAAGTAAATACAAATATATTCTCAAACTAAATGATTATACTCGTTTAAATAAATAAATGATCTTTTTAAAATTACTTGTTTGTCTTTGCAAATTTATTTAATATTTATCTAAAAGCGAACACTTACATAAATTACTGCACAACCTTTAAAATTAAGCTTTTAATATGTGTTATACAAATTCTTGATTCGATATAAATTCATTTAAATAAAACTTTAAAATTAATGATCTTCCAAATTTCTGAGGCAGCCATTTTGTTGAAAGAATTTGTTTTGATTATGAGAAATTTCATAAAAATTATCACAGGGATCAATTAATCTTATATATCGAACTACTTGGCTCTTAAATTTCACAATCCTATCGTCCAAAATACTCTAAATTCGAGAAAATCCATAAAATATTCCCATAAAAACAAACCACATCTCACTTCATTCACTTTCACTTTACTGAAACTGACAGACTGGCTAAATATGGAATAACGTTTATTTTTCAATTTATTTTACTAATCTAACTGATCCGGGTCACTTAGAAATTAAATTTTTACAAGATTTTTACTAAATTATTTAATTATAATTGTTTCTGGCGAAAGCAAACTCCATACCACATACCAATATTTATTCATTGAGTAACAAAGCACATCACTGTTAAATTATCAACATTTTATATAAATATTTATATTTTTCAACTACTCCAACTACTCCAATTACTCAACAGAGAATCAAACGAATTGTTAATTAAACTATACTCTGTGGATGACTTGATAAAATCATAATGAAATTAAAGTCACTAGATGAATATCTAGGGACTTTAGATGAAATTTCTACGCAGCGCCATCTATCCCTCTACTGGCAGAAACTCCGCCGTGTTTCCAAAATTCAAATGGCAGTTTCATCCGCCTGGTGTGAACGCTATGAGGAGACTCGATCCTTTCGTAGTCGACCTGGAACTGGTAGAAAGAGATATACAACGGATCGTGATGACCGCTTTATTGTGTCAACAATGTTAAGAAATCGGCGTCTTAATGCTATTCAGGTGCAACAACAGCTCCGTGAAACACGAGGAGTGACTATTAGTCGGTGGACAGTAAGACGAAGATTGAAGGAAAGTAACATGACCCCCAAAACACCCGCAATTGGTCCAAAACTTACCCCAGCCCATCGTCAAGCACGCCTGCGTTTTGCACTGGAACATCTGAATTGGACACTAGAACAATGGGAATCCTTGGTAGCCTCTATGGTAGCGACCAAAGAAGAAAAGTGTACCGGAGGCCAGGTGAGCGATTCGCAGAATGCTGCATTGAGGAGCGGATTGCTTATGGAGGTGGTTCCTGCATGATCTGGGATGCAATTCCTATGACTGCGCGAACCGACCTAGTTTTCATCCGTTGGGGCGACCGTCGGCACGGGAAAGGGGGTTTAACTGGTGCTAGGTATATTGAGGAGATTTTAGCAGTTCATGTCTTACCTTACGTCGACTACATTGGAAATGAATTCACTTTTATGCATGACAATGCGAAGGCACACACATCAAGAATCGTACACGATTACATTTCAGAAGTCGGATTTCGGGTTATGGAATGGCCAGCATGCAGTCCAGACTTAAACCCGATAGAACATTTATGGGATGAGCTAAAACGAAGAATTCGTACTAGACGAAGAGCCCCAACTTCTATTCCAGAGCTCATTGTTGCAGTAGAGCAAGAGTGACTTAACATCCCGCAAGAAACAATATCAAATTTGATCGAATCTATGCCAAATCGTATGAGAGATGTTGTTAGAGCAAGAGGGGGTCATACCCATTATTGAAAATTTAGTTTAGTTAATTGTCCATAAATAAATAAATAAATAAATAATAACATACACCTCTTAGTAATAAAAAACGATAATTTGTTTCATGCATTAATTTAATAATTTTAATTCAAAGAAACCAAAATACAAATTAATATCTCTAAACTCTTTTCAAAGAATATGAAATTGTCTTTCAAACAGCATGTATTTTTTCTTAATCCGACAAATAGATTCTAAAAAATATATAGTTAACTTTAAAATTTTGCCTTGGGCCGATTTCTATGCTCGCAAGTGTAGTTTTAGAAGAGATTTAATATAAAAAAGTAGAAAGTAAAATTTTGTGCCCAAAACGCTCTCCAGAAAATTAAAATAAAGCCACGTCCTTACTGAAAGACTTTTATGCATGACACGGAACAAAATGTGATGAAGTTTCAGTTTTGGATAGAGCAAAAACATACGTCGATATAACGAGAACAAAGTGAAAGGTAGCATGGCAGAATAGAAAGGAAAATGGTAATGAGGACGAATATTCTTGACGCAGTTTGATGAGGGTTTCTTTAATGAATAGGTTATTTATCAAGGGATGGTCTGTTCTGCCTTTCTAGCCCTTTATAATACATATATTCATATTACATCATGAATATGAATGTTAAATATCCGGTTTTTTTTTACTTCTGACATTAAACGGGTAAATTTACTTCTGATATTAAAACCGGTATATACCAAAAATAACAAATACATCAAAATTATTCAATTTAATGAGCGAAAATTTGAGATTTTTAATTTAACTATATTCCTATTTCCTGTCACCCGAGATTTATAAAAGGTAATTACCGTTTAATTCAAAATTTTAATAACACGCAGCGACAAAAAAGGCAAAAAGCCTCACTTTATAATATTTAAAGGCGATTATTTTGAACTGGCCGTACTCTCGACACAATTTCAATTAAAAAATTCTATTTTATTCGAAAATGAGTTCCTATTAGTGCGGAGGCGAAAACCTGTTTAATCTTGCGTCCGGGGGTCCCATTACGACCTCCCTCTAACCCCCTGCCCATTAATGGGCCGTTTTAAAACAATTTGGCGCTTTAGAATTTCGGGAAAAACGACCAAAAAAATAACGTTAGCTGATAATGGAAAATGCTCGTTTGAGCCACCGGTTGCCCTGAGTGTTTATTGTCAGCAATTTGTTTTTAAATTAGTCAAAAATTAGCTTTAGAGAATTTGGGAAAAAGTGTAATGGCTACTTGATTTTTAGGTAATTACGAGGTTCACTGGTATGGTATAGCTGTAAATGTGAATCACATTTAATTTTCTTTTCTCCATTTAATTCAATTTATTTGTGGTAATTTTTGGACGCCGATCGATGTATTTAAATCAGCTTTTTATTAAAAATAACACGATCAAAAAGGCTGTGATAGATGCTTGACAGCAGTATTTTAAAGTATGTTTGAAAAAATTCATTGCTTACAATGACTGTTTGAACCGAAAATAATTAATCGTGCGTTTAAAAAAGTAGCTAAGCATATACTGGATGGATACTGGATGCCGCAATTCCTATGTCACACAGCATAAAGCTTTAACCGAAATGTCATTTCTATAGCTACTACAACAGCATTTCCTTCCGATCACACTGTATATATTAGATTAGAATAAGCACATAAAAATAACAATATCCACGAGAATATGATTCTAATCTTCGCCACATTTTACATAAATACACTGTTATCAAGATATTCCGGTGCAGTTAGGTTACTGGGAAAATAAAAATGAAACGGAAATTCTAAAGACTTTCATATTTTACGATTATGCGCGCATGGAAAAATGTTAAAGCTACGATTTTCTTAGAGCTCTAATATTTTACGGTCTGAAAAAATGAAGGAAGGAACGGAATCTTCATCATCCAGTGATTAAGTATACAGAGAAACACTATAGAAAATTTACGTTTATTAAGAGAGAGAAAGATTTAAAAATATTTTTTTTGATTAAACTTTAAAATATAAAAATACTCAAGAAATGCAAAAATATTTGTATACAAATTTCATTTGGAAGCTGAAGTAATTTTAACTTCTAGATAACAGTTCTGTCAACAGAAGACGCGCAATTTCTTGTTGATATTACTTCGTGAGCAGATTGTGGTTTTTCCTGGCTACCATGAGACAAATAGTATAAATAGAGATTATAATAACTTTTATGCAGATCGTATATGATTATAGTATTTTATTAAATTATAACTATTTATCTGTAACATTTTTTGTGTTCTTTTTTTTTCTGCACAAAAAAATTACAGAATATTATGTATTGATAAAGTTCACTTAATCTGGATGCCAGCCCACCAAGAGATAGAAGGTAATGAAAAAGCGAACGATCTAGCTAGAAAAGGAGCGAACACTCCACTAACTGAACCAGCATCACTCTGATTCCAAGTGGAAACGAGCTTGAAGCAAAACTCAAGAATCTGGAAGACTCCATTAGTCCAACTGTCTAAGACACTCGGACTTACGACCCAGAAAAATCAAAGAAAAGATTTTTCTTGATTTAAGTTAGAACAATCTTCGGATTGTCATGGGGTTTTTAACAGAACACTGCCTCGTCAATGAACACCTCAGTAGATTGAAGCTAATAATAGTCCAAGAGGCGGATACAAAAACATGCATACATATACCGTCATTACTCGCTGACGAGTATTTGACACGCATCAGAAGATGGTCACGAAACGCGTTTTCTTTCATGAGCTTTTCTGTGACTGAAAAGCCCGATACGTGATGTTATCTGTCTACCGCACTCCAGAAATTCAAAAATGTCATTGCTTTGTTGCCTCTTTACTTTTTGGTTGTCGCTCTTAACTGACTACAATTCTTCATTCCGGTCTATTGTGAGCTGCCTCTTCCCACTCATTCTGCTTGTTAATTCCCTTTAAGTTTTCGTGGAAAATATCCTTGAACCTTTTGAGTTGTCCACCCGGCCTCCTCTTACCGTCTACAAGCTTACCGTAAAGCAGAGATTTTGGTATGCGGTTTTCTTGCATTCTGCGTACGTGACCAGCCCATCTTAAGCGGGACTTTGTAATCATGACTTCAATACTCTCGCAGTTAGCTTTTTCAAGGACCGATACGTTTGAGACATGATGGAACCATTTTATTTTTAAGAGTTGTCTAAGATGTCTCTGTTGCAACTTGTTTAATGCGTTCATGTGTCGGCGGTACGGCACCCAGGTTTCGCTTCCATATAACATGGTGGGAATTATTACCGCTCGGTACACCGCAAGTTTCGTTTTTGTGCTCAAGTAATGATTGTAGAGAACCCTGTCTTTTAATTTCCAGAATGCTCTTGAGGCGCTAATCCTGTGCTGAATTTCAGAGTCGATATTGGCCTTTTCCAAAATCAAACTGCCAAGGTAATTGAATTCCGCTGCATATTCCAACAGCTCATCTCCGATTTTTATAGCATTGTTGTGATCTTCCGGGGGAGTGCACATGATTTTAGTTTTATCGATGTTCAGCTTAAGTCCCAAGGCCTCGTATACCCATGTTTATGTGTTCAACATTTCTTGCAATTGCTGTAACGTATTTGCAACTAGAGCACAGTCATCAGCGTATTGAAGTTCTGTGATGAATTTTGTACGTGTTTTTGCTCTGAGTTTTTTATGTTGAACAGACCGCCGTCGAATCTGCATTTAATGCCCAAACCTCTCTCCTGCAGTTTGCTGTCTACTATAATGGAGAGCGCTGCCATGAATATATTGAATAGTAGAGGCTCTAAGACACATCCCTGTCTAACGCCTGTGTTTGTTAGGAAGGGATCGCTCAGTGATCCATGATATGACACTCTTGATTTGTTGTTGTTATGGAGGCCTTTACACACTGTAAGAAATTTAATGGGTACTCCGAACTTTTTCATAATTGCCCAAAGTGCATCTCTGTTCACAGAGTCGAAGGCTTTTGTTAGATCGATGAATGCAACGTAAAGTTTAGACTGCTGCTCTTTTACTTTTTCCTGTAGTTGCCGGATGGAGAATATGGAATCGACGGTACCGCGGTTTGTACGAAAACCCGTTCGCGATTCTGGGAGGATTTTTTCTATATGTGGGTGCAGGCGGTTTGACATAATTTTTGCAAGAATTTTTTCTCCGATATCTAGTAGTGAAATTCCTCGGTAGTTTCCGCAGTCTGATGCACTTCCCTGAGGTACCTCTCCGCTTTCTCATATGACATCAAAGAGAGCCTTAAGATGACCAATAAGTTCTTTACTTGCACACTTATAGATTTCCGCCGGAATCGCGTTACAGCCAGCTGATTTGCTGTTTTATGGAGTCCTTTATTTCCTGTTCTGTTATTGGAATGTCTAATACATCGAGGCTGTTATACTGAGGTATTGTGTTGAGTGCTTCCATATTTGGGTTGTTTTCTTGGTTAAGGATATGGCTGTAATGCTCTTTCCAGCGGTTTCTGATTTGCTCTTCCTCTTTTAGAAGTTCGCCATTTTGTGCCGTGATTGGGCATCTTGCCTTCTTAGTTGGACCGTATACTTCTTTTACAGCCTCGAAGAATTTACGATAGTCGTGATGCGTGGCATACTCTTGAATCTGACTAGCTTTTTGCGACCACCAGTTATCCTTTAGTTGGCGCAGGTTTCTTCGGAGCGTGTTATTGGCTGTCTTAAAGTTGTCTGCTAGTCTTGTGTTGTGTGGATTTGCAGTGACGGCTTGATGTGCTCTCTGCTTTTGTTCCAACAAAGCCTGTATATGCGGTTGATTTTCGTTAAACTAGTCTGGTTGTTTCTTTTTGTTAGATTTTCCCAGTACTGCTTCGCTGGTTTTGTGAATCGCAGCTCTTAGTTGTGTCTAGCCATGTTCAGCATCCACGATTGAGATTGAAGTTATCGGTGGAAGTGATTCTTTGATGGCTTCCCGGAGGGCGTCGGCGGTAACGTTGTTCACTAGACCCCGTACGGTCAATCTGGTTATGTAGCTTTGCTTTTAACAGTGTGGATGTTTTGGTTTTAATTGGATTTTCATTTTTGGGATTAAAAGTCGGTGGTCAGTGCCACATTCGGCATCTACTCTGGCTTTTGTGAGACTGACATCTTTTAGGTGCGTCCTTCGAACGATTACGTGGTCCAATTGGTGCCAATGGCCTGATCTCGAATGTTTCCAGGTACCTTTAAATTTGTCCTTCAGCATGAACCACGGATAATACAAAAACATGCAAGAGTTTTCTGAAGGCTCATATTTTCAAAATCACTTCCAGTGACAATATTTTTTTGACAGCGCGTTTGAGGTAGCGCTGACGCTTTGTGTCTCCAGTCTAGGGAATGTAATCCCGCACCAAAATCTCAATCCCTCAAACCCGCGGGATTAAAGCAATCAATCCCGCGGATCCGCAAAATTGCGGGACTGTAAACAGTAAATGCTCCTCTTTTCTCTCGCCGATTTTGGGATGCGGTTTGGACCTTTTAGACCCATCTATTGTGATTAAGATGCTATGTGGTTTTCGAAAATATATTTAGCCAATTCTCGTATACAGGGTGTTTTATAATAGTATACAAATTTGGTTAAGACTCTTTTTTGCCGAAAATTTACAATTTTTGAAAAATCGAATTGTACTATGTACGACTAATCTGTACTGAAATTAGAATAAAAACAATTTAGTGGGTTTTTTAAAATGTTTTGTTTTAAGTAAAAATATGCATTTATAGTCATACATTATTTGGTCCATTTCATTTTGCATAGACCCACAATATATTGATATAGCGTGTATCTTAAACTAGCTATATAGAAATTTGGACCGATGTATACAGGGTTTTCAAAAAAAAGTTTTTTTTAACTTGTGTTAGTTATCTGCTTTTAGATACACTCTATATCAATAATTTTTTGGCATAGGTATGCAGAATGTGCAAAGCTTTTTGTACTATTTAGGACCATCGTATGACTAAAAATGCATATTTTTCGAAAAAACGTCGTATTTTCCTTAAAATAAAAAAATTAAAAAAACCGATCAAACTGTTTTTTTCTAATTTCAATACAGATTAGTCGTACTTGGTAAAAATTTCGATTTTTTAAAAATTGTAAATTTGCGGTAAAAAAGATTCTTGACCAAATTTTCACACTCTTATAAAACACCCTGTATACGAGAATTCGCTAAATATATTTTCGAAAACCACATAGTATCTTTAAGCTGCCCTCACACGATCAATAACATTGTCAATGTTTTTTATTGTCAATATTTTATCAATATTTGAAAGTTGGCCTGACACGGTCAATACGTATATCAATATTAAGTTTTGTGCAGATATTAAAGTGTGAATTATACCCTATGCCAAAAAATTTAAGATAAAAAAAGCGTGTCATTTTGACATTTTGGCAGTGAGTGTCAGTTAGTGAGAAAAAATAGAGGAAAAAATTTAAGAAAAGATGTTATATAAAAAATGGATATCCAAAAAGAAAAAGGTTCGGCCAACTAAATCTTCTAGAATATACGTTAAGAAACGGGAGCCTGATGATTGCGATCTAAAACTGGTGAAAACAACGACGGCGATTTTCCGTCTTCCGCCATGGTTACCAATAAACTAGTCAAATTTTGTCAATCATGCGACCTAACGATCAATATATTGTCAATACGACTAGCTCCGCCTTTAATATTGTCGAGTATTGTCAGGATCCCGAAAATCCATCAATATATTGAAAGTACATCAATATGTATGCTCAAACGCTCAATAATATTGTCAATAATCCAAAATATTGACAATATTATTGATCGTGTGAGGGCCGCTTTAATCACAATAGAGGCATCTAAAACCTGGACCAAACCGTATCCCAAAATCTTTTTTAGTTCAAGAGATATTCAACTTTAAATTTACCATAAAATTTTGCTTCTCCCGATAATTATGTCCGGCAGTTTATTTGACGAAATTGTCCACAAGTACTAGTTAAACGCTTTTATTTACTTACGCACATACGCCAGAAAGAAATCTAACAATAACCTGTTTGTTTCACTTATTTTTAATGGCCAAGTCGTAAGGGGAATCCCCTGGTGTCGATCCCGCAGATCCCGCACGGTAAATCCCGCAACTTTGATCCCGCAGAATCTCATAGGGATCCCGCATTTGCGGGATTGCATTCCCTACCTGAAACTGTATGATAACTCAAGAAATGAGGACACAATAGATCTATAAGGTCGCGTTGATTAACTTTCCTCTACAGCTGTAGAGGCAATCTTTATTTGTTTCTCTGTTAATAATTCTTACTAGGGAGGGGGTCAAAAAGTTCTCAAAAACTCCTCGTGTAATTTATGTACACCCCCTAATTCCTCATAGAATAATGAATTATTTGTTATCGCTTTAATGGGTTCAATATCGAAAATATCGGTCAAAATCGGATGTATTAACCAATTATTAACCGAATTAGACCTCGGCAGGTCGGCGGGGCTGGCTCTTTTACGGTCGACGGGACAGATAAATAAATTCCGGGTCCTCGACGGTTTGACCGACGACCTGGAACGGGCCCGGAGCCGCCGCCGCCGCTTTATACAATCACCGGACCAGGAAAAAAAGGAGAGAAGTTGGTCAATAATCCGACGAGTTTGTGTCTCGATACTCTGTTTTCATTAGAGCTTGTGTATTTAAAGGAAACCAAAAGGAATCAATGGAAAATCCATAAATTTCACTAAAACTAAAAATGGTGAATGAAAAAACAAATGATACACCGTTGTAAAAACGCCTTCAGAAGCAATATTGATGTACAGGGTGGTCGAAATTGGTCTGTTTTAACAGAGAAAACCTATTTCCTGACTAGATAGAGCAAAACCGACATAGATGTCATGGGCTCGATTTCTGAGAAACGTTTAATAGCGTTAACCGCCTGTTGATATTTTCACTGTCAACTGAGATACGGGGTCTTTTTCGATTTTTTACCATTTTGAAAATTGCCCATAACTTTTTCATTTCGCGGAATAAAATAAAATTCTGTAAAAACGTTATTAAGGCACTTTTTTAGTCACAATCCAGTGGCGTAGTCAGTTTTTTTCTATGCTTGCTCTTTTTGTCAGAAATAATAAAAAATATAATTTTTTAAACGGAAATCATAGTTGGCTATGAACTTAAAAAAATGCTGGCGTTTTACTCTTTCCAATGATCTAAAGTTATGGACATCTATTTCTAAGAATGAGAGAAATATTAGGTTTTTGATCTTTGTATCGAAGCGGGCCTTGATTTTGTGTTGACTTATTTGCCTAATTATTTTTTATCACAATTTAATATTCTATATTATTATTTATCTGCATAATTAAAGATTTTTGACGAGGTAAATTAACATTCTATATTAGTATTAGTAATTACAATTGAAATCGATACAATAAACAAAGAATAAAACTAAAAAAAAGTATTTTTTGAGTGACGAATATAGGTTTCTAAAAAAATCATCAAAGATGTTCAAACTGAGCACCCCCATGTTGAATATACAATGAACATCTCTTCTGAGCACAGAGTTACAATACTTTATTAGGCGAACTGGTGTAATAAGTCCGAAAGCTTGCCTAGTAGCCTTCTGTAATTCTTCTCTCGTCCCAATGGTTCTTCCCTTATATATAAGGCCTTTTAATTTCCCCCATAAAAAAAGTCAAAAGGAGTTACATCACAGGACCTAGCAGGCCAAAGTATGGGATCGCTTGTTCCAATCCAATTCTCTCTAAATTCTCCATTTAAAAGTGCAGTTGTAAATGTAATTGTAAATGGTAATACTAACATAGAATGTTGATTTACCTTCCCAAAAGTCTTTAATAATGCAGATAAATATTGATATAGAATATTAAATTGTGATAAAAAATAATTAGGCAACTATAGGTCAAAACAAAATCAAGGCCCGCTTCGATACAAAGATAAAAAACGTAATATTTCTCTCATTTTTAGAAATAAATACACATAACTTTATATCGTTGGAAAGGGTTAAACACCAGCATTTATTAAGTTCATAGCCAACTATGATTTCCATTTAAAAAATTATATTTTTTATTATTTCTGACTAAAAAAGCAAGTATAGAAAAAAACTGACTACGCCACTGGATTGTGACTAAAAAAGTGCCTTAAGAACGTTTTTACAGAATTTTATTATTCCGGGAAATACAAAAGTTATAGGCAATTTTCCAAATGGTAAAAAATTCAAAAAGACCCCGTCTCGGTTGGCAGTGAAAATATGAACGCCATTAAACGCTTCTCAGAAATCGAGCCCATGACATCTATGTCGGTTTTGCTCTATCTAGTCAGGAAATAGGTTTTCTCTGTTAAAACAGACCAATTTCGACCACTCTGTACAGGGTGGGCCAAATTCGACGCTTTTAAATGGAAACACCCTTTTCTATAGGAGATAGACAAAAACTTATATCGGTGTCTGGAGCTCAATTTTTGTCAAAAACATGATGCTGAAAACCGCATATCGATATCTGTTACCGTTTCGAAGTTACGGGGTGTTTTTAAAAAATATGCATTTTTAACAAATCGCTGTAACTTTTTTGCTATGGAAAATTTAGTATTTTTATGAAAACATTTCCAATTTAATGGTTTAAGTATAAATTTTTTAAAATTAATAATTTAAGAATTTTCAACAGAAAATTTGATTTTTTATACGAGACACCCTGTATATTTTTAATTTATTGAAAAGAATTTAAAATTACCTTTCCAAAAATATAACACACTTGATATTTTGCTCGATTCCTCTTCGAGATATAGAGTATATAAAAATTCGCCCGCTTTAAATAAGTAGGTTTTGAACGGCAGCGGCTGTAATGCAAAAAAATTCTAGCTGTGAGCATCAATTAAAACGAAAATAATATTTGCTATGAGAGATGCAGAATTTTATAACAATTTAGAATATATTTCACCAACATCAACACATTTAAACTATATCTAATAACAATAAAAATAAATAGCAAACTAAGACATGAGATTTTGCTACAGGTGTTCGACATATCGGCCGTCTTCTGTTATGGACAGACGGGGCAGTTTTTGAAAATTTCTCTCGGAACTCATTAACTCAGTGGGGGTGAAAGATACCCTCTCATAACTACTAAGTATTTCTAATTCTTGTCTCGATTATACGGAAGAATAAGGAACCTTTATTCTTCCGCAAATATATCCATAGGATTAGATCCATGAGCACTAAGTCAGGCGGCCTCGACGGCCAACGGCTGGGATCTTGGTTAGCTATTGAATTATTCTTGAAATTGGCTGCAAAAATTTGCTGACAACTTCAGCGTTCAGAGGCAATGCATCGTCTTGCTGGAAAATATATTTTCGAGTTCCATTAAGGGCATATCATCAATAAGGGGTCCAAAGCCTACTAGTGGCGAACTTTTAATAATTCTGTATTTCGAAGGGCATTATAACAAAATATCAAGTGTGCTATATTTTTGGAAAGGTAATTTTAAATTCTTTTCAGTTAATGAAAAATATAGAGGGTGTCCCAAATGAAAAATCAATTTTTCTGTTCATAAATCTTAAATTATTAATTGTAAAAAAATTATACTTAAACCATTAAATTCTACGTAAAAAGATGCTTTGGAAATGTTTTCATAGAAATACAAAATTTTCCATAGCGAAAAAGTTACAGCGATTTATTAAAAATGCACATTTATGAAAAACACCCCGTAACTCCGAAACGGTAACAGATATTGATGTGCGGTTTTCACCACCATGTTTTTGATGAAAATTGAGCTCCAGACACCCATATTAGTTTTCGTCTATCTCCTATAGAAAAGGGTGTTTCCATTTAAAAGCGTCGAATTTGACCCACCCTGTACAGTCTTATTTATAATTACCAGTTGAAATTGTTATCGTTGATTTATTTATTTATTTATTGTTTTATTCACTTAATCTGCATAGCGGGTCGAAAGTGGTTCACCCCTATAGCTTTTTTATTTTGTCAGATAAATAAACAAAATTTGATATGTTAATATATGACATAAATTAATTTTCGAATCCGAACAATTTCCTAAAATGATCATCATCATCATTCTCAGCTTATTCAACCATTTACAATTTTATTATGGTGTAGTATGCCTCACATATTTAGATACTTTTTTCCCAAAATATTAATACAGTACTTTCTGCTTCAGTGTCGAAATATTCAGCTATTTTCTAGAAAAAAAAATAATCTACTTATTTTCTTAGACACTATATCAATCCAGGCTTCGATGAACAAACAAAAATAGCTTTTCTAAAAGGGGTTCTCCTTCAAAACAAAATCGAAAAGTTGTGGGTGAAGAAAATAAGGGCAAGAAAACTTTATGACTTTATAAATGGAGGCGTAAATATTAGAGGACTAAATTCCAGATTGGGGTACAACGTACAAAAGGAAAAAGTTCTCAAAACAACGACCAGTCTCATTAAACATTTTCTGTTCCACCCGAAAAGCACGAAATAATTAGGTTTTAGCTTTAATGCTTCTTAAAGTATTTTTTGTACTGGTTTTAAATGTACTGTAACTTTACAGTGGAGTTTTTAACTTTACAGAGATTACAGTGAACTTTAAAATAGTGAAATACGTAAATAAATTCAAATAGAAGTTTTTAATCATCCGCTGATGATGATAACATGGTTAGCGAAACGCACATCCAGTGCAAAAGTAAAAGTGTTTTGGTGTATTGTGGTGAATTAGTGTTTTATTTTGCTGTTGTAAAACCAAGGGTTCCAGCCCCTAACTGTAATCATCATCATCATCATCATCATCTAAATCATCATCATCATCATCATCATCATCATTATTCTCAGCTTATTCAACCATTTCCAATTATGATGTGCGTCTCTCACATATTTAGATATTCTCTTTGTAGTTGGGCCCATTGTTGTCTATTGTTGGCTGTGCGGGCCCAAGTTATCCTTGCTAATTTCATAATATCATGGTCCCATCTCAGGTTTGGTCTTCCTCTAGGTCTCTTAATTCCCAGTGGGTACCATGCTGTAATTTTTGTGGTCCATCCATCCTTCTTGCCAGGTATCCTGGCCATTTGCCACTTCAGGGATTTGATTTTGTAGATGACATCTATTATCTGGGTCTTTTGTCGTATCCACTCTATTCTTTTAGGACTTTCTTGGTTATTCCTAACATATTTCCATTGAGCGTTTTGCGACCTGCAGTTTTCTTATAATGGCCGTTTTAAATGTCCAGGTCTTGAAAGTATAGTTGTGATGACTGGTAGTACACATTTGTCGAATGTTTTCTTCTTTAGATAAAGTGGTATTCTAGATTTAAATATGATTGAGTTTCTTCCATAATTACTCTATGCTAACTTAATTCTTGGGTTGATCCCGAACTGTGTATTAGTTGTCCCAAATATATGTATTCTTCTAGTGATGGGCAAAAATGTTATTTTTAGATAACAGTTGAAACTGTTATAGTTATTTATAAAAAACAGCTTAAAATAACAGCTTAAAAATAACAGGTTTCTTTATTTTACTGCTAAATATCTGAAAGTATTAGGCGGTCACCGCCAGGCGTATTAACGCAGTTGCAAGTTGCAACAATGACGTGCTCGGTGGTAATATTTCCAGGGTGTCAAAACATTTCTAAATATCGATTGTTATCTAAAATACCTCTCTAAAAACGGTGGTTGTTTACAAATAAGCGCTGTTTACAAATTGCGATATAAAAAAAGCCAAAATTCCGCCACCCGTCTATACCTACATATTCCGATCTACCTACGCCCTGCCCCTCGATCCGCGTAGATCCTGAATTGAGTAGCAGTGTACAGGGTGCATCTTACTCGACGGGCGAGAAGCTCTTAGTTATGATTTTACCATTTGCGGTTAAAAAATAACAATATAAGAAAATGTGTAGTATATTCTTCATAAGTAAACCAACTACACACTAGAGTTCGAATTTATTCTACACTTAAACTAGCGTGTACCCGCGACTTCGTTCGTGTCGAATTAATAATTTCTAATGGTGATGATAAAGCAAAACAAGAATTTCAATTAACATACAGACTGGATAACATTTTCTCACATGTGCCAAAAATAAGCTTTAAACGTCGAGCAGTTTAAACAGAATCGTGGTTAATCAATTACTGAGCTTTTTGGAACACCCTGTATGATTTTTGAAAAAATGTCAACATATGTAAAAAAACAAAATAAATTATGCGTGTCCAGGCGTTTTCCCGAAAGACTAACCGTTTTTTAAATAACAAATATTGTAATATTTGAGGGGCGTTTTCACCCTGTTGGAATTTGAGATTCGAGAAACCCCTCCTTATCGAACCTCAACCCCACAGTCAATCCGTTTGCCAAAAATCAGCTTTAAACGTCAAGCAGTTTAAGCAGAATAGTGATTACTCAATGGTCATATTTTATGAAACACCCTGTTTATATTTTTTAAAAATCTGAATATATGTAAAACAACATAATAAAATATACGTGTTTTAAGAGTTTTTCCGAAAAACTCACCGGTTTTTAAATAAAAAATATTCTAATATTTGAGGGTAGTTTCACCCCTTAGAATTCGAGTTTCGAAAATCCCTTCTTATTGAACCTCTACACCCTAAAGTCAATCCGTTTTCAAAAAATCAGCTTTTTACGTCAAGGGCTTTAAGCAGGATCGTGATTAATCAATCACCAGATTTTCAAAACACCCTGTATACATTTTTAAAAATCTTAAAATATTATTCTGAAAATTTTTCAGAATAAATAAATACCTAAATATTGAAACTTAATAAGTAAGTACTGAAACATACAGCGCCATAATATCTCGACCTCCGCCCGTTATGCTCGTAACAGGTTGAAAAACAATGTACTATCTAAAATAACTGATGCGTTATTCTCCAAACTGTTTCGAACCTCCATCGACAATCGACCGATGCAGCAGCGCTCCTTTTCCCACCGATTATCTCGACCACCGCCCTGTTATGCTCATAACAGGTTGAAAAACAACGTGTCTAAAATGACTGCTTCTCCAACCCGTTGCGAGCCTCCATCGACAATCGACCGATGCAGCAGCTTTCCTTTCCCACTCCTGTTATCTCGACCGCCAGGCGTTATGCCCGCAACTGTTTCAAAAAAACCTGCTTCTTTTATATCCTATTATTTTTAAGCGGTATCGACCGAAGCAGCTACGTTCGCCGAACGCATTCCCCACTCCGTTGTCCGTTGTCTCGCCGCCTGTATCGATGATTGACGAAATAACATGTTTTCCATCCATACTAGTTGTTTTTTGGAATTGCTTCGAGCAGCATAGAATTTCGTGACGGTGCAGAGCGCCGACTTTGTTTTTCGTTTTACGAGCGGCCGATCTCTACCTGTCGTTATTTTATATCTGTTATTTTTTAAAAGTAGTAACGGTTGCGTTATGTTATTTATAAATAATTGTTATAAAATAACAGATAGTTAAATAACAACCCATCACTATATTCTTCTAATATTTCCAGTTTCGTGTTATTTACTAGAATGTTCTTTTTGTCCTCTAGTTCGTTGCACATTACTTTAGTTTCTGCTAAATTCATTTTGAGATCTATTTTATTGCTGGCTGTATTTAGTTCGTTAATTTCTGTTTGTAGTTTTTCGGGACTACTGGCGATTAGGACTTCAGCGAATCTTACATGGTTAAGATATACTCCGTCTATTTTTAATCCTTTGTTGGTCAAGTCTAGTTGACGAAAGATTTAGGCGTAAGAGTGCTTTATCGAGGCTTTACTTTTATGCCTAGGTGTTAAAATGACTTTTTTTATTTTGTCAAAAACACGTCGCAAAAATTAATACTTTTGTGACGCCCGAAAAAAAATTTTTTCTTAATCATTTTACTCTACAAATTTCAATATTATTTTTGTCCTTTAAATTAATTTTACCTTCTCCTTTCAGATCGTTTTCTCACCTCTAATTCAAAAATAAAATCTGAGAAAAAAAAACAAAACAAACGAAAGGTTCTTGATGAAAGGAACTTCACTCCGATTGTGTTTTGTACCTCCTTTGACGAATTTAAGTGCTTATATCATAAAAGTCTATTTTTCTTTTGTTTCCTTTATCAAAGACATTCTCTTTCCTTTCAGCTTTCCACGGCCTTCAGTTAAATTTAATATTTTATTTTGTGTTTTTTTCTTGTGTTGGAGGCGTTTTCTAATAAAAGTTTGAATAAAGTCCCTTTTACACTTACCGTTTTACGTTATATACGAATCTTAGATAGGAACTATCGGAAACAAGGAATCTCCATCTGATCTGATGGTCAAACAGCGTTAAAAGAGATCAACTCAGTAACTATCAATTCGAAGATGGTCAAAGAATGCCCAGAGAAGCTGAACAAATTAGGCAAAGAAAATAAAGTCCTCCTACTCTGGGGGCCAGACCACCAAGGGTAAGAAGGTAATGATAACTGGAAGAAAGAGGGACTAGGGACTCAAAGCAGAACTCAAGAACCTGGAAGATTCCATCCGCAACCTTGAATGGGAATCCTCCAACAGTATAAGATACTCGAAGAAATTTCCCAGATACTATGATCCAGAAAAATCAAAGATTTTCCTTGATTTAAGCAATAACAATTCTCGGATTGTCACGGGGTTTTCAACAGGACGATGTCTCTTCAATGAAGACCTCACCAAATTGAAGCTAACAATAATTAAAACAACGACGAATGCAGATTCTGTAGAAAATGGGGAAACACCAGAACACTTCATCCCTGAGTGCGCCATAAACCTGGGCACGACAGATATGGGAGATGAAGAACTAACCTCTGTAAAACCTCTCATATACTCGCTTTTGTCAAAGCCCTGAGACTGTATGATGGGTTATCGGGTCAGAACGTCCTACGACCACGTTGTGCGATGCTAACTTCCACCCTGTGCGATTTTCCCATTGATCTTCGGTCAGATTTTTCTCGATTATCGATCTTCTTATTCCTTCCATTCATGTTTTCTTGGGACGTCCTCTCTTTCGTTCACCAGGTGGTATCCAATGAAATACTTGTTTTGTGCATTCTCTGAACGTGGCTGTACCATATTAATTGTTTTTGTTCTATATCATCCACTATTGTTGCCTCTATTCCAATCTGCCGTCTAATGTATTCATTCCTGATTTTATCGTTCCGTGAAATTCTCATTGCTCTTTCTAATCGTCCCATTTCTGTTGTTTCTAATTTTCTTTTATTCCTTTCAGTGAGTCGCCATGTTTTACACCAAAAAAATAATAATTCGTTATAAATCAAAAAAGGGCGACACAACAGATCTACAAAGCGTGGTGTTTAACTTTTTTCCCCTTCTCATATAATCTATAATAATTTACAACATACTAAGGGCTGGCAAAGGTTAGTTTTGGGTCGAGATTTCCGTTTATAAGAAGAGTACAATGCGTTTATAATGTACTGAACAAAGAGAGAACAGTAAACTCGTTGCCAAATGAATGAAAAAAACCGAGAAACTGTGCACATTGCTAAGTGGAAGGGGATGTAATAGATTTTGTCGCAGTCGATCGGACGACCCAATCAGTACCTCTGTCAGTACTTAAAGTTCTAGTGAAATGTGTACATCATGCGTTCAGCTTCACGATTTAATTACGTCTCGCGATGCTTTATTAACGAGTCGTTATAATTTTCCCTATAGCTTGAACAATTTTAAGTTCAAGTTAGAAACACTTGCATTTTTGGTAAAAATGAGTGGAATTGAGTTGGTGTTCGACAGTGGTCGCGCTATTAGAACTCTGAATTCAAAAATCGATATCTCGAAATCTATTAAAAATAATTGATTGTAGTTTTTTCAAAAACTTTCTTAACATTTCTACTAATATTCTTCGCAGACAGTATGAGAAAATCTTTATAAATAAAAAAGTTATACGATTGCTGAAAACTGCTGTGCACTAAAATTAAATGAATGGGTTGTTTAAATTTTTGAATGGAAAAAAACAACCTTATCGATTTTTTCTTATTTAAACATATTGTAAAAGATCCGATCTTCAAAATAAAAAAAGCTTCAATGTCTAAAACGGTTCTTAAGTTATGGCGTGTTATGTGTTAAAAAGTTGAGTTTTTAGCTTATCGCGATTACTGACGTTTTATCGTTATAAAAAATAGACACTCTAACGATATCCTTATAATTCCATTTCAGATGCTCAGAAACATATCTAATGATTTTATCTAGTTATCTATATAAAAAAGATTTAAAAATAAGCGGTTTGCGATCGTGATTTTACTTTACTTGATAGGGAAAGACGTACCGGCAACGCCGCATCAGCGCATCATCGCATTTCTCTCACTCCGACTTAATAAGATCCCTAAGCGATTTACTTCCACACATGTAAATGCCGACCCAAAAGTAACAGTTGCCAGCACGGTATACACTGTACACACTAGTCTCTAATCCGTCTTACCTGAACCTTTCAACTGTCAGGTAAAACGTTATGCCTAGACGAGACTTAAGATAAAAAGTATAATATAAGAGAGGAAACTTAGTGTATAGTAAGCTGTAATATTAAATGAGTTTGCAGTAATTTTTTCTACATCCTCAGAAAAAGAATTAAAGTTCCTTTTCGAATATAATCTTTATATTTAAGTTAGTTGTTTCCTTCCATTTTTACTAACGGAATTCAACTCTCAGATTGCTGAAAAAAATCCTTTATTTCATAAACGAAGCATCCAGAAGAAGGTCATCCTTTTGATGTATTTTTATTATTGTAAATAATAAACTTCTCTTTGTGAGGAATCATTTCATCTTCTTTTCTCGGGGTTCTCGTCTAAACTTCAAACTAAAAAGCTTAACTTTTAGTGGAAGAAATCGATAAACTTCATTTCGTAATGGTTTTAGAAAAAAACCCTAAGCTGCGGTGCACAGCGCGACTGGTGTAACATTTTGTTTGCTCAAGTTTTTCTTGTCGTTTGCCACGACTTTATAAAGAGATTGAAATTTTATAACGGCTAAAATTAATGCACCTATAAAATACAAAATTTATTGGAGTATATAATTATTACTATTATATATATATATATTGCTCATGCATCTGTAGATGTTAGTAATGTATGGCAATCGCTTCTTTGATTTTAAAGAACATAACATAAGTAAACATAACATACGTAAAATTTAAAAATAATCATAGAAAAAGTTTGGGGTTTTTTAGTTTTACCTTATTAAGTAACTGTTATCAGGTAGTAATTGTTAATTTTGAAGTTTAACTTGATATAATGTCATTTTAACAGAATGTCAACGGTTTTCTTGTAGACGTATCTGTTTTAAAAAACTAAAGTGTTCTCGTATAGTTGAATTTAAATATTTTAAATATTTTTTTTCTTGATTCTTTGTTTTTTTTGCTTCCGACGACGGAAAGAGATAAATTTACGAAACGTTAAGCATTTTTTTCTTTGTTAGGCAAATTTGTATAACTGTAAACATAACTTCTGACAAGTACCGTATGATCGAGAAAAAACGGCGTCCAGTTGGCTGGGAAATGAAGATCGATGACATTTCCGCATATAATTTTACATATAAAATGACAGCGATCTTCATTTCATAGCCATCGCTGACGCCGTTTTTTTTCGATCATACGGTAGTTTCCGTTTGGGTTTAACGCAGAAGTGTTTGAACAAAAAATAACTATTTTATTTTGTAGATTATCTTGCAGTGCAGTGGCGAAATACCCATATAGTATACCCTGTATACACACAACGATATTTTTCGAAATGATATATCAATGATAATTTGTGAAAATGAGGAAAATGCATGTTTTTAAATAATGGTTTTAAAAAATAGTTCATATAATTACAAATTGAACAAAAAAAAATCGTTGATATCGGTTAAGAAATGCATCTAATATAAAATAATTAAATATTGTTAATTTAAATGGCCGGGCAAACGCTCTCTACCGCGCCTTGCCGCTGTGACGTCACCCGCCGTTCTTCTGGTTGAGTGGAGCCAGACGCGTGTTTATTTTACACAGTTTGCTTTTAACCGCTGTTGAATCCGACTCAAAATTTTAGTTATTTGTGTTAATTAATACATAATTAGTAATTAGTGATATTTATAAATAGTAATGGATGAGCGAAAACAGAAAAAAATGGTCCAAAGCCATGAGAAGAGATGAAAAGAAAAACGTTAAATTATCCTCTATTTTTACGATTTATTGTTGTGAAGATCATTTTGATGTT
This sequence comes from Sitophilus oryzae, assembly GCF_002938485.1. NCBI lineage: Eukaryota > Metazoa > Arthropoda > Insecta > Coleoptera > Curculionidae > Sitophilus > Sitophilus oryzae. The sequence continues at coordinate 1,437,843 of NW_022146695.1, forward strand.
CTTTGAAGATCTTTTGAAGTTCATATATTTATGTATATTGTCTTACGTAGGTATATGAAATTTGAATATACAGGGTTATTCATTATATTTTGACACCCACATACAGCCTTAACTGCAAGTTTTAGAAGAAAACATTAAATAAAAAGTTGCATGGTTTTTTATATACTCTCTTTTAAAATTAATTCTAGTTATACAGGGTGTCTCAAAAAAAGGTGGTCCAGAAAATTGTAGGTATTTTTGCCAATATTTCGTAAACATTTGAAGATAGGTATAGGATATTATACATGAAATATATCTAGAATATCTAGAAATTTCAGAAGAATCCAAAAATATATAGGGTGTTTCACTTAAAAAAGTAACTTAGTTTTGGCGTTTGCGTATGGGACACCTTGTATAATATTTTCATTACTGATAAACAATTTATTTCATATAATTTCGTAAAAAAAACAATCTTTAAAAATAACAAGGGGGTGTCAATATATATAAAAAACCTTCTGTTTCACGCTATGCTCTGGAGTTATTTTTCCACGTACTAAACAAATATTTTTGTCTCTTTTCACTTCTACATAACCTACAGCATTATCTCCATACGTCTCCCTACCTTATCTGAAAAATATGTTTATAACATTAATATTTATAACTATATAAAACGTTCGTAACAGTAGGTATCTACTTATACTTAAATATGCCTCAGTACTACAAAGAATAAATGTTACATACCTCTCTGTTTTTTTCCTCGTAATTCAGCACCAATAAATTGGGAATTTGTATTTATAAAAGCAGCCAACATAAAAGCATCGACTTTTGGCAAGTTATCTGATTGTGCTTTTACAAACCCGGAATCTGCCATTACTTAAAAAATTCTCAGAACCATAGACTTAGAATAAAATATAGACTGAGCATCTCATTCATAAATAGCTGGAAGATGCGGACAGACAACGTCTTGTTATTGTTGTGTTATTGTTTTTGGCTCTAACGAGTGCGACACGAGCGATAGATAGGCTGTCTCCGTCGTAACGGTCGCTTCCTGACGGCTCTGCCGCCCAACGCAACACTGTCTTTTTGTTTCTTCAGTGCACCTGCACTCTCCGTATCATAGGCGGGTATTTTTTTATTTTAATGAAGCTATAATTCAATTAAAATATATCGTATTTAAACTTTTTATATTATTAAGATTTAGGATAAAGAAAATAGTTTAATATAAAGCAAAGTTTAGGACTTAGAAAAAAACGTCTTAGAGTCTAAAAACGATAAAAATAATAAAGTACGTGTTATAGAAGAAATTTTAATAATCGAAATTATTTAATTTTTGAAATTGATGATAAATTATTAATTTAATAAAATATTAATTTTAGTCAAACATTTACAACTCTAATATTAATCAAAACAGGATCTATTCTATAGATATAATAGAACAGAAAGAGAAAAAACTTTATAATTGTTTAATTTTTTTTTCCGGTAAAAGTGATGTCTTATTATGTAAATTAGAAAAAACAGGAATCTGTTCCATTAAAGCAAGCTTTTAGGAAGTGAATAAAATGAAAACTACATTTATTTAACTCGTTACTGTCTTTATTATAGAGTAAGTATAATAATGGTAATGGTGACTATACTTTATTCAATGGAAATATGCACCAAATTCAAACAAATATAAAAGGCATGAGTATAAACAGTATTACTACAGTAATATTGAACATTGGTTCAAAAATATTACATTAATATAATACAATATTACTGTAGGTATTACTGTCAACGTGCAAGCTTGTTTGAAGCTTGATGTATTTGTATGCGCTTGGTACATCTTGGCGTTGGAAAATGTATAGAAAATTATTAAGAAAAACTAGTACGTAATGGGGGATATCTTGATATACAGAGTGGTCGGAATTGTATTCAGGAAACTTTGGCAGCATAATCTGCAAATAAAATCAGTAAAAAAAATAGTATAAATTTATGTCCTAAAATGCTTCGTTTCAGAGATACAGAGTGTAGAAATTTCATTTTTATTTCGCTTTTTTCCAAATAATTTATGAAGAATGTATTGATTAATTCGTTTCCAAATATCTTGAGAACTATACTTGTGGCGAGTGTCAACAAGAGACCTTATTAAGTAAAAAACGTTGGAAATGTAAATTTTTCTCAGTAGTTTTATATAGATACAGACAAAAAGTATTACTCTTCAAATAACTTAAAAAATATGTAGGTGGCGCCCCCTATTAGTAAAAGTCAAATTGACATCTAAATCTAATTTTTCATGTCAAAAAACTCCCAAACGCCAATTTTCGTCCAAATATTGACGTCACTTCAGAAATTATTTGGAAAAAAATCGAAATAAAAATGAAACTTCTACACCCTGTATCTCCGAAACGAAGCATTTTAAAAACTTACAAGTTCATTTTTTTAGAAAGCCAATGCAACATTTCTGAGTTTCAAATAAAGATAAAAAACAGTAAAACATATAATAATAATATGTAAATTATTTTCTTGGATACATACATATATGGCAAATAATAACAGATTGTTTTATTAAAGATTTACGTTTTGGTTAATTCTAAAACTATCTTCAGATTATATGTGATATTACTTAAGTGATATTACATTATAAAAGAAAAAATGAAAATTATACCTTATAATCGAAAAAAAACGGCGTCAGCGATGGCTATGAAATGAAGATCGCTGTCATTTTATATGTAAAATTATATGGAGTATGTATCGATGGTTTTTTCCAAGCCAACTGGACGCCGTTTTTTTCGATCATACGGTATTACAAATTAATAATAGATTAACAGTCGAGAAAAAAAAAGAAAAAACTCTAGGTAAGTACTGGATAAATTTTAAAATGGCATATTTATTTTATCTTTGTTTAATATAAAAAAAACGAAATATCTACCTGGTTTACATAACCCTGTATAATTTGTGAAATAATAATGGACAAAAATGCAAGCGGTAAGAAAAATATTTACAAAAAATATGTACTTGTTTACATTTCTGGACCATTGTTCGTCATTTTTGTTATCATAATGGTGACCCTATCATAAAAACGTAGTTATTTCTATACCTGATGTGAAACTATAGGGAAAAAGTAATGTTTGTAAAATATTTTAGTCTTGAAAAAAAATAAGGAATGTTTGGTATTTTAAAATGTTTGGTAGCTTGTAATTTTTTCGACTTTCTCGATTGTTTATAGTTTATAATAAGCCTTAAAAATTGTTGTTTCATAATGGAATATCATTCTGGAATTCCTGTATGTTATTTTAGATTCTAAGGATGGTTTTAGAATAAAAAGAAACACATTTTTCATAAAAAAAAGCATTAAATTAACCAATGCCCAAGAAAATAATGTGTCTACTTCTTATGTACTTAATAATGTATCTACTCGTTATATTAATAACGAGGTTAGTAAGAACCTTTACGTAAATGATAAATATAAAAAATACAGATTTTCCAGGGTTTATAATTTACTAAATTATTATCTAAATAAGCGCCTTTCTACAACGCCACTGACGTTAAAATAGTAAATTTGACTTACCTGTGGAATGTTGTTCCAGGACTTAAATAGTCCAATTTCTTACAAATTTGGCACTGACGAACCATGTTTTATAGTTTTTAAATAAAAAGTAATCAAAATAAACATTAAACCGACACTACACACTAAGAAAATCGAATCCAAAAAAATACAAAATCAAAACATCCAATAAAAACAATAAAATAGCCATGGAGAAACTGTGACAACAAGGTTTTACGACAAGTGCTTTACTCTACTATGGCTCTACTACGAGAGAATAAAGAATGAACAGGGCGACCCGGCGATTGATGGGTGTTGCCAAATTGTAAAGAATTTGTCATTTTTAAATAGTCTCCGACTTATAATTTAGTAGTATAGGGACTATTTAATACATCTTTCTACTATTAAACACTACTTTATTAAAATACAGTTTTAATATCTCAATATATGTGTATAACAACAAAAAAAATATTAATAATATTTTAGACGTGACAACATAGGCTGGAGGCGAAAGACTCAGACGGCCGAGGTCAGCTGCACCCAGGAGTAAACATGTTTACAAAAATTAATATTTGACCGCGCTTAAATGTAAATAGTGTAGTCTATATTTTATTCTAAGTCTATGCTCAGAACACACAACACATACAAATAATAACTGCACAAAAAAGCATAAAAAGCTCCTTCAATCAACGCTAAAAGCAACAAAAATGTCTTAGTACGCCACCTAAATACGTACATAAACTGAACACGTCTGGCTGCTGCTGACCATCGCGCGTCGACGAGAACGGCGGGTGACGTCAGACCAATAGAATATCGTTTCAATTCGCGAGGCGTCGTTTGCGTTATCCATACTATTTTAATGGCCCGTTTTATAAAATTGTGGTACTGCTTTCAAGAAAAAATTTTTTTTTTGCATTTACACATATTTATTCTAATAAATTGAACAGTTTCTGGCGAAAAATAAAATATATGCATCTTCCTCATTCTAAAAAATAAAATAAAAAGTAGATATTTTGATATCTCCAGAAGGGTCTAACTTCTATTATAACTTATTATCCAAGTTAAAACTTTTTAGATGAGTTCAACTCCGGTAGCGAGCATAGTTTTATCACCGGTTTTGCTAGTGGGCCAAATTAGGGCTATTTCGGCTATAGCGAAATTTTTTAAAGGTACCATTGGCGATCAAAAAAAAAGTAGCGCAACAAAATATGATTTATTATAATCTGCTGGTCTATAATAAAATATTTTCTTTCAAACTGATAATTCAGTGTCATCAGAATTCTTGTGTCAGTGTCACGTAGTTTTTAAAAAATGCCCCTAACTTCAGAGCAAAAATCGATTATATTTACGCGATTAAGGGATGGGGTTCCCATAAGGGGAACATTGCAGATGCATTAGGGATAAAAACTATTAGGATATTGTTTTCATAGTGACGGCGATATCAACTTCTCCATATCTTTATAGACCCGGAGTTCTATCTGGGATTACTAATTCTTGTACTACTTTTTTGTTGATAGCAATGGTACATAATTATAATTTTAGAAGATGTTCATAAAACATTTAATCGCTAGTTGACATAAAAAAGTATACCATTAATATTGCAAATTATATTTTATCCTCTCATAGTATATGTCTATTTAATTTTTTGATTATGTAAGGACCACTTTGTTTACTCACTTGTTTCGTCGAACTGCATGAATCCATTTTTGCTTTTGATCAAATCGGTGTGAAAAACTATGAAGTTATAAAATGTTGTTTCGGGAGAGTTGAATATCCGGGAAAGTTGAGTTATTGAATGTTGTTGCACCCAAAAAAATGGTACACTTTCGCAAGAAGTTTTTTGCAGAAATATCTAGTGTTCGAAAAATGTCTAGAATGAAAAACAGAAACGTATTTTCATGTAACTTATTTCAGCTATTCTAAAGTTAAAAAACTGAAAATTATGCATTTCCGCAGAAAAATTTTCGTGACCTTTCTATTTGGAAAAACTTCCAAATACTAAATTAACAGATATTTCTTACCTTATAATTGATTCAAAACCAATAAAAGTAATACTTAAATTAACTTACCTACATATTTTCCAAGTTTTACATATTTTTTTCTATTTTCAGAAGCCCATCGTGCCTTGGAACTCCTGGAGGATTACCATTCCAAGTTGATACGGCCTCAGGATCAGACGCTGAGGCAGGCTATCGAGAGGGTGATCAGAATATTCAAATCACGACTGTTTCAAGCTTTACTAGGTAGGATTTTTTTCACTCTCTGTTCAGAAACTTTCCAAAGACGAAACTTATTAATTTATGTTTCGGTCTGGCTTCCCCCAGATTGATCACATTTGCCTTTTAGTCAAATTAACAAACTTTACATAATACGGAAATGGTTACATTACGTAATTCGGTAGCGTATAGAGCTTGTTTCTTTGGAAACAGCAAAAACCAGGGTTGGCAACACAGTTAACTAAATATACACAATTTAGTACGGTGAAAATTACTTTTATAATAATTTAGTCCTTTAGAATAATTGTTAATTTAATCAATAGAGTTAATAAGGTTAGATATACTCTGGTTTTTTTTTCTCAGGTAAGATTTCGACAGACGATGACAGAAAAAAAAAGCAGATGACGTCCATACCAATCCATTTATTTAACTAAAAAAAAGTTTCTAATATTTTTTAAGTTAACTATGGATGGGTTTATACAGAGAAGACCAGGCTAGTAGTAACATAGCAAGTTGCCGGACGAATTTACGTGCGTTCTTAGTCGAGATTCACTGCGCCGACTAGTCGGCACTTGTGTCTAGCCCCAGCAGGCAACTATTAGGCCCGACCAATCACGTTAGAGTTTTTGACAAACACAAATGAATTAACACACTTTAAATAACCACGCTAACCAACCTGATTGGTCAAGCTTAAAAGTTGACTGCTAGGGCTAGATACTTCTCTAGTCGGCTAGTCAGGCAGTACGCAGTATGTACGCAGTTGCAGTTGTGATTGGATGGGTCGGTAGTGACAAACTAGGAATACGACGCGAGGAGTGCCTTCCAAGAAGTGTTTACCTTCATTTAAGGTAACATTTAAAATAAAAGTACTTAAATATTTATTATTTGAGTGTGCTTACAAGACAAAACTAAAAATAAATAAATTCTCTAAACACAAAGCTCATTTCCAAAATTAACAAATACATCAATAAAATAAAAAAAAACTAAAATATTACTCTAAATAAAAAAAAGTTATAACAAGTGTTCAAAAAGACCACCTTCTTGTGCTAGACAGAATCCTAGGCAGTCGTAAAATCCCCGTCTGACATTGGCTAACATATTAGGGCTAATAGTTTGGAAAGCCTCTCGTATTTTTACTTGAAGCTCATCCAGATTATTAGCCCTATAATGACCATACACTTTGGATTTTACATAACCCGACAAAAAGAAATCATTGGGAGAAAGATCTGGTGATCTAGCGGGCCACAAAATAGTTCCATATCCACTAATTAAACGGTTGGGAAAAGTATTGTTCAAATATTCATCAGGCTTTTTGTGTTTTTGTGGGGACACGCACCCATGTGTTTCAAAATTATTAATAACTTGATATAGTAGGTAAAGATGGAATTGGCCTATTTACAAAAGTTTGTGGAAAAATTGTTTGTATATCCCGATAAAACCTATGAAATGGAAATTGTAAAATGGTATGGAAATACCATTTTACAATTTGAATTTTTTCACGAACTTCGTAAACATCCATTATTTTACTTAAAAAATAAATTTTACACGAGAACTGTCGCAAGAATCTATGTATTCGTTTTGGCTATTAAAACACGAATAAATACAAATTCTGAAACATTCTTATCACATGTCTACCTATTTTTATTTTATCGCATTTTTTCGCCTGCTTTTTATCCGGCGGACGGGTATACGCTAATTCGTCCGGTTCTGCCTATGTTACTACTACGGTGGACCGGTCTGTATATCAATCCGTCATGCGTCATTTCTTATGGTTTTTAACCAGTTTTATTGGTATATTTCAAAAATGACAGATCATATTTCAATATTATTGGTTTAACGGAACGATGAACGACAAACGGACGCCGATGCGTATGAACTCGACTTAAAATTTGTCCAACTCTTGCCAAATTGTAGGTTATAATTTTGTATCAAATTATGTCAAATAGAAATGATAAATATTTTACATTTTGGACTGTGTTACTACGCGTGTTTCGTGTTTTTTAAAAGTAAGTGGAGGAAATCTCAAAGGGGAAATTAAGTGTTGACTCAGACCATAGTTTACAGTTAATATTCGGTGCCCAGAGACAATTTGCCAGATATTATGGCGAGAGAGTTGTATTAGCCACAAATAAAGTTTGTTTGTTTTTTTTTATAGTCAATACATGTCATTATTGACAAAAAATAAACACGTTCAGTAGATAGTTATTTGACTGAAAAAATAAATTTTGGAAATTTTTATTTTTTTAAATTAATCATAAATTTATCTGCAAAAAAATGATGACAAAACTTATTATTATTAATTTAAAACTTATTTATGATTTCAGTCTAATAACTATTTAGTCAACGTGTTTAATTTATGTCAATGATGTGACAAAACTTTCCAGATTTGTCCGTTAACATGGTAGTGTGGCCTTTATATAATTATAATTAAAATAATTTATTGAGCGGTAGGCAGAACTTGGATAATGAGAACACCGACTTTTCAGAGCGTAAATATAGTTTATCGTTTACATATAAAAACAAAATATAACCAGCTAAAAATCGAAATTAAGGCATCGCACTTTTATGGTAAGGGCTCTTTCTAAATTCAGTTACTACAAACTCTATTGCCACTTACCTTATTACGTCAACATCCGTCAGCATTTCATCAACAACAAGAACCTGTCGAAGACTTCATTGATCCCCTTGTAGATCTCCCGCTTCGGTCTTGGACTTATTCTTTAGATTAAACCACTCGACCGGTTATCACAGTGTTCTTTTAGATAGTTTAATATTTTATAGAAAAGGTGAGATTCAAAAATAAAATGCCGATTTTTCACAACACCTAACTATATTTAATATAAAAAAATAAATAAATAAAAATAAAGAAAAAGATTTAACAAGACACTTATAATTAACGAAATATAAAAAAAGGAAAGAAATTTAATCAAAAATAATTAAAGAATGATATTAAAATTCAGAAGTGATAAAGTTATAAATATAAAATATTCTTCTTATTAGTCTAATCTAAATTATCTAAAATTAGCGTACAATTCAAATCTCTCTTAGAATTTTCCTTGCTAGAAAATTAATATGTCAAAAAAAATATTAACTGAACAATTGGATTTAAATTAGAATTTAATAAAAAGAACAATTGTAAAATAATCATTTGTGTGATGATATCTAACTTTTGAGAAAACCTCAACTACCCTGTCGTTCCCGGTCTAGTTGGCTTTACTTGTCACAGATGTCGTTACTATGACCATTTCTACGTTATTTTCCAAATTATTACTAATATCCGTGTAAATATTATAATTACCGTAAACACAATTACACATGATTAAAACTAACCCTAACTAAAGTATATTTTAAGGTCTGTCCTTAAAAAAACCAAAACAAATCATATTTATAATTTGATTTCATTAGGTTTCGCTGTTTCATCTTATATGTTTATTTATTTCACATAATTTTGGATATTTTGGATAAAAAAAAGGAGGACAGTCCTTAATTTTCAGAATATCATTACGTGAACTAGAACTTTAATATTTAAATTAACAATTATACTTGTTTTTATCCAAAATCTGTTTGTATTGGCCCGTGGGAGGTCTATCGTGAGAAGAGTGTCGTCTTAGAGTTTTATTGCTTTCTAGGGGTTTTGCTTATATAATCTCGAAGTTAAAATTTAGGGTTTTACAGCTTTAATGATTGATGCTAGTCGTTTCTAGCTGTTTCAAAGCAAGTATTATATTAATTTATGGACGTGGGATTTTAAACCTAACAGAAAAATATTTAGTTTTTCCCAGAGAAACGGGTCCTTCATTCTAAACAGTTTTTACGATCTTCTGAAAAAATACCAATTTAAGGGCGGAAACACATGACAAAGTTTTAACAAGCTTGGTTTGTTGTCTGCTCTAAAATATTCCATTACAAATTACCCTCTACCCTAGAGTGAAGCTATTGGTTCCATTAATATCAAAACAAAAGGAAATTGAGAAAAAACACCCACTGAAATAAAAAAAAAACAATAAAAAAGATCTAACACAAAAAAAAATAATGGCCAAAACAAACAAAACAATAGGTTCACGATATGATTCCTGTTACAAACTGTTAAAACTATACTACCTAGTACTTAACTAAACTGAAGTTCCTTGATTGTTCGTTGACTCCTATTGGATGTGGACCGCGATTCGGCGATTTACTTTCCGCGCGCGTTTAACCGATTTGCGTTTCCGTATTCTCGAATCTCGTGTCGTTTGCATTTTTTTCAACCTTTTGATGCACTGTCTTGGCGAACACTTAACGCTCACTGTCTTTGTCAAAATTTGTTTTCACTGTCCTAATGTCTCAATTCTGCATTGACTTGCTGAATTCTTACTTGTGCACTGTCCAGAATTATCACCGTCCGATCGAAGTCAATGGCCCGTTAACGCGCTCGCGAATCAAAGTCTCCACGTACTGTAATGTTCCCGAAACTATTGCTGCATGGCTTCACCTGTGATGTTCATTTGGATGGCCTCCGAAATTCGGCCATATCACTTGCATCCCTGTGATATCTGCATGCTGCTCTACTTGAACGGAAAACATCCTATTTTCCATTCTGTTGACTTTGTCCCCGACTTTTCTCTGCATAAACTTGCATTTACGTTCCAACTGCCTCCATCAAAATCCTGCTCATTTTTTTCGGATATAGCATTTACATAGGCTTTCAATAGTACCTGCCTACGTCTCATTCCGAAAACATCCTGTGTATCAACTCCATTTTGGATAAGCATCGCCATAACTGTGGTTGTATGAAAAACCAGGTTCTCGAACTCCGTGTTACTGTTTGGTTAGGCATATCATGAATAAACGTGGTAACCTCTCTGCTGCATAGTGTATGTCATTTTTCCCAATCTTGTTGTTAGAACCTCTATATATTTAGTGTTGGCTGAGGGGTCGTGAAATTAACTGTGGTCACTACGTCTACTCCAATCTCCAACAGTTATATGTGTCTGTCTCAAAACGCTCTGGGGGTACTGAAATTTTGATATGTATCTATGCCTAACCATCCATTTACTGTGTTTCTCTGGATCCCTCAGAATATCACTCTGTAGTTGGTGTTGTACCATTGATGTGACATTCTTCACGTACATAGTCTTCCGGAGAACATCTCGCTGAACTCAGGATCTACATCATACTTCCTCCTCGAAAACAGTCAAAACCTTCCACTTTATTATCGATTGACATTATTTCAGCAAATGAACATAAAACAACAGTGGTAATATGGATGATTGTCAGAATAACGAATCCTATGAAATATTTAACTTTCTAAAACACAAAAAAAATTAAAACGTTCTTACAAGAGAAACATGTTTTCAAAAAAACAATTTTTTGAAAACAAAATACGTTAATAACGATGAAAATTTTACTCTTGGTCACTGAAAACGACTTCACATCTATGTTCATACTTCCTTCACATTCTTTACGTTTCAAACACCACCGGTATTCCCATTTTACAACAAATGTCTTATCGAGGTGGGCCTGTATGTAGCTTTCTATATTTTGACCATCACACTCAGACATCAGGTTTTCTTATATATTATAATAGAACTCGAGTTAGATAATTCTGCATTTTTGTAGCATCTGATCTATCAGGTAAACTCTAGAATTTCTGACAATATTACAGCATTTATTTTCCTGGTTACTTTAAAAAATTTAGGTATCCTAAAACTCAAAATATTTCTTTATTCGTGATTCTAATACGTGATCTACTAAAATAACACCCTGTAAACAGTTTAAGCAAGAATTACATCAAAATTTTTGGAAAAAAGAAATAAAAGCTTGGGAAAAGAAATACTAGTTGATAAAATAAATGTTAAATAGACCAAAAATGAATAAATATCATTCAAAGTATAAAATTCACGGTGTACCTAAAATTAATAATGGAAAATAAATTGATTGCAGTTAAGAATAAAATACCTATTATGGTTATCTAGTTATAAAATTTACCACATCAAAATAATGTTGGCAAGACCAAGTCATTAAAAAGGACCTATATTATATACCTGGAAATCTAACAAAATTAAATATTTAAGGTGGCTATTGCCTCTTAGTAGTAAACTAACTTCTTTTCCTGCCAACAGCTGATTTCAAAAAAAAACCTGTGTAGAAAAAAATTAATAAAAAGATTTGTATATACCTATAAATGCTGAATAAACAGACATATATTTTAATTATCTAAATAGATAACATTATCTGGAAAAAAAAAATTAATAATGAAAGTGAATTTATAAAAACCACCTGAAAATTAAAATAGGTAAATTAGATTAAATCAAACAAACAGAACAATCATTCAAAATTAAAACGATATTAGTTATGTTAAACAAATAATATAAAAAAAATTAATAACCAAATTAGACAAAAAAAAAATAATAAACCAAACAAAAAAAAATTTTTAGTTCAATCTGAAAAAGAAAATACTTGAAAATAATCGTTATCATTATTTTTACTTGGCTCAGAGCAAGAAATAATTTCTTTAACGCATGGAGAGAGAGAAAAATAATGAAAAAAAACTGTATTATCATCCTGGCAAATAAAAGTTACTTACGTATGTTACACATTATTTAAACAAATATTTAAAAAAAAATAGATACTTATTTTCAACAATAAAACACAAGAGAGAAAAGAAAACTCTATATATTCAATGTATCTTTGAATGCAAATTATTACTCTGAACCTTATTCCATTTTAAGCAAATTATTATTACTATGAACATTTACTGCTTTTTAATGTTTTAGAATACCTATACTGAATTATACTAAGCCTTTCTCTGTCAGTTTCTATTTCTTCTAATATGATGTTTAATCTTCAAAAAATCCGATGTATCACTGATTTTTCCCCCATGTAAGGTGTACTGGAGAAATGTCTTTCCCATCTCCCGTGTCTATGCAATCACTCTGCCTTAGCTTTTAGCGGTCTACCCTCTTGGGCGAATATGTCCTCATATTCCTGGAGAAATTTCTTTACCATCTCCTGCTCCGCCATATCCAGATGCCCACATTCAACCTTTGAATGTACCTCAGATGAGCTTGAGTGTACCCCATCTGAACTTGAGTGTACTCCTCCTGAGGATTACCTATCCGACCTTGAAGGAGAAATGGTCATAACGCTCGAGCCTAATTCTTTACAGGTACCGAAGTATGAAAAATGTGGATTTTAATATGGTCTGTTGTGTGGCTGTCCATTCAGTATGCAAATAACGGTTATCTATTGTGATTTTTGATGGATTATGATAGGTTTTCTATTGTAGCCGTTAACTGTAGAAATGTTGACGGCAAAGTGGTTCAGTGGTTAAGACCAGTGTGTGCAGGGACCCGGGTGTATACAGATACACTACAATCATAACCAGGTAATTACAATATTATTGATTTCTTCATGAGTTTAACCAGTCAGGGTTGCATGCAACCAAGCCTTGATCCTTCGGTCTGCGCTAAACCTTAGGCGTTAAACCCACGAGTACGTTCTAGTCTATTGTTTTTTATTCCAAGGGTTATTCGCATACATGTTCTGTCTATTGCAATCTTCGAATTGAGGGTTCGAATTTTCCGTCCTACGGCGTCCATGAGCGTTTCCGCCTTCTCTGTGTAGAGCCGTTATGTATAAAGATACCTTGCTTCCCCTAACTTGCGTAAAATCGCCGACCAGAGTGGATCCAGTGCTACTAGCTGTGGGCGATTCTCCTTTCCCCCACCTGCTACTGCCACTGTCTTTTATCCCAGACAGCAATTCAAGGGTTCCTCCTTCCGAATTCTCAGCACGCTCTGGTCGATAGTTTCTTACGCCATCACTGACCTCCTTATCAGTGAACGCAGGTTCAGCACTCATTGTCGTGAATGACAAATCCGTAAATAAATTAGGCGTACATCTGATATGTCCACACTCTATCCTCTATCTTCCTTGCACTAAAATCTCTTCCTTTCGTGCAATAACTTCCTTCTGTTTACCCGTGCTTTTCGGAGCATGTCTAGGCCACCTTTAGTAAGTCCCTAGACCAGATTCAACGTCCTGTATATAGTTTTTAGGATCCGTTGATCCGAACCCGATAGACCAATTTGCTGCTAGTGAATTAGATCGCCTTCTCCACAACCTTACATGCATAACCCAGTACCCTATCTAAATTATTGTCGAAAAATCCATTCTCTTATTTTCGACGACTACTTTTTAAAACACCCTCGTAAAAGATTTAAAGCTCTCTGGGACGTAACCGTCGTTTCATTGTGTCCCGTCCAGGTACCTACTATTGAAATTGGGGTCTTAAAAAAACATCTGGTTCCAGTTCACAAGTGCATCGATTTTCATCTAGAATTCGTTACCTACAAAGGTTACCTAAACTCTCTAAACGGAGAACATTTTTTTTTTCTATTTATGTTTCTAGAATAAGGAAATGAATATAAAGTAGCATCAAAAGTAATAGTAAAAAATAAATGAAGTATGCTGCAGTATAAGTCAATTGTTGCAAACCCAAGTAATAACTATTCAACAAGCCAAAACGCCTAATACGTTTTGCAACTATTTCACAAAAAAAACCACAGCTGACTTTTCCATTTGTCCAACTGTAATACAATTTTAGTTTTTTTCAGAAATGCATATAAAAAATTATTCATCAAATAACAGTTATTCCATTACACAAATAACACTTACAGAAACCAAAAAAAACATTTAATATTTTAATCAAAAAACAAAGGTCCACAACAATACTTATTACTGTATAACGACATGTGAATACTTCGTTGCATGTCGAGAGAGTTCGCTGACTTTTAATTAGTTCTATCTATGAAACATTACGTGCAATTATTAATTACCAAAAAAAAATCTTAGTTGACCATTGTTCCTGCTGCTGACAGATGTTGACATATTTACCTGTGCGATTTCTTTGTCATAAACATTTACGCTAATTACCATTATCGCAATCGATTTAATAATAACCTTTAAGTTTCCTTTACTTTTTTTTTTAATGAAATAAAAAGAAACATCTATCGAAATTTCATGAATCTTTCTTAAAACAAAACACTATCCTGAGATGAAATATTCTGAATTACCACAAATACTACTTTATGCAAAAACATATTCTGGCAATTATTCTTTAAGAGAAAAAAAAAACTTAAAATCAATGACACCAAGATCATTTAAAATTTCTACAAAATTTCTAAATCAGAAAATAAATAATACGGAATGCATTTCAAGAAAGTAATAATATCAAATATCGCCAACGAAATTACTTTAAATCAACAAATAAAATTTTGCGTTCGTACAGAAACAAAAAAAAACTGAAAAGACCTTGTGCTACAACTATGTTTAAAACAAATACAATAAACCAAGAATAAACATCAAAAATAATAGAATTATAACATTTTAATCACTAACATCCATTAATAAAAACATATTAGTAAATACATTTCCGATCGATTATAAAAAGAGTTACAAGAGTTACATTTGTTACAATTATGAGGACTCAATAGAGTTACTAATACTGTTAAAAATCACAAAAGGAAATTAAAAGTAATCGAAAAAAAAAATTAGTCTTTACTTTTTAAATTAGAGCAAAAATAAAATCAAAAACAATAATCTGGGTACATACTACAAATTAATTTTTGTGTATCCCACCGTAGCTGTCACCAATTTTTATGTGACAAAACTTTCCAGATTTGTCCGTTAACATGGTAGTGTGGCCTTTATATAATTATAATTAAAATAATTTATTGAGCGGTAGGCAGAACTTGGATAATGAGAACACCGACTTTTCAGAGCGTAAATATAGTTTATCGTTTACATATAAAAACAAAAATATAACCAGCTAAAAATCGAAATTAAGGCATCGCACTTTTATGGTAAGGGCTCTTTCTAAATTCAGTTACTACAAACTCTATTGCCACTTACCTTATTACGTCAACATCCGTCAGCATTTCATCAACAACAAGAACCTGTCGAAGACTTCATTGATCCCCTTGTAGATCTCCCGCTTCGGTCTTGGACTTATTCTTTAGATTAAACCACTCGACCGGTTATCACAGTGTTCTTTTAGATAGTTTAATATTTTATAGAAAAGGTGAGATTCAAAAATAAAATGCCGATTTTTCACAACACCTAACTATATTTAATATAAAAAAATAAATAAATAAAATAAAGAAAAAGATTTAACAAGACACTTATAATTAACGAAATATAAAAAAAAGGAAAGAAATTTAATCAAAAATAATTAAAGAATGATATTAAAATTCAGAAGTGATAAAGTTATAAATATAAAATATTCTTCTTATTAGTCTAATCTAAATTATCTAAAATTAGCGTACAATTCAAATCTCTCTTAGAATTTTCGTTGCTAGAAAATTAATATGTCAAAAAAAATATTAACTGAACAATTGGATTTAAATTAGAATTTAATAAAAAGAACAATTGTAAAATAATCATTTGTGTGATGATATCTAACTTTTACTAAAGCCTTTAGAACAAACAGAAAGTCTTAAATCGTTAATAAAAAAAATATTAAAGAAAATCTAAAACAACAAATTAAAAATCTTTATACATGAAATGTTTAAAATTTCCTAACTTGAGAATTGAATATTAAAGAAAATCTTTAAATCGAAAACTTACTAAAATTATTAAAAAGAAACCACTGGATAATATAAGATCTACACGGAGAAAATTCGACCGTCTAATTTAAAAGTCAGTACCGAACTGATCCAAAAATCTATTTTCCTAAACCTCGAAATATTTAAAATGGGCGGGTAAAAAGAATAGGGAACCACCAAAAGCCGAGCCATTCTCAAATCCTCTTCGGGTTCGCTTTTCAGGAACCGTCTGATTGGTCTGAGAAAACCTCAACTACCCTGTCGTTCCCGGTCTAGTTGGCTTTACTTGTCACAGATGTCGTTACTATGACCATTTCTACGTTATTTTCCAAATTATTACTAATATCCGTGTAAATATTATAATTACCGTAAACACAATTACACATGATTAAAACTAACCCTAACTAAAGTATATTTTAAGGTCTGTCCTTAAAAAAACCAAAACAAATCATATTTATAATTTGATTTCATTAGGTTTCGCTGTTTCATCTTATATGTTTATTTATTTCACATAATTTTGGATATTTTGGATAAAAAAAAGGAGGACAGTCCTTAATTTTCAGAATATCATTACGTGAACTTTACTTTAATATTTAAATTAACAATTATACTTGTTTTTATCCAAAATCTGTTTGTATTGGCCCGTGGGAGGTCTATCGTGAGAAGAGTGTCGTCTTAGAGTTTTATTGCTTTCTAGGGGTTTTGCTTATATAATCTCGAAGTTAAAATTTAGGGTTTTACAGCTTTAATGATTGATGCTAGTCGTTTCTAGCTGTTTCAAAGCAGTATTATATTAATTTATGGACGTGGGATTTTAAACCTAACAGAAAAATATTTAGTTTTTCCCAGAGAAACGGGTCCTTCATTCTAAACAGTTTTTACGATCTTCTGAAAAAATACCAATTTAAGGGCGGAAACACATGACAAAGTTTTAACAAGCTTGGTTTGTTGTCTGCTCTAAAATATTCCATTACAATGACAATGACGACAGGTATTGATAATTTCGATTCCAAATATCTCGAGAACCATTACTCGTAGCGATTTTTACCAAGAGACTTTTTTACGTAGAAAACGTCGTAAATGTATATTTTTTTATTCAGTAGTTTTATACAGGTACGGACGAAAAGTTATTACTCTCCAAACCAGTTAAAAAATATGTAGGTGGCGCCCTCTACAAGTAGGAGTCATATTGACATCAAAATCAAATTTCTTATGTCAAAAAACTCCGAGATACCAATTTTCAATCAAATATTGACGTTACTTCAGAAATTATTAGGAAAAAATCAAAATAAAAATAAAACTTCTACACCCTGTATCTCCGAAACTAAGCATTTTAGGTCATCCATTTATACGAACTTCTTTACTTATTTTTATCTGCAGAATATGCTGCCGAAGTTTCCGGAATACAGTTCGGACTACCCTGTATATTATATACAAGGTAAGTCTTAAATAAGTGCAACTATTTTCAGGGCTAGTAGATCTCGATAAAGGAAACATATTTTCCCTTTACCGTTTTTCAAATAAATCCAAAATATCCGAGTTATTTTACTTTGAAGATTTCCAAAAAAGTGATTTTTTGCTAATTGAACCACTGGTTCTTTTTTGCATTTTATTTTTTGTAAATTTAATCTACTACCATATTTGCTATATTATCAAGCCATATTATTAAGATATTATGTTTTTTAAAATAAATAAAAATAAAAAAAATCTCATATTCGTGATTCTGGGGTTGAAATATACCACCCCTAAAAATATTTGCACTTATTTAAGACTCACCCCGTATAATTTATTATTTTTTGGAAACTTCTTAAATCAAAAGTTACATGTTTGTTTCTGTTGGGACTATTTTAGATTGATTACTTCAGCCTCTTAGTCAAATTAATAAACTTTACACAACATGAAAATGGAAATATATTACGTAATTTAGTGGTGTATATAGAGCTTGTTTCTCTACAAAGGATACAAAACAGGGTTGGGAACATGATAAACAGCAAAATACAAAATTTACTCTGTTATAGATTGAAAGTGACTAACTTTAGAAACGATATGACATTATTGTTTTCAGCACTATGCTAGGAAACATGTAAGAATGGTCATAAACTAAAGTCATTGAATAGGCTACTGGCACATACTTTAATTTTCACCTGAAAACTACTTAAAGACCTTTATAAATACAACACGTAGCACCCCCGCGATGTTATTTCCAAAAAGAATTGCAAATTATTTTATAATTTCGCTTATAAACTTCACCGGGGACCTTTAAATTTGACGTCACACGAAAACGTTACACCATTGGTTGTGACGTCACGAGGTACGATTTTGGTAAGGCAGTTTACCACAAGCGGATAAAATCTGCCGTTCTACTGAAATATTCGGAAATTTCAGCATCAAAAAAACAAAGAACCACTTATCAAAACTCACGCGTGCAACTAAGTAAACTCAAAATTACAAAAAAAAGGTTCAAATAAAAAAAAATCAGAACAGCCCAGTGATCCCGAATATTTCAAGAAATATAAAAGTACTGGAATTAATAAACTATTCATAATTATCTTAGGACCAAAGTTGTCTGAATCTTATGCTAACATTAAAATCCTCTTTGAGATGTTAGATCTGCAGTTCATATGTGGAATTTGTTCCTATACTTTTACCGCTGACTTTAAGCTTATTATGATTCTCCTTGGTCTTCAGTCAAATTCATCCACTCACACTTGCCCATGGTGTGATGTAAATGTAAAGGAAATGGAAATTAAAGAATCATTCAGAACTATAAAAAGTATTACAGAAAATACAAATTTATGGCAACAACCTGGAGGAAATATAACAAAAGCCAAAGATTTTAGTAAGCGTTTTTATTTGAAATATTTTTTTTGTATTTTTTAAACTGTTGTTCAATGAACCATATAAAAAGGGGCAATTATTTTTTAGAAAACTGTATAAACTTACCTTTCATCATTGGCGACGAAGAAACACCTGTCTTAAAGTATATTCCCCCTCTTGAGCTTCACCTTTTGGTAGGTGTGGTTCAAAAACTATTTGATTGTCTTGAATTGGAGAATACCAATGTTGCAACAGAATGGATAAAAAAAGCGGGATTGAAACTAGATCATTATGGAAAATGTAACGGAAATAACGCCAGACAACTTTTAAAGAAAGTGGATGTTTTGAAGACGATATCGCCCGGTAAAGAATCCTATTCAAAGTTTTTAGAAGCAAAAACCTAAACATTTTTTTTAGGAAATAAATATATTGCAGTGTTTTCTGCATTCAATCAAGTAGTTTCGAGTTGTTTTGGTCAAGCACTAAACAAATATTTTGAACATGACATCGAACAATTTAGATTGGAAATACTCAACTTAGCTATTAAGATAACTCCAAAGAGATTCATGAAATTCTGCATCATGTGCCAGAGTTTATAAAAGCAAATCATAGAGCTCCAGGATTTTACTCGGAACAAGCATCTGCGAGCAGGTTCATTTTTCCTTTATATTATTTTCTAAAAAGTTTAACTTGAATCCTCGTTCAGAATGCTACCAAAATAGTCTTTTACGATGTATTTGTTGTTATAATAGTTCACGTATTTAAGATTTGTGTTGTACTTAGCTTTAGTTAAATATAGCGATAAAACCACTTAGTTAGGGAAGAAATATAATTATTTTAATTTATTAGTTAACATTTTTATACAAAATAAAACATATAGCTGTAATATGATTTTTTGACAAATTATTTGTCAGTTTTTGGTCTCAAAATTCAAAGTCACGGTACGTCACTGGATCTATGGAAATTATTTAGTTGATCGATGATTTTGAAAGAACGCATTATGGCCATTAAAAAAATACTAATTTTACAATTTATATATTTTTTATTTTGAATCATATAAAAACCGAACAGTGGGTGTCTTATTTTCTAGAGCCAGATTTTTCGCTGTTTCTCTTCGATATGCTAATGTTAAATTTTTTCCATGAGTGGAAAGTGTCGTACTTTTGCAACCTGGTACCATACAGTATCGATAAATCATTTTGCATTCGAAAATTAGTAAAAAACCTCGTCGGAAATCATAACTGAATAGAATGTCAAAACAAGATAGTACCTCGTGACGTCACTATCGTAAGCGAGGTCAAAGCCGACGTTTTAGCGGGTTTCTCATCAATTTGAATTTTAACCGTTTATTACGGCATTAATACACCAGATATTTTAAAAATATTTTGCAGAGGTGCTTTTGGGGTCTAAATCAGTAGTTCCCAAACTTATTTTTCTCGTGGACCACTTTCAAAATTTTACTGGTTTCGGTGGACCCCCTGCTGCTACATTTCTACCACATTCTTAAAGTCGCCAAAAAATAAAAATTGTGTCACTTCTGAGTTCTGTCCCTATATTCCGATATGTAAAATAAAAACGAAAAATGGTACATTTTATATCACTTTATTTATTAAAAGAATAGAATTACAAGATATAGGTAATATAGGTTCAGGTCATAATTTTAATTAATGGGAAGGATGTATCTGATGGAGTGTCAGCAAACGATCAATGTTTGGCTTTATTTTTGTGAGCAATAACCGCAAATCCCCCCGCTCTGTGATGTTTAATTTGCTCCTTTTTTTTGTTAAGAGGTTTGTAACGGCACTAAAACTCCTTTCGACAAGGTATGACGAGGGAAAAGCTATTAAAAATTTCCTTGCGATTTCCCACAGTCCAGGATATTTTTCGGGTATTTCTGCTTGCAGCCAAAATGTTGGGTAGCCTTTTCTAAATTTCACCTTCAGCTCCTCATTAGTGCTTAGCTCGAGCAGCTCCTCTTGTAATACAACATTGGCCACTTCCGTTTCATCAAATGGATTTATGATCCATGGTGGTATATCCATCGTCAGTATATCTTCAAACCTGGTTTTGAAGTCATCATGCAGAGCACTTAAATGTTGACTGTAGGTATGGATATCCTCATCAATACATTCTACCTGCGACAAGTTTGGAAATTGAGAGAATTCGCGCCGACTAATGTTTTGCTTCATAAATTTCAATTTCCCAAGAAAAGCCGAAATTATCCCCTTTGTTTTTATTAAATTCAGGCTGTCCCCTTGTAACTGCAAGTTAATATCATTAAATTTTTTAAACAAATCTGTCAAATACGCAATGTCTGCTTTGAATTTGATCAAGTTTTCTTTTAAATCTGGATCTCTACTTTCTAAGAACTCTAATATGGAATCGAAAACAGAGTAAAATCTCGTTAAGCATGCACCTTTCGACAACCAGCGTACTTCAGTATGTAAGAGCAGTCGTTGGAAGTCTTCATCATTTTCGTCGCACAATTGAGCAAATAAACGCGTATTCAATGCATTGCTTCTGATTTTGTTGACAGCTTTTATTACAAAATGAAGAGATTGGTTCAACCTGTCACTTAAATGTTTTGCCACAAGATGTTGTCGGTGGATTACGCAATGAATAGCTGTAAGTCCTGGTATAATTCTTTTGAGATGACTTATAAACCCACGATATCGCCCGACCATTGCAGGAGCTCCGTCTGTTGCCACTGAAATAATGTTTGTAAATGGGATCGATTTTTCCGTAAAAAAATTACTCAGGACATTAAATATTGATTCGCCTTTAGTGTCAGTCTCCAAAGTTCTGGCAAATAGCAATTCTTCGTGAATTTCTTCCTCAACAATAAATCGGACATATGCCAATAGTAATGCTTCATTACTGGGTAACGTTGACTCGTCCAGTTGTATAGAAAAATGAGTTTTTTGCAGATGATTGCACAAAAAGCTTTCGATATCAGAGCTCATTTCATCAATGCGTCTTTGTACAGTATTGTTACTTAATGGAATTCTTTTTAGTACGTCAAATGGAGATTTGTGCAAAACAGTTTTTAAAACCTCTTCAACAGCGGGTAAAATTAATTGTTCTCCGATAGTGTGCGGTTTTCCAGATTTTGCTATAAGTAATGAGATATTGTAAGATGCCCGCAAGCCATCATCGTTACTTTGAGATGTTGAAGCGAACATACTGTGCATGGTGGGTCTCTTTCCATATTTTTCTTTCAATGTTTGAAAATATTTTAAATCTTTACCTATTTTATCAGTATGACACCTTTTTAGATGATCTTCGAGCTTTGATGGTTTCATAGAGTCATTGCTCAAAACTTTGTTGCATAATAGGCACATGGGCAATTGTTTGTCTGCCTCTGATGGAACAAAACCATATTTCAAATAATCGATACTATATTGTCGACATTTTTTCTTTGCTGTAGCCATGTTTCGTGTCAGTTACCTTACCTGTAAAAAAAAATGTTTTAGTAACCAAGTTTTTTCTGAATATAGGTATCACGCCGCAGCCTTTGTCAGCACGCGGAAATAGAATTACGGCTTGTAAAGGGACCAACTAATAAACCGCTGAGACAAATACAGACGTTTTCACAAAACGGTATCAATTTTAAAGTACATAATTTACCACTAATTTTTAATAGTATAAATAAAAAAATTGGTGTACTCAGTATCGAATACTGATCATATTTGTGTAGGAAAAAATAAAAGTCGAAATCCCAAAATTGTCCATAAAAACGATAACTAACATTTTATTAAATCAATGAGTTCACGCGCTCCGTGTATTTGCGTATTTTTGTCTGCGGCTTCATTGTTAAAACGTGACAAACTGGCATCGAAGTCCAAGCCCCGCCCTTTTCCCGTCGCCCGCGCACCGCTCGCTCTTTCCGAAAAGGAATAGTTTTGATAAAATAGTTACTTCAAAACCAATTTAAAATGATTATGAAATTACTGTTTTATAAAATTAGTAGTTATTTGCAAGAAAAATTACAAAATTAATTGCTCTGCAATATTGCTTATTCGGCCTTTTTAGAGAGGCAGTGTTTCTCTCGTGAAAAAACAATTGAATAAAACGTGCTGTGTTTGTCTTCAAATCGAAAGAGGACAATTAAAATATCTGTAAATTACTAAGTTACCTATCTATACAGGCCGTTGTGATCAACCGACTAGTACACGTAAACAAAATACTTAAGTACTATAACAAAAAAAAGGTAGGTTACTTACTTTTCTCCGGCACTAGCAAACACAGATATAAATTTTCTCACAACTTTTTTTCCAAATTCCGCCTTTTTTTCGAAATTCCGGAAACAAATGAATGCGTTTGCCTTTGGCATCAAGTATTTATAGTGGTGATCAAGTTCATGTCTGAACAAGCATTAAGCATTGTCGGGCGGATAGCGCTTTGCAAGTCTGTACACGAAATTGTACGTAATATCGAATACGCAAGTTTGGACAAGTAACAGTCGCTTGCCTTATTAAAATATTATCTGCTTAGATAGGTACTTAAAACAATGTAGGTAGGCCCTTATAAAAACTATGCTTACATTTTTGCTCTTTACTATCAAAAGCAGATAAATTTTCGTGGACCCCCATTAACATCTTATGGACCCCCATTTTTTGTTCACGCCTACGTAGACCCCCAGCAAGTCTCCCGTGGACCCCTGGGGGTCCACCTGGACCACTTTGGGAATCACTGGTCTAAATGATCATTTTAAGACAATAAAAAAATACCCGCAAGGGGCCTATTACTTTTACTAAAACATAAGCTATTTTGCGCACTTTTTTTTATTTCGGTGATGAAAGAAAGTTTCTATATTTATCAGGTTTCGTTGCATCGAGATTTTTTAATCAAAAGTCTTTCCGAATTTATATTTGCCATCGAAAGGCGACGCCGCACCAGATTAGCGCGGCAAACTTTCGTCCGAATTGGCGAAATAAGTGTTATTTATTTTGGCCGATTTGAAAAGCTCCCGCCGAGCGAAAATGGCTTCGCCGACACCCCGGAAAATGATTTAGCCGCCGCGGCCAACTACGACGATGGACCATTTTGCGAAACCGAACAGAACCCCGCACGCCACTTTCTCAAGTTTTATTTCCTCTTATTTGATTCTTTCTCTATTTCGTTCTATTCCCGGGTAACACTTTCTTGGTCGCCCGAGGTGATATAAAACATAATTTGGAGGATTTTGTGAGATATAATCTATGTTGGTGCGGACGTCTCCAGGGACGGACTAGGGGTGTGAGATTGATATAGGTAGTCTATGGTGGCCAATAAAATGTATACCGGCTGACATATGAGAATAATTTTGAGACTTAAGTTCGAAATAGGTATGGTACGTTAAAATGTATGGGAACGGCCGATTATTAGATAAAATATGAGAGGTTAATCGCAAAAAGTTAAATATTAAAGTTATAGGGGTTTTAAGTTTCATTTTTTTAAATGGAACCCCCTGTATATTATTGCATATTTCAGTTCCTCCTTCAATTCTAAGCAAAAATCGAAATAAACACAATGTACCTCAAACCAACCGTTTTCGAGTTATTCACTTTTAAACATATCCCTTAAACAATTCGATTTCATTAATTTCGATGTTCGGTTTCATTTAACGATGCCATTCTGCGGAAACTGTGATACTTAATGATATTTGACATTAGTTTTCAAGTTAGCATTTATAGATGTATAAAATGAGATTATATCAAGTCTGGAAATTACAAAATTTTTGTTTAACACAGTGGCGGACTAAGCCTGTCGGGGACCCGGAGTGGCGAAGCTAAATGTGGCCTCCGGTCTGTTCAGATAACGATATTCTTCTAATACACATTTTGTAAAAATCGAACGACGTATCTATAATGGTTGAAAAAATTCAGGTATTTATACAGAGTGTCCCAGGCAGAGCCTGCATTAGAAGTTTCTAAAGAACTACAATATCTACATCCGAGATTTTTTGCATATCATTGTTTCACAACGAGATCTATCGATTAAAAATATTTTCAATATGGCGGCACTTCCGGAAGCACCAGAAGTTGACAGCAACTTTCTTATTTTAATTGGGTGTCCCAATTTTTTATTACATATTTAAATTCTCTGTAAAATTTTATGAATTTTAATATTAAACACTCTATACCTAACGTTTATGAGAAAAAAAAGATTATAATCTTTGGAGGAAGAAAACTACCTGTCAAAAATATGTACATAGCCTAAACGTCAAATTTAGTGATTGTTACAGCCACTGTACCATAAAGAGAAGATATGTGGCTATCTAGTTCAAAAATTAAATTGTCCGAATGTCATATAATAATGGCCACAACTATCACGGAATTGAGCGATTAAAAAATTATCATAAATATTTTTTTTCAAATGGAAATCCACTTTTTTTATTGCACTTGTGAAAAGGTTTTCGTTACTTTCGTTTTTAAAATTTGTTAGTTTTTGACTATACATGTTCTTGTACCTAAAATTAATCGTTTTTCCGGACACCCTGTATACTGTAATAATTATAATAAAAATCCTTATAGATAGCAGAGCCGTTTTTACGTAGGGACCTGATGGGACTGAAGTATTAAGGGCTCTAAAAAGGCCTCAAAAACGATAACATCAATTTTTTAAAGCTTATAATAATATTTTTAAATCGAAAAACGAATGCAACCAAACCAAACCAAACCAAACAAGTAAGTGCAAAAGTAAAGTGTTTTGGTGTATTGTAGTGAATTAGTGTTTTATTTTGCTGTTATAACACCAAAGGTTCCAAACCCAACTTTAATAAATTAGAAGTATTAAATTATTGAACATAATTTTGCTGACGAGCCATATACTACCATTCACGGGCCATGCAGTATTAGATCAGGAAATCCCCTACCGAATGTATTTAATGGCAATGATGACAAAGTGACGGAAATACCGGTTCCACATATGTGCCGCGTTACTTTCGCGACCGTTCCAGGGAAATACCGCGACAAAATATCGCGATTTTGTAAGTTCTACGAGATCCGAGGGTATCAGATTCCTTCGCTGTCTCAGGCCCGTGGCTCCCGATATACTAAAGACAGCACTGCTCATCATCGGTAAAGAAGCTAGAATATAAGTTATGCTGTGTATTGGTTGTAATTTAAAATGTTTATTCAGTAAAAATAAATAATGAAACCGTTGAAAAATAACTTAAAAGCTGAAATAAATAAATTCAGTCTCAAAATATATAAAAAATAATAATTATTCGATATTTTAAACAAAGCCCTTACCCCTTGATTTAATTTCCTAAATAGAAAATGCCATTGACAATTACTGGGGTCTGATATAATTGATAATTAAGTAAAATATCTGCTTCCATTTATACTGCTTATAGTTTGCGTATACGCATGGTTTGCATACTCCATCTACAAACTGCTTCATAACTACTGAACACATATTGGCCTTGTTTGCCAGTTGAATAAAAATTTATTTGTTAAGATTCGGAGGCCCCCTAAAAGACGGGACCCGGGGCGGACCGTCCCTTCCGCCCCCCCTTAATCCGCTACTGGTTTAACATTTCAAAATAAAAACTTCATAATTCGGAAGTTGTTGAATTTAGGTACATAATCATACTACACATAATGTGCACCAATGAGTCAGACTTGCAAATGGATATAATACTGTCGATGGATTGCCCAGTGAGCAATATTTTATCACATTTAAGGCGAATTGCACACACATGTTTCGAAACTGTTACTTTTATGTGCTCAGTATACGTAGCAAGTGACACAACGCATTTAGGCAAAAATTCGGAATTCTGTCAATACATGTGTGAACTAATACACAAATAAGACACTTATTACTATTTTTATACTACTATTTAAAAAAAAATAGTAGTAAAATTTAAAAATTTACCAAAAAAATTATTTCCTCACACATCGTTGTCGCAAAGGATACACATCATGGCACTTTATTTTTTATTAAATGGCTACACATAAAAAAAATATTAACTTCTGTATTTTAACAGTAAGCTAGGCGTATTAACTTTGAAGTTCCTCCTGCAGTAGTCCAATAATAACCATAACATTTTTGGTGTAGTTTTTTGATATACCGGGTGCGTCTCAAAAATGGCTCACCCCTATAAGTTTTTTATTTTTTCAGATAATAAAACGAGATTTGGTATGTTAGTATATGACATAAATTAGGATTGATTGACGTATTCAATTGTTATTGGGCACTTCCTGTTTTACCGGAAATGACTACAACTTTTGATTTTTAAATAACACCCTCGGTATTTCTTTACCTTATTCGATTGAATATGACACTTTGAATAGAATGACATATCATATGTCAACTTTTGACATTTTCGCATACTGTTTATTTGAAATTGTAACACGCGGTTCATAACGACAATTTGACTGGAAATACCAAGTGTGTGGTACCGAATTATTCGTAAAAAAATATTTTTCCAAATATGCTAATGGGCCACCCTTGTTCCATTTGAAAAAATTGAGATATTATAAAAAATACGATTTAGGCATCTTTTAACCGGCAAGGACAAGACACGAAAAACATTAGACGGTCAAATCTATTTTTCCGAGGTTCCTTAATTAAAAATTAGTGTTTTTAACGCAGCCAGAAAATGTCAAAAGTTGGCATATTATATGTCATTCTATTCAGTGTGTTACTTTCTATCGAATAAAGTAAAAATATACTGAGGGTGTCATTTAAAAATCAAAAGTTGTAATCATTTCCGGTGAAACAGAAAATGACCGAAAACAATTGAATACGTCAATCAATCCTAATTTATGTCATATATTATCATACCAAATCTCGTTTTGTTATCTAAAAAAAAGTTATAGGGGTGAGCCACTTTTGAGACGCACCCGGTATAAAAGATTGCAACAAGGACCACAAAACAAATATTGTTTAACAAAAATATTTTTTAATCTTAGTTTTGACACACAATAATTTTAATTTATGCAACTTACCTTCCCACATATACCCATAAAATATTTTGTTTCTACGTCTTCCCGTTTTTGTATAATTTAATCACTTATCGAAATTCTCTTAGAATTAACTGTAGTAGTTATTTCTTCAATAATATGCTATTTATTTATCAAGTATTTAGACACACTGTACGAATATTACAGTTTATAACTTTGCTAAACGATAAATCAAAGCAAGAAAATTCCCTTTTCATAAAGTGCCAACTTTACGTAGTACACTTTACGCTATGCGGAACTTCTTAATTGTTTTTAAAACTCCGGAAGATAGGTAGATGCAGGTGGTTGCTGACAAAACTTCCAAAGAAGTTATGTTTAATAACGTCAAGGGCGTAGCTTTACTAGAAGTAGGTGTGAAGGGTATAATTATCCCCCACTCTTTCTCTATCATTATAAAACGTTGTTACTATTAAACAAAGTGATTTAATTAATCAAAAGTCATGAAAAACTGAAAATAATAAAAAGTTGTGTTCGTTTGTCGTTAGGGAAACCAACCACCCTTTCGTTACCGGTTTCGGGGCCTATATCCCATCATCAGACGAGCTAAATGGACTGAATTTCAGTAGAAGTACTGAACAGTAGGACCGAAACAAGGAATATGTTTTCCTGTAAGCTGTAAGAAGGCTGTAAGCCTTCAAAGCCTTAACGTTACATTTTTCCAGGCGGATATAACAACAATCCACTATTATGTAGAAGAAATAATAAGGCAGAAAAGAACACACAGTTCAGTTGCCAACTTTAGACATCAGACAGCCAGGCGATGTCGAAGAAACTGTTTTTTTGTAAATTTATTATATGTGACATTAATGATGTAAATACATTATTAGAGTAGTTAGAGATGAGTGTACCTTTTCATTTTATATTATTACTCAAAATCTCTACTGTATTTCATGGTTGTTTTCTATAAAAGGTAGAGGGAAGTACTGCATTTTAATTCTTGTTAATTTAATGTCCCAAAAGGGATAGGAGACATGACTGTATTTATTGTTAGCGTAACCTATCGTCCTGGTTTAAGCTTATATTAATTCAGTAAGAATTAAAATAAAATATTATTTTTGGCTCACTAGTAGGAGCGTTCTAATTTCACGATTTTTCTTTGTAGAGGTGGACTACGTTCTAAAAATTTCTGATTAAAATCTTGAAGATCCTAGATAAGAAAGAAAAGTCATTCGTCGAGTGGGGGTGCTGTCCCATTTTTTGTTATAGAACAAGGGAGCTAATAATAAGAGCGTTACAAAAGCGGAGCAACTGAGGAACAAAAGAAAATCGATAGAGAATAGACAATACATTTTTTTTCTGGGCCCAAATTTTTCGTTTGCCTAAAATTTTATTTTATAGGGGAAAATAATTTATATAGAAACTCTAAATTTGGGTAAATAAAATGATGAAATAGAAACAATAATAAAAAAATAAAAGTAGTTTATTTCATCAAAATAAGCTAACAAAAATCAACTAAAATTAAAATCAGACTAGAATGGACAAAAATGATAGCTCATCAATGGGCGTTTTACCAACTGGGTTGCCATCCGTGTGGTTGCCATCCACCATGCTGCTTCAGAGTGACGTAACCGCTATGCGCATGGACACCAATAGGTGCGGTGGTGTGTAAACCTACGGGCACGGGCACTTTAACGGCTACCTTCACTGGCACATGGACTGGGTAAGGCTTGGCAATCACCACTGGGTATGGTTTGGGAATGTTCACGTGAACTGGATGAGGCACCTTGACGTAAACAGGTGTTTTGACTGGAACAGGAACTTCACGGGGCACTGGAACTGGTACTGGGCGTTTTACTTCGACATGGACTGGAGTGGGAACATCTACATGAACTGCACGAGGTACTTCGACGGGTCTGGGTACTGGAACACGAACTTCATAGGGACGGTCGACTGTTACTGGAACTGCGACGGGTTGTGGAACAGGAACGCGTTCGAATCTGTGGTCGTAGGTGGTTCCGTGATCTACTGTACCAGGTTCAGAACCGTGCGATGCTAAATGTCCTCCCGATGCGAAACTTTGAGCTCCAGCGTTGGCTCCAGAGAATCCAATTGGCCCAGAAGCGAAACTTTGAGCTCCAGCGTTAGCTCCGGCGAATCCAATTGGTCCAGAAGCGATACTGGATGCACCGGCGTTAGCCAGGCTCGATCCAAAACCACCAGAAGCGAAACTAGAGGCTCCGGCGTTGGCTGAGCTGAATCCACCTAATCCAGGACCGGAAGAAATTGGGCTTCCGACTGAAAATGATCCGCTAACAACTGGTCCATGGCCGGCGAAGGCTGGAGCGGGTCCAGCATTGAATCCAGACGGTCCGCTAGACGCAAAAGAGCCGCTGGAAGCGAGACTAGATCCTCCAAAACTGCCAGGATACGATCCCGCCGAAGCGAAAGACTGAGCACCAGCTCCGCCATGGGGGCTCAGGTCGGCGCCGAGGGGCACGCTGGGGGCGGAGGGGGCGTAGCCCGAGCTGAAGGGCAGGCCGGCGGCCGGGGGGCTGAGCTCGCCGTGGAAGATGCCGCAGGAGCCGAGGGCGGCAACGGACAGCACGCCGAAGAGTACCTGGAAAGTAGGATTGCTATTAGTAATTAGGAAAATATATCAAAGCCACAAAGATTTAAACCTCAGTTTGACATAACAGACGATGACTAGGATTTTTTCTTGCACGGTTCGTGCTTTATTAACATCTACAATGTATTGTTTTCAATGTAATGTTTACAATGTACTTGTAATAATAATAATAATAATGTGGATAATACCCATAATTGGATATTTGTAACTGGGATTGTTGTGGATATCGACATTTGTCGTTTTTTGTCAATTTTTTTGTCAAGTTTGTGACATCTTCTAGGATATATGTAGTTTTTGAAATGGAATCCTATACAGGGTGAGTCTTGAATAAGTGCAAATATTTTCCGGACTGATAGATTTCTATAAAAGAAATATTTTTTCTCTTTACCGTTTTTCAAATACGTCCAAAATAACCGAATTATATTACTTTGAAATTTAAATTTTGTAATTTGGTTAAATTTTGAGAAGCACTGGATCTTCTCTGGGTTTTCTTTCTTGTAAATGTAACCTACTACCTATGTTGACATAGTATATCTTTTTATCTCTTTTATTATGTTTTTTAATTAAAAACTGACGAAATTTCCGAAAAAAAATAAAAAAAAAATTTATATTTTAAAATATTTTTTTTCAAAAAAACTCATATACGTGTTTTTCTGGGGTCGCAATATACAACTTTTAAAATATTTGCACTTATTTAAGACTCACCCTGTACATTTTTCTCAATGGAATGGCCCTAAAATTACAGTCCCAAAAATAGCATGTCATAACTTATACAGAGTGTTTTTTAAAATTGGCAAATTAATAATTACAATTTATGATAATTATGCAACAGTGTATGGCAAATCTACTAGGTAAAAAATATAAAGGGTTCCGTTTCCTGTTTAAAAAACTACAATGTAGTGTAAAAATATATTTTAATCTTCCTGTATATATTCCTGTATCTATGAAAATATTTTTAAAATGTGCGCTATCATTGCCAGCATATTGTCAAGGTCAAGGGCTAAAATGTATTACTGGTTGCGTGCACAACCGCAACGTGTCAAGAAAAATGGCGTATCCGCCAGAAATTAAAAGACTTTTTCAGGCGCCATCTTTTAGTCAAGTCGAGAAGTAAGGGAATCAGACAATGGATTTGTCTGGTATGAAGAAGTACGCTTTCCGAGAATTGGGGAAATTTCGAGAAGCAGTCAATAGAGTATATAAGCCGGAGCCATCGACAACTGAGACAGTTTTTGAAATTTGAATATACCGCGTGGAAATTGAAAATCGGACAATTTGGTGAAGGAATCTTATAAATAGTTAGTTTGTTGTGTGTTATAAGTTAGTAATTGTGTATAAAGTGAGAAAATAAATTCGTTAAGTATTTTATCGTGAGTTTAAATTAGTGGACCCACGGAATCCGTAACAATATTTTCTAAAAAAGATTGGTGTAAAATTTTGTTTAACTTGTTTTTAGCAACCCTGTACTATTCAATATCGTTTGATATACTTTTCACTAGTAATATCACAAGGGGATAAATTATTTCCGGAATTTTTTTCGAGCTTATGAATATTTTGAAAATTATCCCTAGTCAAAAACAATAATGGAAAATTTTTCTAAAAATATTCATGAGCGAGACAAAAATGCAAGATTTAATTTAACCTTGCGTGGCTATTCGTTATGAATATTTCACACCAAATTGTGTTTAGAATCATTTTAAAGTTATATTTTTTTGATTTTAGGCAAGACACGAGCAAAGCGTAGAAAGTTTGGTTGGCTTGGTAATTCGGTTGCCATGGTAACTAAGAAAAACCCTAATTTGCTTTTGAAAGCTGTCAGTTTTGTAATAAAAAAGTTTCTCAGTTTTGTGGCGTGTTTTTATAATTTTAAAATGAATCGATTTGAAAATCATGTACGCAATTTATGTGAAAATACTATGTCAGATTGCGGTTGCCATTTGGAAAAATAAAATTCGTTTTGAGTTGTTCAGGAATATTTTTGCATCTAAATTATTTGAAATTGAAACTATTAAATGGAAAAATGGTAAATAGTATGGCCTCTATACCGGGTGCGTCTCAAAAGTGACTCACCCCTATAACTTTTTTATTTTTACAGTTAAAAAAACGAGATTTGGTATTTTAGTACATGACATAAATTAGGACTGATTGACGTATTCAGTTGTTTTCGATACTTCCTGTTTCACCGGAAATTACTACATCTTTTAATTTTTATGGCACCGTAAGTATTTTTTTACTTTATTCTATAGAAAATAACACTCTGAAAAGAATGACATATCATATGTCAACTGTTGACATTTTCGCATATGGTTTATTTGAAATTATAACTTGCGGTTCGTAACGAAAATTTGACTCGAAATACCAAGTGTGTGGTATCAAATTATTCGTAAAAAAATGCTTTTCCCAAATATGCTAATGAGCCATTTGAAAAAATTGAGATATGACTAAAAATACGATTTGGGTATTTTTTTACCGGCCAGGACAAGACACTAAATACATACTATCAAATCAGCAATTAATTAATTAGTGCTTTTAACATAACCATTGCACTCTAGATTGAAATTTAAAATACGAATTTTTATTAAGCGAGAATGTCAAAAGTTGACATATGATATGTCATTTCATTCAGAATGTCATTTTCTATCGAATAAAGTAAAAAATACGTCAATCAATCCTAATTTATGTAATATACTGACATACCAAATCTCGTTTTTTATCTGAAAAAACAAAAAAGTTATAGGTGTGAGCCACTTTCGAGATGCACCCGGTATATTATATTGGGTGGTGTATTGTTGTTGGAAAATATAGACAATATTGTCTCCACTTCTGATTTTACAGCAAGGCCGTAAATAGGTTTTTTAAAGGCCAGCGTATGCTGAATACACGTGCCAAAATTGAACAATTTTTAAAAAGCCGATTTTAGCTAATTTAAGAAAAACTGCATCTATTTTTAAATTAAAACTGGCAACAATGCAAAACCAAGCAAATTCCAACATATCTTAAGTTGTCAACCTATGATTTTGTGAATGTTAAACTGTATTTTCTCTACGCTAGGCCTTCACCTAATTCGAACAAAATTTAAATTTCAAAATGCATTTTCGGGACGCTAACCGTAGGCACTATGACGTAGTAGTATAGACAGCACAACAAATTGCATTTGACAATGATAAAATCATAGGTTGACAACATAAGGTATGTTGACATTTGCCTGGATGCCATTGTTACCTTGTCCAGTTTCAATTTAAAAATAGATGCAGTTTTTCTTAAGTTAGTTAAAATCGGCTTGTTCAAAATTGTTCAGAATTTGGTATGTATATTCAGCATACCCAGACATTTAAAAAACCTATTTACGACTGCTGTAAAATTAAAAAGGGAGCCAGTATTTGGACAGTTCTTATGTTCCCAAATGGGAAGATGTCATAAACATTCTCTCATTCTTAGAAATAAAAACCCATAACTTTATATCGTTGGAAAGGGTTAAACGCCAGCATTTTTTTAAGTTCATGGCCAACTACGATTTCCATTTAAAAAATTATATTTTTTATTATTTCTGACATAA
The DNA here is from genome assembly GCF_002938485.1 of Sitophilus oryzae. Classification (NCBI taxonomy): domain Eukaryota; kingdom Metazoa; phylum Arthropoda; class Insecta; order Coleoptera; family Curculionidae; genus Sitophilus; species Sitophilus oryzae. The sequence continues at coordinate 1,472,037 of NW_022146695.1, forward strand.
AGAGCAAGTATAAAAAAAACTGACTACGCCACTGGATTATGCCTAAAAAAGTGCCTTAAGAACGTTTTTACAGAATTTTATTATTCCGCGAAATGAAAAAGTTATGGGCAATTTTCAAAATGGCAAAAAAATCAAAAAGACCCCGTATCTCAGTTGGCAGTGAAAATATCAACAGGCGGTTTACGCCATTAAACGTATCTCAGAAATCAAGCTCATGACATCTATGTCGGTTTTGCTGTATCTAGTCAGGAAATAGGTTTTCTCTGTTAAACAGACTAATTTCGACCACCCTGTACATATACAAGTTGTCCCAGAAATAAGTAGAGATATTTTAAGGGGTGGTAGATCTCGATAAAAGAAATATATTTTCTCTTTACCGTTTTTCAAATAAGTCCAAAATAACAGAGAAAAAATGATTTTTTTGTTTAAAATTTGAACCACTGGATCTTTTCTGTTTTTTTTTCTTGTAAATTTAATCTGCTACCTATGTTGCCATATTTTTTTAAACTTAAACTGTTTAACCAAACACTAAAAAATTTTCCAAATTTTTTTTCAAAGAATTCCAAATTTTCAGTTTTTTTTTGCGAAATATATATATAGTTTCTGGGGTCGAAATATAGTACCAGTTAAAATATCTGTACTTATTTCTGAGACACCCTGTATTTTATCTGACATACAGTATGTCCTCGGATTGTCTTTACAAATCATAAAAATCATCAAGTCTTCACAACTCATAAAAATGTTTGCTTGTTTTAAAGTGGTTAATGCCGCTTATACTTTTCCAAATTTCCATACCGTTTTAGAGAAAATTACAAAAAAAAACATGAAAATCTGCTTGAATTTTTAAAGTCCTATAAATCAAAAGTCGTTTCTATGGTAATACAATTGCGATTTCATTCAGTGATTCAGATTATTATTTATTTTGATTGACGTCATATTTTATGCTGTAGAAGTATCACATTTTCCGATAAAGATTAAATAAAAAATTAAAAAAGAATTCTCGTAAATTGTAACTTATAGCAGAGAAAATTGTCTGATTGCAGTAAGTACAGTTCTCACTAACAGTTAAAATGATGCTTGGCGCGATATTATTGTTTATTTATAAAATAGTATTGTACCAACTATTTTACTACATTGTTATAAAAAAAATGTAAATTTCTGTATCGCTGTGACATAAATAAAAATATACATAAATTTTACCTTATAGCAGAGAAAACTTTCTGATTGCACTAAATTGTCGCAGTTCTGACTAAAAACAGCTAAAATGATGCCGGAGGTACAGATTCGTACAGCAAACGTTTGTTACTTTCAGCCTAGACGCTCTCTTTGAAATTTAAATTTCGACTGGTTATACAAGTTTTCCACCTTATGACGTACAGCCGCTCGTTTTAAACATATTCAGAATTATCGTTTTTTTTTCTCATTGTTATTAAAATTTTTAATTAAATTGAAAAATTAATTTTTCAATTTAATTAAAAACAGATATGTTTTTTGGAATATGTATGTACCTTTTTTTTACCATAAAGTAATTTTAAACAATAATAAATTTTTAAAGGTCATTACCATGTATTTTAAGGAAAAAATACAGGGTGCGCCTCAAAAGTGGCTCACCCCTATATTTTTTTTTACTTTTGCAGATAAAAAAACGAGATTTGGTTTGTTAGTATATGACATAAATTAAGATTGATTGATGTATTCAATTGTTTTTGGTCACTTCCTGCTCCGGAAATGACTACAACTTTTGATTTTTAAATGACACCCTCGGTATTTTTTACTTTATTCGATAGAAAATGACACTCAATAGAATGGCATATCATAAGTCAACTTTTGATATGGTTTTTTTGAAGTTTTAACGACAATTTGACTCGAAATACCAAGTGTGTGGTACCAAATTATTCTTAAAATAATGCTTTTTCCAAATATGCTAATAAGTCACCTTTGTTCCATTTGAGAAAATTGAGATATGATTAAAAATACGATCCTTTGGAATTGGGCATCTTTTAACAGGCCAGGACAAGACACGAAAAACATTAGACGATCAAATCCATTTTTCCAAGGTTTTTGATTAAAAATTAGTGTTTTTAACACAGTCATGGCCCTCTAGATTGAAATTTAAAATTCAATTTTGTTTTCAGCAAAAATGTCAAAAGTTGGTATATGATATGTCATTCTATTTAGAATGTTATTTTCTATCGAATAAAGTCAAGAAATACTGAGGGTGCCATTTAAAAATCAAAAGTTGTAGTCATTTCCGGTGAAACAGGAAGTGACCGAAAACAATTGAATACACCAATCAATCTTAATATATGTCCCCATATACTAATATACTAAATCTCGTTCTTTTACCTAAAAAGATTAAAAAGCCATATAGAGGTGAGTAATTTTTTAGACGCACCCGTATAGCAAGCTATTTTTTGTAGTTGAATTTCAAGAGATTTTTTTAATAAGATTTTGAATCCTACATAAATTAAAAATATTTTTAGAACAAAAACATAGAAATTTTAGAAAATTTGTCTACATTTTTATGCTTCTATACCTTTTGAATTAAACAATAACATTGACATGGTTTTATGCATTTTAATATCTAGGTTTTGAAGCTAAAATATGAATATAATGACTAAGAGTGCTTAGAAAAGTTTGGACAGTTTAAAAGATTTTATTCCAAAGTTCAAAAATAACCTTTTTTTTGTAATAATTATTTTGTATACAGGTTTCTTTTTAAGTCTTAACGTAAAAGTGTTTTAAAAACGACATTAACTATCCTTGTTATATTCCTATTTTACTTTTAGTTATATCGTTAATTTTTGATATACAGGGTGGTCCGAATTGTATTCGGAAAATTTCGGCAGCATATTCTGCAGATAAAAATAAGGAGAAAAGTTAGTATAAATGTATGTCCAAAAATGTTTCCTTTCGGAGATACAAGGTGTAGAAATTTCATTTTGATTTCGATTATTTCCAAATAATTTCTGAATTAATGTTGATATTAGAATGAAAATTATTATCTGGGAGTTTCTTGACATGGGGAATTTGATTTCGATGTCGATATAACTCCTATTTGTAGGGGGCGCCACCTACATATTTTATAACTGGTTTGAACAGTAATAATTTTTCGTGTGAACCTGTATAATATTACCCGTTAAAAAATATACATTTCCGCCTTTTTTACGCAAAAAAGTCTTTTAGGCTAGATAGTTATTAAAATGAAACAAGAAAGTTGAAATGTTTTTGCGTCAAAGGTTCAACAGAATATACTATCAAAGTTGCCCGAATACAATTGAGACCACCCTGTATATTATATTCTGTTCAAAAAATTTTAATAATTATAATAAATAAATGTATATTAGTTTGTTTAAAACAATAACTTTAAATAAAGATCCCTAACTGTGTTAGTTCACACTTACGTTTGGTCACTGCTAAATAGGTCTAAATTTTATAATGTTCTACAGGTTAATGGGCACATACACACAGCGAAAATCATAACCGAATGTTTTATTTAGAATAATTATTTTTCATATTTATATTGTTACCTTTAAAGGTATTTGTCGTGTCAAAGGTTGAGGTTTTTTTTTAAATACGCACAATATAAACATTGATAATATACAGCAATAATTAAAAATATATACAGGGTGGCGCACCTCATTCGTCTCGGTTGATTATACGAAAATAGAAAGATGTAGAAACAAAATATTTTATGGGTATATGTGGGGAGTCAATGTGCACAATTTAAAATTATTTTGAAATATACAGGGTATCTCAGAACTAAGATCCATACCAAAGTTATATTTTTTCTTATGGAACACCCGGTATTTTATTTAATTTTTGGATTCTTGGGCCCAAAAAAAGACATTTATTATAAGGGTTTAATATGTTTAAAATCATTGGTTTTTAAGATATTTAAAAATATTTAAATATGCATGCTACAGGAGAATTGATTATTAATACCCTGTACATTACTTTTCAGAATTAATTCTTGTGCTGAGTTTAAAGGCAAAGAAATAAACTTTACCGAAAAATGTTATTACTTCCTTAAATTTATATAGGGGTACCAAAAATTAGTTATTTATTTTAAGGATTTATTTTACATAAAGACTTTGTTATTTCAAATGCAACATCCTGTATTTTTTTAAATAAATTGAAGCAGATTCAAATGCTCTTTCAAACTATATTAGGGTTTCCTATACCTATCTATCTCAGATTTTGAGTAAAAAGCGATTTTTAAATAAAATGGCAATCAAGATGGCTGGTATCGCCATAGCAATTTTCTAGTGACAGTTAGTAACTATTTTCAAAATCGACATTAGTTTATAGACTTTATTTAAATCTATACCAATTTACTTTTATTTAATTGACCTACAATAGTTTAATAAATAATATTTATTAATATGTATTTATTATTCTATAAAGAAAAAGAAAGAAGTAGTTCTTTGTTTTATTTTACGATAACTTGTAGATATATGAATTTTTTATAAAAGAGTTAATTACGACAAATTCAATTTCTTCACTTCCAGCGACAGGTTTCTGCCTAATAGTTAAAGGGCAAATAGGACAAGTAATTTTTCAAAGGAACGCTTATCAGGAAGATTCCTATTTTGATATCTTTGAGCATTAGCTCTTGAGGCCAAGAAATAATTTTCCTCACAAAACAAAATCACTAGTAACATATCCATTTGTTCCACCAGATATGGCTTTATTTCATAAAATAAAGAATACTTACTTATTGTGGGTAAATTTTAGTAAACTGTTTAAATAATAATGACCATACACTAATGTCGATTTTGAAAATAGTTACTAACTGTCACTAGAAAATTTCCATGGCGATACCAGCCATCTTGATTGCCATTTTATTTAAAAATTGTTTTTTATTCAAAATCTGAGATAGATAGATATAGGAAACCCTAATATAGTTTGAAAGAGCATTTGATTCTGCTTCGATTTATTTAAAAAAATACAGGGTGTAGCATTTGAAATAACAAAGTTTTTATGTAAAATAAATCCGTAAAATAGGTCACTAATTTTTGGTACCCCTGTATAAATTTAAGAAAACAATAACATTTTTCAGTAAAGTTTATTTCTTTACCTTTAAACTCAGCACAAGAATTAATTCTGAAAAGTAATGTACAGGGTGTTGATAATCAATTCTCCTGTAGCATGCATATTTAAATATTTTTAAATATCTCAAAAACCAATGATTTTAAGCATATTTAACCCTTATAATAAATGCCTTTTTTTGGACCCAAGAATCCAAAAATGAAATAAAATACCGGGTGTTCCATAAGAAAAAATATAACTTTGGTATGAATCTTAGTTCTGAGACACCCTGTATATTTCAAAATAATTTTAAATTGCGCACATTGCCTCCCCACATATACCCATAAAATATTTTGTTTCTACATCTTTCCGTTTTCGTATAATCAACCGAGGCGAATGAGGTGCGCCACACTGTATATTATTCATAAAAAAGGGAAGTTGAAAAATACCTAAATATTAAAAATTTTGCACAGAGGCAGATTAATAAAATTGCGTTTATTCCATCAAGGAGATTGAAATTGGCAAAATATCAAAAGATGACTATTAAGCTTCATTCAGAAGCTCAAAATTAGTGAAATAAATTAGTGGTTTCAATTAGCGCAGAAGTTTGTTTCTCTAATTTGAATGTAAGTATTTGGAACATCAAAATTAGTGGTCGGAATTTTTAGTTAGTGGAAAAACTTAACTTTCAACTTTTCCACTAATTATACTTCAAAATTTGCGTGGAATGCCATTTTGGCCTTTGATTATCATCTGTCAAGAGATAAATGTCAGAAATCAAAAGTTTATTGTTTTATAAGCTAAATATTAGGCTTTCTCTTCTACAGATTACGGCAAGCTGTTGCTAGGATATTCTATTAATTTTAATTGTGTTTTTTTACATTGTGAATGATACGTAAACTTAAATGTATAAAGTGTAATTGAAACCACCAATTTATTCCACTAATTGCGAGATTCTGAATGGAGCTTTAATCAGCAAAAAACGGTCAACAGAATTATTGCGCTAACAAGAGAAAAAAGTTTTTTTTCCTGAAAGCGTGTGTAAACACACGCTTTTTAGAAAAAAAATCTATGTTAGCCTATAATATGTACGTCCCTGGTGAATCTGATGACATTTTTTAGCATTAAAATACGTAGAACTTATAGTAACATTTACCCTTAAAATGTAATTACAATCGCTAAAAGCACTTGGATGGAAATTATTATAAACGGTAACCCCCGTAGTAGATACGAAACAAGTAGAATCGGACCTTATGTTGATATAACAAATAAATCTCATTTTCTGAGGAATCTTCCCACGAGAGATGGCACATGTTTTTTAAAACACCCTGTAGAAATGTATTTTTTAAATAGCGTGTACCCACGACTTCGTTCGCGTCGAATTAATCATTTGTAATGGTGATGATAAAGCAAAGCAAGAATTTCCATTAACATACAAACTGGATAAAATTTTCTTAGATTTATGTCAGCATGGGAAAAACCAATATGGCGATATTATTATATAACTTGGTAATATTTGAGGGGTAGTTTCGAAAAATCCGTTTGCAAAAAATAAGCTTTTTACGTCAAACAGTTTAAGCAGAATCGTGGTTAAGAAATTACCCAACTTTTTGGAACACCCTGTATGATTTTTTAAAAAATTTCAAAATATGTAAAAAAAAACCAAATAAATTATGCTTGTTCAAGCGTTTTCCCGAAAGACTAACCGTTTTTTAGATAACAAATATTGTAATATTTGAGGGGCGTTTTCACCCTCTTGGAATTTGAAATTCGAGAAACCCCTCCTTATCGAACCTCTACACCCCACAGTCAATCCGTTTGCCAAAAATCAGCTTTAAACGTGAAGCAGTTTAAGCAGAATCGTGATTACTCAATGGTCATATTTTATGAAACACCTTGTATAAATTTATAAAATATCTTAAAATATGTAAAACAACAAAATAAAATATACGTGTTTAAGAGTTTTTCCGAAAAACTCACCGGTTTTTAAATAAAAAATATTTAATATTTGAGGGATAGTTTCACCCTCTTGGAATTGGAATTTCGAAAAATCTCTTCTTATCGAACCTCTACACCCTAGAATCAACCTGTATGCCAAAATTGAGCTTCTTACGTTGAGTGGTTTGAGCAGGATCGTGATTAATCAGTATGTCAGTCACTTAAGGATTTTATACAGGGTCCGGCAATAGTGCGTCGGGCATCTGTAGCTCCTAGAATAAAAAACTTGGTGCAAAGCTAAAGTATGTACTAGGATGTATTTCAGGAAAATATTTTAACTTCTATAGGGTGGCTCAAAAAAGTGTGAGTGGATCGGGATGATTTTTTTTAAATGGAACACCCTGTATATTATTGCATTTTTGGCTTCCTTTCAGATCACTTTACATAATCCTAAGACATGAGTAATAATATATTTTGATCATTTCTGAGATATTAATAAATAAATAAAAATTATATATTTTTCTGCCATTCTTAAAAAAAATTATTAATAATACAAGAACTGTCCTGAAATCAAAACTATATTAGATATTTACTTTAGATGGTATGTACTTACTTTCCTATAAATATGAAAATCGTAAATCATACCGGATGTTCAAAATTCTACGCTAAACTTTCTAAAATATAAAATAATTTTACTTTATTTTTTTAAATGGAACACCCTCTATATTATTTTTTCAATAGATGGAGAATTAAAAAATGAACATTTTTTGCATTTAGTGCGTTTCAAAAATTTTAATGGTTTCGCAGATATTCCCGGTTTTGTATTTCATATGGCATTTTCCACAGTAAATTTTTATCAAAGCCACCCAATGATTTTTCTCTCGTATTTTACCATTGAAAGCGCCATATGAAATAATACTGCGTGTGTCCGGAAAACTACTAAAAATTTTGAAATACTTTAAATACAAAAAATGTTCATTTTTTAATTCTCCATCAAACAAAAAAATAATATAGAGGGTGTTCCATTTAAAAAAACGAAGAAAAATTATTTTATATTTCTGAAAGTTTGGCGTAAAATATTGAACATCCTGTATGATTTACGATTACCATATTTATAGCAAAGTAAGAACAGGCCATCTAAAGTATATATCTAATATAGTTTTGATTTCAGAACAGTTTTTTTTAAGAAGGGTTGAAAAATATATATTTATGATTTATTTTTTAATATCTCTGAAACTATCGAAATAGATTTACTGATGTCTTAGGATTATGTAAAGTGATCTGAAAGGAAGTCAAAAATGCAATAATATACCGGGTGTTCCATTTAAAAAAATCATCCGGATCCACTCACACTTTTTTGAGCCACCCTATAGAAGTTAAAATATTTTCCGGAAATACATCCTAGTACATACTTTAAGTTTTCACTTAAACAAAATTCTCAAGTTTTTTATTCTAGGAGCTACAGATGCCCGACGCACTATTGCCGGACACTGTATATTAGTATAGATAATTAATAAAACGATTTAAAAAACATGCAATAAATTATTATTAAATCCCTTTTCCTAACATAATGATGTTTCGTTATTTTCTAGGGTACTATGAATGTTTTCTAGGTACTATGAATTGTCGATGTATTTCTGTACTTACGCCCAACATGATGGAATGAATTAAACTTAGTAATGAAATCAAGAAGATGAACTGATACCGGTGATCAGATAGCGATGGTTTTTATAATCGGACACACCTCTCCGGGCCAAATCTCAAAACTTTCTCGCCAGTTACAAAATTTTTGGTGAAATAATTTTAAATTCAGATAAAAACGCATTAATGTGAAATATATTCGATGCGTATATCCGATTCCTGGTGGTCTCTAGCAATCAGAGATAGTTTATAGTCCAGAAGGCAGTGATTTTTTTTGTATTTATTTTCCCAGTCGGTGAATATGAAATAACTTGTTTGGATAGTGACATAAAATGATCATTTGTGTCTGGCTAAAATTTACGTCCACTTATTTTTCCAGTCATAAATATTTGACATTTATTAAGGTGAATCATTTTAGTAATGGAGATAACAGTCTGGCACATCCCAAGTGGAGGAGTCATTCTGGCTGAAAATTTGCCGATGCAAAAATTTGACAGATTTTTGAAATCACTAATCCTTATTTTCCCGTGCTTGAAATGGAAGGTATCATTTGATGTATAATGTAGAATATTTAGGAGGAGAGTTAATCACCGCGACCTTACAGATCTATTGAGAAGAGTTATAACTCATCATACAGACTTAGGGTTTTAACAAAAGCCGGTATCTGAGACGGCTCTACAGAGGCCAGCTTTCCATCATCGACATCAGCCGTACCAAAGTTCATGGCACGAACGGTCGTCGCACAGTGCTTCGAACATATGGCTCTAGAGGACAAAAATGCAAAACTTCTCTTTAATTGTAGGTAATTTATTCAAACTAGGTTTATTTGACACAAATGATGAGTACTCTCATTATACTAAATGATGATGTTCTTAGTCCCACGTTTATGAAAAAAAATCTTATAAATAATAAAAATGTGGGAGCTGTGTTCCATCTAAGGAAATAATAATTTATAGTATGAAAACGGTGTAAGTATTAAATAAATCCCTGTGATAAAAAAAGAATTGGAATAACATTAGAACATGATTCCTACAATATAAGCCAATATAAGATAAAAATGTTTTTCTTTAATGAAAAGAAACATTAATGCTATATTTAATTAAAAAAAAACTTAAGATACTATAAATTTACTTTAGGACAACAAAATGCATAGATCGTAACTACTCTGATTCAGAAGAATCACTGCTGACAGAATCTTCCAAAAATTTATAGTATCCAAATCACAGGTAGTTGAAATATCCTCACATATAAGATATTTCGGTACATGTTTTTTCTAATATGTTACTTTTTCGCGTTGTTACTGTTCTTTTTGTTGGTATGAGGGGTTCGGATGTTAATAGTTACCTCTTTAATAGACCATATCAATATATTATTTTTTCGTTTTCTTGGGTATCAGGTTTTATAATAAATTGAAAGATGGAAACTTTTTTATGCGACGTTTCGCTCCAAAATAGTGGGCTTTTTCAGGCACAAATGGTCTCATTTGACTGGAATGTTCATCAATATCTAATAAAGAACACATTTTTTGAAATACAAATAATTTTGAGTTCTTGTCCTTATGACCAAGCCAAGTATTAACCAGATCGGCATTGCTTATCAATTTTACTCCATCTGAAAAATATTATAAAATAAAGTTCGTCGCAAGCAGACGCAGGTGAACTATACAAAAATTAAAAGTGTATGAATATGACAACAAAAATATTCAATAAATACGATATGTTTTGATATGTTTTTTTTTAAATGCCTTTTTGAAGTTTGAAAACGTATAAACGTAATTTTTATACCCATTTAAGAATCATCTTAAAAAATAAATAAAAACTAAACAATCACGAACTTGTTTAGAAATCAATTTAAAGTACATACCTTGGTTAACAATATCCATAGTGGCTTTCAATTAAGTACGTACCGTTTAACTCCATAATATACAGAACTACTATGAATGTTATTCTTTTCACTGATAAGATAATGATCGCAAAATTTATTTTTAGTGAAAATATTTGCTAACAAAAAACGCTGTTTATGAAAAATAATATACAGGATGGTTGAACATTGCTATAAGTATAAAATTACATATTCAGATATTAGTAAATTTTAAATTTTTTTTCGATTTTTGTCCATGGGACGAAGCACTGTGCGTCGTCTCGGCGCACTCAGTGATAAGGTGTTCTGGTGTTTCCCCCCAGAATCTGCATTCGCCGTTGTTCCTCAGCTTCAGCCTACTGAGGTGTTCGTTGAGACAGAGTCCTGTTAAAAACCCCGTGACAATCCGAGTATTGTTCTTAATTAAATCAAAGGAAATCTTTGATTTTTCTCGGTCGTAAGTTCTGAGTTTAAATTTCTTTGAGTGTCTTAGACTGTTGGGGGATTCCCATTCCAAGTTAAGAATGGAGTCTTCCAGGTTCTTGAGTTCCGCTTTAAGTTGGTTTCCACCTGGGAAGCAGCAGGCCCGTTCCTGGGGCATCTGGCGCCTACGTGCAGCATTCTTTGCTGCGCCTTTTTTATATTTAAATCAATTATATATTTTAATCTTAATCTCAAAAATTTAAAGAATTTATATTCTGCGACAAACGAGCAATATGTAATTGGAAATGTAAAAGAACTATTCTAATTAAAGTATAAAAACATTTATTAAATAAATAAAACAAACAAAACCACAAACATTTAGTAACAAAAATAGTACCCTAAAGAAAAAAACTGACCCATTTTATATGAAATACATAAAAACAATAAACTAAAATTCGGAAATAATACACATGTACTGATTTCTTTCGAAAATCGACAACTATGAAACTATGAACCCTTCCCGGACACAAACGGTACATTGTGAAACAGGAAATTGTAGAGAGAAACAAGCCCTATAACATAGGATACAACATTTTAATGAACAGTGCTTTCCATAAAATCAATAAAATGAAAAAAATACGAAATAACATACATGTACTGATTTCTTTCGAAAATCGACAACTATGAAACTATAATCCCTTCCCCGACACAAACACGGAACATTGTGAGACAGGAAATTGTAGAGAGAAACAAGCCCTATAACATAGGATACAACATTTTAATGAACAGTACTTTCCATAGTATCAATAAAATGAAAAATATACGAAATAATATACATGTACTGATTTCTTTCGAAAATCGACAACTATATGAAACTATGATCCCTTCCCCGACACAAACAGTACATTGTGAGACAGGAAATTGTAGAGAGAAACAAGCCCTATAACATAGGATACAACATTTTAATGAACAGTGCTTTCCATAAAATCAATAAAATGAAAAATATAAGAAATAATATACATGTACTGATTTCTTTCGAAAATCGACAACTATGAAACTATGATCCCTTCCCCGACACAAACAGTACATTGTGAGACAGGAAATTGTAGAGAGAAACAAGCCCTATAACATAGGATACAACATTTTAATAAACAGTGCTTTCCATAAAATCAATAAAATATAAAATATACGAAATAATATACATGTACTGATTTTTTTCGAAAATCGACAACTATGAAATTATGATCCCTTCCCCGACACAAACGGTACATTGTGAGACAGGAAATTGTAGAGAGAAACAAGCCCTATAAGATAGGATACAACATTTTAATGAACAGTGCTTTCCATAAAATCAATAAAATGAAAAATAAATAGGTGAAATCAATGTGGTGCCGACAGATTGCCCTAGACTTAACAAAAAACAAAGAGCCCTAGACTTACTATTATAGGTTATTAGAATGCTTAGTTTTACCTTACTAAGTAATTGTTATCAGGTAGTAATTGTTAATTTTGAAGTTTAACTTGATATATGTCATTTTAACAGACGTCAACGGTTTCTTGTAGACGTATCTGTTTTAAAAAAGTAAAGTGTTCTCGAATAGTGGAATTTAAATATTTTAAATAGTTTTTTCTTTATTCTTTGTATTTTTTGTTTCCGACGACGGAAAGAGATAAACTTTCCGAAACGTTAAACATTTTTTTCTTAGTTAGGCAAATTTTTATAAATGTAAACATAACTTCTGACAAGCAGTGTCCGTTTAGGTTTAACGCAGAAGTGTTTACAAAAAATAACTATTTTATTTTATAGATTTTTTTGCAGTGCAGTGGCGAAATACCCATAAAGGATTTTTTTTTGGAGAGATGAATCCGCCACATAGGTATAGACATTTTTTATGTCTAAATAGGTAATAACCTATTCTCACAGATTTGAGATTAGCCAGACTACTTTTTTATTAGCTGTAATTATAATATAAACTATCATCTGACAAATTTTTAGGACAACGAAAATAAGGGCAATGGTTTTTACAATTTTTATTCAACTTTCACCTGCCAGACAAATATGTCTAAATAGGTAATATCCTATTCTTACAGCTTTCACTAATAGAACTGTTTTTGTCTCTGGAAAAAAGTGCAGTATATTTGTACTTTTTTTAACACATATTCTGCCTCAATCCATGGGAAACCCCTCCCCTACATACATATGAAATTTGCTTAGAATATAATAATAATAGCTCCCGTACATAGCGTTGATCGCCTTGGGAGTAGGAAGGTACAGCTTGCCATACTAGAGCCGTTCGGTATACAAGGAAGGTAATGTGGCTAGTACTACGCTTCAACCGCCTATTATTACCTCAGGATTGTGAATCCCAAGTACTCATTGAAGGCTGAGTCGACCTAGGTACTCAAACTATTGTTATTTTAATAAAAATAGTCGGCTGATGAAATGCCGGGTGCGGGAATCGAACCCACTACCTTCAGATTGGTAGACGAGAGCCTGTACCTCTACGCCACCGGGCACCTTTGCTTAGAATAACATACTGAATAATTCTAGTGATGAGTGAAATATCGGTAACTGTGACTTTGTCACTGATATTCTATAATCACAGTCACGGCCTGTGACTGATTTGAAAATAAACGGTGACTTGCTAAAGCGTGACGATTACAGTTAATTGTGATTTCTCTGGTAACGAGAAAATACTTCACAGAGCGGGACGTGGCTCGTCGCTTGTCGCGAACGCAGCTGCTGATGGCGCCGGTCGTGACTCAGTTCACAGTCACGAGTCACGACGTACGTCTCATAGGATAGATATCTGACAAAGTGATCTAAAGACAGTGACTGTTAGAAGTGATTTAATTTTTTATGTATTTTATATTTTATTACTATTTTTTATCACTACGAATCGGTTTGGTTCTTTTTTAGTTTAGCAGGTTTTTTTAAAGCCAAACATAAAGTTTTACCTATATACTGTTTGTTTTTTTTTAGAAACTTCATTTTTATATATTTCGTTTATTTTAATACAAAGAAAAATATTTGTTGTTTAATGTATTACTTATCTCGTGTTGTTAAGTTTCGTTCGTTATGGTTATGAGCATATTGCATATTTTATTCTTTTCCCGTTGGTTTCTTTAATTAAAAAAATTGTTTTATTTTTATTTTTTAATATACCTTTAACCCACTGTTTAGTGTTTTCTATTTCAGCGGCCTTGGATAAAGGACAAATAAAAATTAGTATAACAACAACAACAGAATCGTATCATTCGTATCGTATCTTATATTTTAGCCGTGATTGTGCTTTCGGATTCATAATCATAAAGTCGCAGTCACAGTTAAGAGTCACAGATAATACAAAGTCGCTGTCACAGGTAAGCCTGTGAACAGAAAATCACGGTTTGGCTCATCACTAAATAATTCTATCGGTATTTGCTGACTGGGAAAATCAGTACCGAAAATCGTCACTGCCTCCTGGACTATTATGCGTTGTATAGCCTGTCAGATCAGAACTATTAAGCGCGGTCCACAAGCAACGATTTGTTGGTCAGTCTTTTGTATTATTCTTTCTGTTGACCTGCTCTACCTGTAGAAATGTTTTTAATTTATCTCAGAGTATTCAGTTCTAGAATGACAATTTCTTTCGTTGCACAATTTAATATCAAATATTACCGTTTTAATAAATTTACTGCGTTATTAAATCTGATGTTCTGTGCCCTCCCCCTAAATCGTTTTTTTGGAAAATGTTATGGAAATGTCATCCTATTTCGGAAATTAAACGTTTTAAAAGTATAATTTGAATTCTACTTCGGATCGAGGCCTGGATTTAATTAAAATGCCTCATCTAGAAATCGGAATTCTCCTGGAGAGTATATTTTTACCCGAAATGAAGAAAGAATTTCACTTTATCGGCACTGATTTTGAAGTGCAAGGAGAAAAACGGGCTTAAAGTTTCTGTTATTACATTCTTAATAAAGCTTTCTACAAATATAATATAAAATTTCTACTAATATAGTTTAAAAATTCAGTCGGTTCTCTAAACGGTTTTCAGTCTTCCCAAGTAGCATTTTTTGGACACATTTTAGGTAATGTTTCTAATAATTGTGCCTGTTTCTTGACACAAAATGGAAACGGTATGCCATAAATAGGAAACATTTTTCAAACCTGTGTATTTTATTTGGCTTTATTACATGTGTTTCCAATGTGGTAGCACTAGCCGTTTCCTAAAATGTTTCGATGCTGCGGAATCAAAACTTTTAGAGGAAATGTTTCGAAACATTTTCTGCAATTTGTGTTCAAGATGTTTCCGTTTACAGCAGCCACGGTTTCTAACTGTGAAGAAACAAAATACCAAACTAAAACAGTCTATGTCTGTGTGTGGATTTCAAAATGAAAAACCGTCAACAATGTCGACGTCCGCCATAATTTTTTGTCTTAAAATCTTTCTTTTTAGGTTTTATCGCACAAAAAATGTCTGGCAAAAGCAAATTCATCGTTTAATTTAATAACGTACTTTCATATTTTTAATGCCCCTTCTATATATCACTATTGTTGCTACAAAATAATATTTTTGTTTGAAATATAGATTTTTATTTTTATTTCTATAGCATGGTTCTGAAAATAAAAATATATAAATCAATGTAAGTAGAACGCGTTCTTATGAGTTTAGAAGTTTAACAGCCGATAAAAACATATATTTTTAATTAAAAACGCTATCACTAGCCAACATGGCGGGATTTTAATTCGTTATTTTATAAAATCGACATGGAGTCGGACAAAAATCATCTACATTATATCATATTTGTATCTAAAAATAGAGAAATTGGTATTTCGAAAATGAATCGATAATAAATGGAAACCTTGTTTCTAAAATGTTTCGATTTAGCGCTATCTGTGTAGAAATGTCGAACTAGTCACTTGTCAACAACGCCAATCAAAACTTGTGGTCAAAATAATTAAAACATTTTTATTTATTTATTATAACACAAATAAAACAAAAAAATGTATTCCATTGGGAACAAAAAAAAAAGAGAAAAAAACCGTTTGCTGGTAACATTTTTCTTCGGTCTCCTGTTCAAATCTGTAAATGTGTGGCATAACTGTTTCTTAAAAGTTTCGAAAAATTTGTGAAAATATGTAAAAAGTAATTCAAAATTTGATTCTTAATGTAGCAACATTCTGTCTGGTAAACTCATGTCTTTGAATTAAAAAAAAAATGATTTAAAATACCCTATTAAAGTGTCAAATAACACTCACTGAGAAATGTTTTGCTATTTTTTCTTTCATATTCTTGTATGTTTTATATTCATGAAACCGGAGCAAGGAATATAGAGTAAACAGCTTAAAACAACTAATTTATTGATGTTCTTTTCTTTATATTTTACCTCACTTTCGTTTTCGATTTCCAAAAATGTTTGTCAGTAATAAAATTATCATTTTAATAATGTATAATATATATTCACGTGATTTATCAATAATCAGTAAAACTAAACAGTGGTTAATTTTAGTAACAGAGAAACAAGAAACCACGACACTTTTTCGTTCAAAAATAGAAAATTTCAACCTCCTTATTTTTTTTAAATAACCTATTAGTTGTTTTTTAAGACATAATTTCTCTGAATACTAGCAGCCGAGTAATATTTTAGATAAAATTTTGTAAAACATTTCTTCGACCAGTAGCATTAAGATTTTGCCCCACTGTACGCGAGATTTAAATATATCGCAGACCTATTTTGCATATTACATATTTATATATTTGCGTGAAAATTGTGTAAATAAATTAACTTAAATAATGAACAATATTCATCTAAAACAGATGTTTTTTTCGAACATATATATGTTTTATTATTTTATATTTTATTTCAGTTCTAATTCTGTTATATTCTAATAGTCCGATTCTATGTAACAACTACGTAAAAAAATAGAAATGCACTATTAAGATGAAAGTATCGTCAGCCCAAATTTGAATAATTTTGTAATAAAATATTGTACCAGATGCATGATTTTCCTTATTATACAGTGTGTCTTCGGATTGTCCTTACGAAAGAGCAAACGCTAATTTGAGGAAAATGCATATTTTCATAAAAAAATATTGGCGTTTAAACTTTTTCAAATTTTCTTCAAATAAGCTTGCGTGACATGAGCTGTCAATTGCGGAAGATGGCGGATTTCCAAACTTTATTTATTTAAAAATTAATTTTCTGCCGATTTTTTTCCATGTGTGAATCTTTGTTACATTTTAATGATTATTCTTAGATTAGAGATCAATAAAATAATAAATTCTATATAATAATTTTGTAATTCATCTACGTAATTCATTTGTGTAATTCAAAAGTCCTTAAACCAACCAATAATATTAAAGAATGATTTTAACAGGACATTTATTTACCAAAATTTAATTAAAAATATTCAACAGTCCCCAGCTCTTATTTTCCTAATATAACATTGTAATTTATCGTGTTGATTTTCAATTATGCAGTGCCCTGTTTCAATTATCTAGCTCAAAATCCATTTGAAATTATTCATTGCTATACCATTTTTTTGGTCTGACCGGTATAGATAAAAATCAGATTTAAATAACGAAGGAAAAGCACAATAATTTCGTAAAAATACAAACCAGAGAGGGATTTAAGAAACAAAAATGGTAAAAGTGTAGAGCCACGTCTAATCGATTCAGGAAATTCATAAATCGGATGTTTTAACAGGAAAATGAAGAAGAATACTTTCCTAAAATCTTTGAGGAAAATTACTATAAAACGGAGATTTTCGTATTAATTGGTTTGAAAATTGAAAATGATTTGTTAAAAGAAAGTAATTAAATATTAAAGTACCTATTTGTTTTAATTTAACTGAATATTTCACGTATGGCTTCTTGTAAAATTCTATTATATCTCTGTTATTACATCGCTATCGAAAGAAGCGTACAACTTATCTGAGATAGGAACTCAAAACGAATTTAAGAGCGATCAACTCAATAACCATCAATTCAAAGTAGGTTGTTAGAATGCTTAGAGAAGCTAAACAAATCAGGCAAAGAAAATGAAGTCTTCCTACTTTGGGTGCTAGCCTACCAAGGGATAGAAGCGGGTAATGAAAAAGCAAACGATCTAGCTATAAAAGTATCCAACACTCCATTAACTGGATCAGAACCGTTTTGCTTCCCAAGTGGAACCCAACTAAAAATGAAACTCAAGAACCTGGAAGACTAAAACAATCTTAGGATTGTCATGGGGCTTTTAACAGGACACAGGAATAAGTATATACAGGGTGAGTCTGAAATAAGTGCAAATATTTTCAGGGCTGGTAGATCTTGATGAAAGAAACATTTTCTCTTTACCGTTTTTCAAATAAGTCCAAAATAACCGAATTATTTAACTTAGCAGACATTTTGAGAACCACAAGATCTTTTCTGGATTTTATTCCTTGTAAATTTAATCTACTACCTATGTTGCCATATTATCAACAAATCATGTTTTTTAACTAAAAACTAAAAAAAAATTCAATTTTTAGCCGACCATACCAATAGGTATGGTAGGCTATTAAGATCGGAAAAAAAAGATTTTTTAATTTCACTCAAAATGAGTCATTTGGATCATAAATGACCTAAATAAGGTCAGTCTGTCTGACCGTCTGTAACACGATAATTCAAAAACCGCTAAACCGATTTTAACCAAATTTGGCACAAAAATGCTGTGGCACCCGAGAATCTAGCCATTAGTTTTTGGTGGGGGTGGGGGGTTGATAAGGAGTTATGGGAGGGGGTTAAAAATTTAAAAAAATCGTAACTCCAAAATTACAGTAGCTAGCGAAACGCGGTTTACAATTTAAGATTAGGAATAATATTTGCAACAAAATTTGTAATAACATCAAAATCAGTCAAAGTCGCAGTTTTTGAGATAGAAAAAATTGGAAAAATTCCGTTACTTTGAAACTAAAAGAACTTTTTATTAACATATTTTAGTATGGGCGGCTATACGTGCCTCCCGGCGCCAATTTTTTTCCAAAAAATCCAAATTTTCAATTTTTTTTTCGCGAAATAAACCTCATAATCGTGTTTTTGGGGTCGAAATATACTACCCCTAAAAATATTTGCACTTATTTAAGACTCACCTTGTATAAGCGATACCATAATTACATTACGTAATCGAGGGCGCGATTTTTAAATTCATTGTTGCCAACCATGGATAAATTCGGCGCCGAGCTGATTAACTGGAAGCTGTAAGAAATGTCAAGTTGCCACATTTATTTATTTATTTCCTGACATTGTCGTTCGTTTTGACACTTTAATTTTTTGGTTTAAATGAATTTGTGAAATAAATTGTGTTTATTAATAACTAAACTAAAAAATAGTAATATTCTAAGCTTAAAAATTTTTACTAGCAGACCTTGCAGTCGAACATTGTTCTTTTTAGAACCTCTTTTAGTGTGAAGTGTACCAGATAGCTTAATAGCCGTTACAAAAAACTAATCGCAACATTATTAGAATATTTTGAACGGGAAATCGGTAGTAATGGTCCTTTGTGTCCCTTATGTGCTGTTAAAGAGGTTTTCGCACCAACCGTGGCACCGTCGATCCTATATTTTCCATCCGCCAACTACAGGAAAAAGTAAAAGAGCAGTAGTTTAAACTTTATGTTGCATTCATCGATCTAACAATAGCCTTCGACTCTGTGAACAGAGATGCACTTTGGGCAATTATGAAAAAGTTCGGAGTACCCAACAAATTTCTTACAGTGTGTAAAAGCCTCCATAACAACAACCAGTCAAGAGTGTCACATCATGGATCACTGAGCGATCCTTTCCTAACAAATACAGGAGTTAGGCAGGGTTGTGTCTTAGCGCCTCTCCTATTCAACATATTCATGGCAGCGCTCTCCATTATAGTGAACAGCAAACTGCAGGAGCGGGGACTGGGCATTAGATACAGATATGATGGCGATCTGTTCAACATAAAAAGACTCAGGGCAAAAACACGTACATAATTCATCACAGAACTTCAATACGCTGATGACTGCGCTCTAGTTGCAAATACATTACAACAATTACAAGAAATGTTGAACACATATACCTGGGCATACGAGGCTTTGGGCCTTCAGCTAAACATTGACAAAACCAAAATCATGTGCACTCCCCCGGAAGATCATAACAATGATATAAAAAACGGAGAAGAACTATTGGAATATGTAGCGGAATTTAATTACCTCGGCAGTTTGATTTCGGAAAAGGCGAATATCGACTCTGAAATTCAGCACAGGATTAGCATCGTCTCAAGAGCATTCTGGAAATTAAAAGACAGGGTTTTCTACAATCATGACTTGAGTACAAAAACGAAACTTGCAGTGTACCGAGCAATTATAATCCCCACCATGTTATATCGGAGCGAAACCTGGGTGCCGTACTGCCGACACATGAACGCATGAAACAAGTTGCAACAGAGACACCTTAGACAACTCTTAAGAATCCGGTGGTTCCATCACATCTCAAACGTATCGGTCCTTGAAAAAGCTAATTGCGAGAGTATTGAAGTCATGGTTACAAAATCCCGCTTAAGATGGGCTGGTCACGTATGCAGAATGCAAGAAAACCGCATACCAAAATCTCTGCTTTACGGTGAGCTTGTAGACGGAAAGAGGAGGCCGGGTGGACAACTCAAAAGGTACAAGGTCATTTTCCACGAAAACTTAAAGGGGATGCGAAAACTTAAAAACATGCAGAATCATTGGGATGAAGCAGTTCACAATAGAACTCAATGGAGAAGAATTGTAAATTCAGTTAACAGCGACAACCAAAAAATAAAGAGGCAACAAAGCTATGAGATTTTTGAATGTCCGGAGTGCGGTAGGCAAATAACATCATGTATCGGACTTTTCAGTCACAGAAAAGCTCATGAAAGAAAACGCCTTGCGTGACCGAACGCCTTGCGTGACCAATCTTTTGATGTGTGTCGAATACTCGTCAGCGAGTAATCGCAGTATGTATGTATGTATGTATGTATGTTAAAGAGGCGAATTTTGTTGATGTTAATAATAACTGTTTATATGTTTGTAATTAATTTATTTTTAAAAGAAAATATGTAAAAGGGGGCAACGCTGTGCCGGTCAAGCTTAATCACGTGACTAAAAGTTTAATTGAAATGAACTTATAATACAATTAAATACGGTATTCGTTAATAAACATTTTAATAACTTTTATTTTGAACTTATTATCTTGAACTTTACTTTAGTTTTGTTTTAGTAGGATATGTCTATTTTAAATATTTGTCTAAAATAATTCCCAACTTAAGTGTAATCAAGTAATGTAATTTTAGAACAACCTGTATATCTAATAAAATATACAATTATTAATGATTTTAGTACAGACGCTTCCAGCATTTTATATCTATTTTCACCCCCAACCCCCTGCCCTATTTTCAATCTCTTTTGCCACCTCTAAAGAAGACAAAAATAATAATCATCCCCCAGTAAGGCTTTTATCTAATTTCCTCAGTTTCCGTGTGGAGGCGCTACCAGTTTCCGCGCTTGTTTCGCCAAATAAAAGAAGAACACGGATGAAAAAAGGAGAAGAAAAGCGCTGCTTTATTTGCTATGAATGAGTTGGAAATAAGTAAAGAAAAACTGTTTGGCGCAGGTCGTCATATATCAATGTCAGACGATGGTAACAAATTTTGTTATAGTGGACGATTAAGTTGTAGCGCGAATAAAGTAATAAGAGCAAAATAAAAACACTAAATCACCACAATACACCAAAACACTTTGCTGTGTAACACCAAAGGTTCCAACCCTCAACTGTAAAGTAATAAGAAGCAAAAAAGATTAGCTACAGAGTGTTCATTAATATTTTGGATAGGTAAATATCTTTATTCAAAGGTAAATATGGGTACATAGTTCAGTCGGCAAGTGCATCGATGGCGGGAGCAAATCCGGACATGCTGGAATAAGTTTTATTTTGTTTAGTTTGGTGGCGAGAAGCAAGCATTAAATTTGCACTCCCCGTAAAGCCCGGATTTGGCCACCATTTTGGAAAAATTGGCTAAAATTCGGTTTATTTTTCATTATTTGTCAATAACTCAATTTCTATCAACTTTAGTGCAAAATATGTAGAGACCAAAATTAAAGAAGAGGAAAAACTCTATAAAAAACGTTGTATGGTTTTTTTTGTGCGACTACCCAAAGTATCGAATTTTACGAAAACAAAATTAAAGTTTGATATAAGGTATGTGTTGAATATATCCGGGGTTAACTGTACTTGTTTCCACACCACCTTGAGCAGCACCCCCGAGACATAAAGCCTAAAAACTTGTTTGCTACTGGTTGGTCATAATGGAAGAACGCAATTTGCATTATGACCGCAATAACGGACTAAATTTTTATTGTTGCGCGACTGGTGGAAAATCAAGTTTAACCTTATCTCACAGGGAGCTGCCTTGAAAGCCTTGTAAATTACCCGGCGCGTTTTTTTTTGTATGAGTGGTCTCCCCATTTCCAATAGGCCTAATTCACATGTCGTCAACTTAGGTTTCTTTTGAGGTGGAAGGTTCATCAGAGTTCCTTCAAAATAAAAACACTAAATCACCACAATACACCAAAAACACTTTTACTTTTGCACTGGACGCGCGTTTCGCTAACCATGTTAGCATCATCAGCAGATGATTATAAACTGAGTTTATAATCATCTGCAAAAGTAAAAGTGTTTTTGGTGTATTGTGGTGATTTAGTGTTTTTATTTTGCTGTGTAACACCAAAGGTTCCAACCCTAAACTGTAATAGAGTTCCTTCGTTTTTTTGATGTTACTGGCTGTTCAATATAATCTTCCTGAATGTCTTCCACATCTGTATCATATTCCGGAAGAAAAACTGTTTGGCGCAGGTCGTCATATATCGATGTCAGACGATGGTAACAAATTTTGTTATAGTGGACGATTAAGTTGTGGCGCGAATAAAGTAATAAGAAGCAAAAAAGATTAGCTACAGAGCGTTCATTAATATTTTGGATAGGTAAATATCTTTATTCAAAGGTAAATATGGGTACATTTTAAGTTAATCTCTCTTTTCTGCTGTTAGGGCTAATCTGGACGGGACGTACTTTGTTTACGCGGAATCCGAACCGCGGTCATCGACCATATTATTGGCAAAGATGCATTCTTCATCAAAATTTTTGCTTATTCTAAAATGATTAATTCTGTTTATACTTTTCAAAATTTCCATACCGTTTTAGAGAAAAATAAAAAAAGTAAAAATCAAAACGCGTTTCTATGGTAATATAGTTTCGATTTCATTCTTTTGTTTTAAAATGTTAAAGAAGCTCAAAATGTATTTAATTCAATGCAATGGAAAGGGTGATAATAGTTATCGGGAAATCTGGTACTTTAACAACAGCAAAAAATATGACGGTAATCAAAATTAATTATAACAATCTATCATAGGTAAATGAAACAAGTTTAGATTGGAAAGTGCCCATAAGGACAATGTAAAGGCGCTATTCTTGCAACGGTCATGTATTTGGCGCTATTCTTGCAACGGTCGCGACCCAAAGCTTTTGATAATTTCGGATCGGTTCGGCTTTTTCCGGAATTATGTCGCCAAATATTATTTATTCAAATTTATTATTATTTTCTTTTAATTTTATAAATAAAATACAGTGTGTTTCATACAAGAAACTTTATTTTATATAAGGACATGTATGTGAAATACCTATGAAACATTGGAAATCGACGTTATCTCACAATCCACGATGGTTTTTGGAGTTCACAGTTCACAACACAGTTTTTTATTTTTTTTTAGCCACTTTTTCACAATTATCACCGGTTTGAGTAAGTAAAATTAAAATTAAACCCACAAGATAGCCATAATTACTTTGAGAATGGCTCAAAACACTTTTCAATGGACACTTTTCGGTATTTTTTCAATGAGGGCAGTTTAAATTTTGAGAGACTTTATAATTTTTCAAGATTCTGACTTTGAAAATAGATAATTGTTTCTGTTATTGTTTGCTGTTGTTCTTAGTAACCGCTATAGCAGCGCCAGATCGCGTACAACGGTCGCGACCCAAAACAATTATACATTTTGACGGGCTTTCCAATCTAAATTTATTTCCTTTATCTATGCAATCTATCAATGAATGAACTCGAAATTATATTACCATAGAAACGCCTTTAGATTTTAGGACTTTAAGCTTCATTCGGAACCTCCCAATTAGTGGAATAAATTAGTGGTTGTTATTCTGAATGAAGCTTTAGGAGAAAAAATTCAACCATATATTCATGTTTTTTTTTAATTTTCTCTAAAACAGTATAGAAATGTGACAAACCCAAAATGCGATTAACCATTTTTGAGCAAGCATTTTTTTTATGAAGATTGCATTTTTTTCAAAATGTCAAAAATAAAAAAAAATCCTCTTGTAAAGACAATCCGGGGACACCCTGTATATCTCTGTTCAGCAGCAACAATTTATATAGCTAGCTCGCTTTCGAGCTCCTGAAAACAGAAAAAAGCCAACATAGTTTGTACGCCACTGCACACTTACCGATAAATAGGACGGCTTTAAATAGAGCCGGTATAGAGGCTCTATTTAAGAGTCAGGAAATAAAGTTGCAAAGACGATCGACACGAAGCCGGAGTTCTTTTGAAATAGACCTTTAAAACATGATGTGTAATGGGTACTAAGCTGATGTAGACTTTTTAGCTCCTTACTGCTTCATTTACACGTTATTTATAGGTTTCTTATCGGAGTTTTAGAGCCAGTTTTTGCAAGTTTGTAACAGGAAACTTGTAGTTTAGATATTTGTAGTCTATTGAAAGAAAGGTTTGAAAGATATTGGTTGTAGATTGTCTGGGAGGGGGAAGTTAATCACCGACACCTTATAGATCTATTATATCCCCCTTTCTTGAATTATAACTCATCATACAGTTTCAGGGCTTTAAGAAAAGCCAGTATCTGAGACGGTTTTGCAGAGATTACTTAGTTCTCCATCTCCGATATCAGTCGTAGCAAAGTTTACGGCACGAATGGTTGTTGTTTCGGCGCACTCAGTGATGATTTGTTCTGGTGTTTTCCCATTTTCCTCACTGAATCTGCATTCGCCGTTGTGTCTTAGCTTTAATCTACCGAGTTGTTCATAGAGGAGACAGTGTCCTGTTAAAAATCCCGTCACAATCCAAATATTGTTCTTACTTGAATCAAGCAAAATCTTTGATTTTTCTCGGTCGTAAGTTCTGACGTTTTGATATACCAGGCTTTGATACCAGGTACATCTAATTATTTCCTTGCGTTGCGTAATGCGCATTTAAAAAATCTTCAAAGTTTCGACTTCACAGTTTTTCTTTAAGGTGTTAGCACTTTAATATTATCATTTAGAAATATACGAACAATTTAATAAAAAAATTATTGAAATTCATATTTTTTTATTTTCAGCCTCTTTCACATAAATATTTTTTTAAGCGGCACGTTATGAATTGTGTTTTAAATATTTTTTGTACAAATCCAATGCTTCTACTGTGACACTGTCTGAGTCATCTGATTCTTCGATAGATGGCAGTTTTGTAGGTTCTTCTATGTACAGGTTCCCTTCCAGTGGAATTACTAGAAAAAATATACTAGATTAATTTTCAAAATTTAGAAAATATACCTGTGGGAATGTGGAGGAACAGGCACTTATTCCTGAAGATTATGGCTTTAATATGCGCAAAAAAACTCAGAATATTACAAGGAAAGTGAAAGTTTTATGAAGTTTATTAGTTGTAAGACAATTTTTTTCTAAAATATTCAATCGCAAATTCATCCCTTTCATTTCGAAAGTAAGATAATATATAGGGTGGTCCGAATTGTATTCGGAAACTTCGGCAGCATATTCTGCAGATGAAAATAACGTTTTGGAGAGACAGAGTGTAGAAGTTTCATTTTTATTCCCGGTTTTTCAAGTAAATTTTGAATTAACGTCCATATTTGGATAACAATTGGTATCTGGGTATTTTTTAACATAAGAAATTTGATTTCGATGCCAGTATGACTCCTACATGTAGAGGGCACCACCTGCATATTTTTTCATTGTTTTGAAGAGTAGTAACTGTTCGTCCGAACCTGTATTACAACTGAGTAAAAAAATACTAATTTCCGTCATATTTAATGCAAAAAAAGCCTCTTGGTAAAATCGCTACGAGTAATGGTTCTCCAGATATTTGGAATCGAAATAGTTAATAAAAATATAAAAAATAAAAAAATTTAATTAAAAATTAACACGAATAACACGTTGACTAGATACCGTATGATCGGAAAAAAGGCGTCCAGTTGGATTGGAAATGACGATCGATGACATTCCTCACCAAACTTTACATAATATAAAATGACGGCGATCTTCATTTCATAGCCATCGCTGACGCCGTTTTTTTCGATCATATTGTAGTTATTACACTGAAATAATAAATTTGAAATGTTTTAGTGCCAAAGATTTATAAAAAAATATTTTATCATAATTTATTTTAGAAAAATTTATGATTAATTTAAGAAAAAGTTCCCAAATTTATGTTTATTTCTGCCAATAATGACATCTATTGAATATTTCCATTGCAAATATATTGAGAACTATCGTTCGTAGCGATTTTTACCAAGAGACCTTTTTTATGTAAAAAATGACGGAAATTTATTTTTTTTGACTGAGTAGTTTCTTACCGGTACGGACGAAAAGTTATTAGCGGTCAAAACAGCTAAAAAACATGTATGCCTATAAGTACGAACCATATTGACATCGAAATCAAATTTCTCATATCTAAAAATAACCCCGCTTATTTAAAAATAAATATACAGGGTGGGCCACTGAAAACTTACAATGGCTATAATTTTTAACCAAACCAAACCAAAAAAGATATCAAAACAATAAAAAATACCGTTTCTATAATATCGAGGGGGAATACATATGATGTATTTTTTGAACCACCCCGACCTACCCCTTAGGAGGCACCCCTACTCACTTGAAAATCTTAAATGGCAACTGTGGCGTCTTTTTGGAAAGCTCATGAAAAATGCGAAATGATGATCGTAAAGTTTTTAGGGTAAAATTGAAAAACTACCCTTACACGAACAATTAGGTGGACATTAATGAAAAAAAAAATTTTTCAGTATAAGTTAAAAATTGGAACCCAGCTAAATGACGCAAATGAAGTATTTTTCAAACCACCCCAACCCACCTCTAAGTGGCACCCCCTCACTTCTAATCTCAAGATAGCGATACCCCACTTGTGACACTTATTTGGAAATCTAATTGAAATTGCCAAACGATGTTCATACAGACTTCAACTTAATTACTGGTTAGTGACAAGAAATGTAGGTGTGACAATTTGAAAGAAATTTAAAATGATAATTTATTTTAATAATTTCTCAAAATGACAGCCGTTTTGTTCCATACAAAAATACAAACGATTTTCAAATTCTTCTCTCACTTTTTGGAAAGTCCTTGCAAAAAAATTCTCGCAACTAACCCGGTTTTGTCTTGAAGACTATGGATTTAGTGTAACCCCACAAGGAAAAGTCTAAAGGAGTGAGATCAGGTGACCTTGGCGGCCACTCGACTAGACCCCTTCTGCCAATCCATTGCCTTGGATAATATTTATCCAACCACCGCCTTGTGACAATAGAATAATGCGAAAGAGCTCCATCTTGCTGAAAATATAAGGTCTTCATTAAGAGTTATAATAAATTTCTTTGTGTACCAGCTTTTTTTTTCTCGCAATAGTTCATGGATACACAAATAATTCATTCTATTGATTTTGACACGTTTTGACATTTTTGTTTTATTTTTAGGCTCTATTTTTTTCGTTCTTTTTTATGACAGTCGTTCAGCATTTTTTATACGCTTTCCAAAGAGGTGTCACAAGTCGGGTATCGCTATCTTGAGGTTAGAAGTGAGGGGGTGGCACCTAGGGGTGGGTCGGGGTAGTTTAAAAAAAACCTCATTTAGCTGGGTCCCAATTTGTAACTTATGCTCAAAACATCACTTTTCTCATTAATGTCCACCTAATTTTTCGTGTAAGAGGTAGTTTTTCAATTTCACCCTAAAAACTTTATGATCGTCGTTTAGCATTTTTCATGGGCTTTCCAAAAAGGCGTCGCAAGTGGGGTGTTGCCATTTAAGATTTTCAAGTGAGTAGTGGTGCCGCCTTAGGGGTAGGTCGGGGTGGTTAAAAAAAAACGTCATATGTATTCCCCGGTAATTTTATAGAAACGGTATTTTTTATTTTTTTGATATCTTTTTTGGTTTAAAAATTATAGCCATTGTAAGTTTTCAGTGGCCCACCCTGTATTTTTAGACCAAACCTACTTTACGCCTAGCTGTAAGTATCGAACACGACTGATCCTCGATTGGCTCACTTGGCGAGTTGCTTTGTGGCTTAAGTTGGTGGGGGATAGCACTGCGGCTGGTTTGGTTAAAATCGCATGTTACGGAACATACCTCGCGGGTTACTTGGAGGGTCGCTTGGTGCCTCGATGCCCACTACCCTCCAGGTAACTTGCTTGCACTGCGGCCTCAGCTTAAAGGCCTTGTTGAATGTACTCATATTCTTATATTCCAACCGTGCCTGGGCGAATATCTTAGCATACAAATGAGCAGTCAAAACCAAAGAATGGTATAACTCGTAGTCTAAAGATATTGACACCAATCATGATAACTGAACCTACTGAGGAAGCACATATCGGACGTACCGGGGATTGATGGTTTTGTAACAAAGGATATACTTGGTATATCCTGGGGACGTTCGCGGATGTTAAACGGACATACTCGGGACGTCCAAATGTCCTAAACATATATCCTCAGGACGTTCTGAGGATGTAAATGTGCTATCTGGGAAACGATAAGAAAATAAAACTTCTACACTCTCTATCTCCAGGAGGAAGCATTTTACGACATAAATTTATACGAACTTTTTACTTATACTTCCGCAGAATAAGCTGCCGAAGTTTCCGGATACAATTCGGACCACCCTGTATATTATCTTACTCTGGAAATTTTCTTATGTTTAAACGTCAATTTTACCGGCAAAAACTTAAATTAGGAGACTTTTAGATAAAAATCCACCTGTTTTTGCCCGAATTTGCCCATTCCCTTAACCTCCGAAAGCTCTCCATCTTACCTTGAATCCCCGGGCTTATCGGCGGAAATCCCCCGAAGCCCTCCAATATGCCGATTGGGTAAATGGGATATTGAATGGAGAATACGTCGTCATAGGGGAAGCGCTGCTGATGCTGACTGATGCTGGGTCTGGCGTCGTCGGCCGTGTTAACCCCTAAAACAAGCCCTTTATGTAGCGGTCGGGGATCGATTCAGACCCCTTTCTATAAGTCTTGTTTATTTATTGGAGGAGTTAATGATGGATTTATGGGTTATTGAGGTTTGCGGCCCTTTTATTTTTGGGAAGGAGGAGGAACATTGTATGATTAGGGTGTATCATAAATGATAAAAGGTTTCTTTTTAATCTAAGATATAGATATCGTCTTGGAAAATAGAATTATCTTTGTATAACACTATACGATCGAAATGTCTACGGTATAGTGGAGTTCTTTAAGCCCTTATGAGATACAAACCTCGGAATTCATTTACTGTGAACGAATTTTTATAAAACTTTTTGCATTGTACTGTTAATAAGATATATTACAAAGTTTACCTATTTAAATTCGTTGCTTTCACTTTAGTGGGTGGGTCAAATTCGACGCTTTTAAATGGAAACACCCTTTTCTATAGGAGATAGACAAAAACTAATATCGGTGTCTGAAGCTCAATTTTTGTCAAAAACATGATGGTGAAAACCGCATATCGATATCTGTTACCGTTTCGGAGAGTTTTAAAAAAATTATACTTAAACCACTAAATTATACAGTAAAAAGGTGCTTTGGAAATGTTTTCATAGAAATACAAAATTTTCCATAGCAAAAAAGTTACAGAGATTTCTTAAAAATGCACATTTTTGAAAAACGCCCCGTAACTCCGAAATGGTAACAGATATTGATGTGCGGTTTTCACCATCATGTTTTTGATGAAAATTGAGCTCCAGACACCGATATTATTTTTCGTCTATCTCCTATAGAAAAGGGTGTTTCCATTTAAAAGCGTCGAATTTGACCCACCCTGTACAAGATCAGAAGATCAAAAGTTCTGTATCAGGATTCCTATTTGAGATTTTCACTCCAAACCTTTTACAAAATATATGTTTAATAGTAGTTCACATTTCAAAAATATTTTTATAGATATACAGGGTAAGTCAAATATATATCATTTAATTATTCGAGTTTAGTGAATTTGCTATAAAATTCTGGTTCCAAAAATACCTTAATACCATAGAGTATATTAAATAGTCTTTGAATTATGACCACGTCCATGAGAACGTCAATATAGACGTCCAAGAACCTTCGTATGAGAACTTCTAATCGAGACGATCGACTTATTGTAAGTCTATCGCTAAGAAACCGCCGTTTGCCAGCTTTTCAAATTGATAATGAATTGCACTTAAGAACCGTACATATTAACTAACGGACTACAAGAAGAAGATGAAATGAAGCAAATCTTATGTCAAGAAGGCCTGCTTCGGGACCAGAACTTACTAGATGTGTTGACTAGGCCCAAAAGCAAAGGCATAGTTTTAATGTAAAAATTACGAAAAATGTTAGTGCCTTCTTTAAAACCGAATATTTCCAACAAAAATAAAGCTAATGAGATGAACCAAAAAATAAACCATCGAGAAAGGATGTACCGAGATGATAAAATAATTTTTAAATTTCTTGCTGTTTTAACATATTTCACAGGGTGTTTCAAACAGAGTTCGGACCACCCTGTAGAATATAAATTCACCGGGAAATAGCATATCTAAATCTAGAATTCAAATAAATATACAGGGTGTTTAAAAAAACGATCTGTTATAACTTTCTTCCAAGCAAGTTTAGTGATTTGGCTGAAATTTTGAGGATAAATTTTTGATGGGATAAACGCAATTTTATTAATTTGTCTGAATTGAAGTCTAATAGCAACCTTTAAAAAAAAATATGTCATTAACTGACCATGTGTCAAATAAGTACTCACTGATATCTATATGAAAAAAAAGTTCCTATAAACATGGATGTAAATGCATAGTTTTAAAGTTGAATGTTAAAACTTATTTGTTGTGGGTAGCACTGAATATCATCGTTAAAATTTTAATAAAGCTTAGTAATTAGATTAAATAAAATTTGAATAATTTATTATTTTTTTTTAATTTTAATTATATTAATTGTGATAACAAAATTGCGTTTATCTCATCAAGGAGACATGCCCGTGATAACACATATGCATATCTCTGGTGAATCTGTCGACACTTTTTTAAGCATTAAAATATGTAGACTTTATAGTAAAATAACTTTTACCTAACCTAACCTAACCCAACTTTAACGCCCTGTAGCTACAAAACAAAACAGCATATAAAAATTAAATTTTATTTTTACGTAAGAAATCTCCCCACGAGAGATGGCATATGTTTTTTGAAACATCCTATATAGACAATACTAGCATTCAAAATGTAAACAAAAATGACAAAAACTGTGAAATCGATCTCAATCATTCAGTGACCCATACCACAAGATTGAAAAAAATCTACACTCACTCCACTTGAGCTACTCTCACTCCACTTTAGCTGTGGATCACAGTTCTGTGAAAAACTATAATAAAACATTTCTAATATCCATATTTTTTTCGAATAATATGAACATTTCTTTGTTTCCATTTCTTATATCCTTATAAGACTCACCTTGAACGAAGGGCTGAAGCAGTATAGTCGGTTGCCTTACGACGATAATACTACTGGGTACCTTAACGAGATAAGGTGCGGGATCATTAATAACCTCGGTTTGCAGAGGATTAGAAAAGGTCCTGGCTGGAACGATAATATTATTCCTTTTCGTGGCTACTAAGTCCGAGGGTGACTTTCCAGGGAATGGACCTGAAAAATATTACGATATTTTTTTTGTGTAAGCTGTTAAGTCTTTACTCATTTAAAAATGAAAGCGAAAAGTATAATTCTGTAAAAATTTATCATGATTTATTATATTTTTTTATTTTATATTGGAGTATTAAGTTAATGTCGTTTTTTGGACCTTTCAACACGGTCAAGTGACTCTAATTAGTTTCTAGACTATCAAAATTGATACAAAAGTTATACTTTAATGTAAAAATGTATATTATATACAGGATGAGTCTTAAATACGTGCAAATATTTTCAGGGTGGTATATCTCGACCCCAGGAACACGTCTATGAATGAAAAAAAGATAGTTTAGTGAAGTTGACAAGAAAAAAAAAATGGAATTTCACACTATTCATATTATTTGCCCAAGATCAAACGTGAGATAAAAATAATTATTATTTTGTCTATAAATCTGTTAAATCACTTTTAAATAAAATAAGTAAATGTTATTTTAAAGGCTTCTATGACGCTTTAAGACAAAATTATTTTTTTTCAAACGTCCTAAAACGTTAATTTTTATGACGTGATTGACAATATAAAAAAGTACTTTTACGTCTCAGCAAAAAATTACGAAAACATATTAATTTTTACTGACATAAGTACTAAATTCAACGAGTCTAACCATAGTTTCTCGATATACAGGGTGGTCCGAACTGTATTCCTGCAGATAAAAATAAGTAAAAAAGTTCGTATAAATTTATGCCCTAAAATGCTTAGTTTTTGGAGATACAGGGTGTAGAAGTTTAATTTTTATTTCGATTTTTTTCAAATAATTTATGCAGTAACTTTAATATTTGGATGAAAATTGGTGTCTGGAAGTTTTTTGCAGAGAGAACACTAATAACTAAAGTGAGAGAGACCGATCAACGTTAATTTTTGAAGACTGTGTTAGTGGCGCGGCCTTTGGCGTCTAACCCGAACTATGAGCGCATTATCGATATAGTAGGTTGCATTCATACCTATATATTGGCGCCAAAAATTTAAAATTTGTATATTTGAACTGAATCTTAATCTTTCAAGTTTATAATAAGAAATCTTAGTTTTTTTTAGATTATTTTGTTGACAACGAAAATTTATTATTAGACTTTAAAGCATTAAAACCTATAAATAAAATAGTGTGTAGGAACATAATAATTTATTTAACTCCATACTTCTTGCCATACTCCAACTCAAGGCTGCAATCTTCAGTATTTTTTTTTATCTAACTTGATTGGGAGTGAACAGGGAAGCACGGTTGGGAGCTCGCATAGAGTATCAGTAGGTATCCCGTAGGTATTCAATGTTTTTGATAGTCTTTATTCTATAACAAGAACCTAGCAGTTAAAGAAAATAATTTGTATTACTGGAAATAATACCAGGTATAATACCTAGTCGTTCCATAGGTATCAGA
Source organism: Sitophilus oryzae (assembly GCF_002938485.1). NCBI lineage: Eukaryota > Metazoa > Arthropoda > Insecta > Coleoptera > Curculionidae > Sitophilus > Sitophilus oryzae. The sequence continues at coordinate 1,505,282 of NW_022146695.1, forward strand.
AAAGAATGTGATGTTTTAAATTAAAAAAAAATAAATTAGCAATGTACGATTATTTTGTGCACTCACTATTACTATTAGGTATGTTAAAATAATTACCGAGATAAAACTTACCTTTAAAGGAAAGTCTGGGTCTTTGTCTGGGTCTCAACCACAAAACAAAAATTACAAAAATGCCGAATAATCGTGGAATCTGAAATAATCAATAATGACAATAATCTTCTCTTCTAACAAGCTAAAAGAACAGGCACGTTCAGTCAAAAACAATTTATTACTCCGATTTGCTCCGATTATCAACAGATTTTAGTTATCTCCTTCTAGAACTAAGAAATAGAAAAAGCTACTGACAATCTAATTAATCCTGTCAAATGTTTAACTTGCAACGTTGAAAACTTCCTTTTTTGACAGCCTAAACGTTATGCGCGTCTGGGATGCGCGGTGACAAAATAAACTTGTCTACGAAATGCCCTATTCCACAAGCCCTCTCACTTTAGTTATTAGTTTCTCTCTGGTTTTTTGATATGAGAAATTTTATTTTGATGTCAATATGACTCCTACTTGTAGAGGGCGACGCCTACATATTTTGTAACTGACTTGTAGAGTAATAACTTTTCGTCCGTACCTGTATAAAACTACTGAGTAAAAAAATACACATTTACGATATTTTTTCGGTAAAAATTATTATGAGTAATGGTTCTCGAGATATTTGGAATCAAAATTATCAATACCTATATCATCATTGACATAAATTAAACATGTTGACTAAATATAGTTATTAGACTGAAATCATAAATTTGAAATGTTTTTTGCCAAAAGTTCAACAGAAACTATTTTATCATCATTTTTCTTAAAAAATTTATGATTAATTTAAAAAAATAAAAATTTCCCAAATTTATTTTTCAGTCAAATAACTAGGTCTAGTTATTGCAGTCTATCTACTCAACGTGTTTATTTTTTGTCAATAATGACATGTATTGACTATTTTCATTCTAAATATCTTGAGAACGGATGCTCGTAGCGATTTTTACCAAGGGTTCTTTTTTACGTAAAAAACATCGGAAATGTATATTTTTCCACTCGGTAGTTTTATACAGGTACGGACGAAAAACCATTACTTCAAAACAGTTAAAACACAATAGGTGGTGCCCCCTACAAATAGGAGTCATATTGACATCAAAATCAAATTTCTCATGTAAAAAACTCCCAGATACCAATTTTCATCCAAATATTTACGTTACTTCAGAAATTATTTGGAAAAAATCGAAATAAAAATGAAAATTCTATACCCTGTATCTATGAAACTAAGCAGTTTAGGACATACATTACATTTATAAGAACTTTTTTACTTATTTTTATCTGCAGAATCGGAACCAGGCTGCTAATTACTTAAAAGGTATTACTTTTAAATCTTTTTATATTATTTGCAACATTTGAAATTGTTTAAAAAGCTATTTATGACGTTTGAAAAAATTAGTATTTTCCATTTGGAATAAAAATGCCTTTTTGTACCTCGCCTATAATGTCAAATATACAGATTCGCCGCAAAAAGTATTATTTTTACTCCAAACTATTTTTTCTTACCTGGTCGTTTTTCTTCCAAAGGTAAAGCTGTTGATGCGACGACGTAGGTGGTAACCAACAGCAGCTAGAAAGAATGAAAAATTCGTTTTTATTTCTCTACTTCCTTTTCGTTTTTTCTTTTGAAATATGATCGAGTCACATTTATTTATCAAGTGCTGAATTATTTATGAAGGAGAGAATGGTCAAGGGCAGTAGCGGCACTTTCACCGAGTGGTTATCAACATGAAAAAGATGCCGTTTTGCATTAAGAAAACATTTTGGAGTTTCTTTAAAAATGGATGGATATTTCTCTACTAAATCTAAAATCCAAAAAATATAGAGATATACCGTCTGAAACCATTTTTTGTTTGTTAATCTTATTTTTTACGAGTAAAGATCCAGTCCGAGCCCTGAGGTCCAGTTTTATACCTTCCTGTAAAACTTAAAATTAATCTGTTTAGTTTAAATATTAGTTTAAACCGGAGATCTTTTCATTTAATTTTGATTTGGCACATGTCTGTTAAATAATGGTAGCTAACTTCATGAGAAATTGATATATTAATATTTTCTTCTGATATTCTTATTCTTGTTTAGCTATTTATATGTCATTTGCATTGAGGTAGTTGTTTGCGTATATGGTATTTTGTTTTTATGCTTCCTATAGAAAAAAAAAAATAGAAAATATTAATATATCAGTCTCTCATGAAGTTAGCTACCATTATTTAACAGAGAAGACCAGGCTACTAGTAACATAGCAAGTTGCCGGACGAATTTACGTTTACCCGTTTTGCGTTCGTACTCGAGAGTCACTGCCGGTTAGTCGGCTGGTCAGGCAGTACGCAGTTGCAGTTGTGCTTGGACTGGTCGGTCGTGACACACTAGGAATATGACGCGAGTGCCGAGTATTTATTATTTTCATTTTAAGTGTTTACCTTCACTTAAGGTAACATTTAAAATAAAAATACTTAAATATTTATTATTTGAGTGTGATTACAAGCCTAAACTAAAAATAAATAAATTCTCTAAACCCCCAAAAAAACTATACTATTACTCTAAATAAAAAAAAAAGTTATAACAAGTGTTCAAAAAGACCACCTTCTTGTGCTAGACAGAAAGGAAAGCCTCTCGTATTTTTACTTGAAGCTCATCCAGATTATTAGCCCTATTATGACCATACACTTTGGATTTTACATAACCCCACAAAAAGAAAACATTGGGAGAAAGATCTGGTGATCTAGCGGGCCACAAAATAGTTCCATATACACTAATTAACGGTTGGGAAAAGTATTGTTCAAATATTCTTGAACAATATGGGCATTGTGGGCAGGGCAACCACCTCAGCAATTTGATTACTTGAAAACGTGGGATTTTGATCCGCGGTAGCACAAACGAACACTTGCTTTAACTCCTGTTCTTCATTAATCAACACATCAGGTTTTTTGTGTTTTTGTGAGGACACGCACCCATGTGTTTCAAAATTATTAATAACTCTTGATATAGTAGATAAAGATGGAATTGGCCTGTTTACATAAGTTTGTGGAAAAATTGTTTGTATATACCGATAAGACCTATTTTGGAAATACCATTTTACAATTTGAATTTTCTCACGAACTTCATAAACATCCATTATTATACTTAAAAAATAAATTTTACACGAGAACTGTCGCGAGAATCTACGTATTCGTTTTGGCTATTAAAACACGAATAAATACAAATTGCGATACAAATTTAATGAACAGTGCTTTCCATAAAATCAATAAAATGAAAAATATACGAAATAAAATAAATGTACCGATTTCTTTCGAAAATCGACATCTATGAAAATATGAACCCTTCCTGGACACAAACGGTACATTATGAGACAGGAAATTGTAGAGAGAAACAAGCCCTATAACATAGAATACAACATTTTAACGAACAGTGCTTTCCATAAAATTAATAAAATGAAAAATATACGAAATAAAATAAATGTACCGATTTCTTTCGAAAATCGACATCTATGAAAATATGAACCCTTTCTGGACACAAACGGTACATTGTGAGACAGGAAATTGTAGAGAGAAACAAGCCTAAGAAACATAGGATACAACATTTTAATGAACATTGCTTTCCATAAAATTAATAAAATGAAAAATATACGAAATAAAATAAATGTACCGATTTCTTTCGAAAATCGACATCTATGAAAATATGAACTCTTCCTGGACACAAACGGTACATTGTGAGACAGGAAATTGTAGAGAGAAACAAGCCCTATAACATAGGATACAACATTTTAACGAACAGTGCTTTCCATAAAATTAATAAAATGAAAAATATACGAAATAAAATAAATGTACCGATTTTTTTCGAAAATCAACATCTATGAAAATATGAATCCTTCCTGGATACAAAGGGTACATTGTGAGACAGGAAATTGTAGAGAGAAACAAGTCCTATAACATAGCATACAACATTTTAATGAACAGTGCTTTCCATAAAATTAATAAAATGAAAAATATACGAAATAAAATAAATGTACCGATTTCTTTCGAAAATCGACATCTATGAAAATATGAACCCTTCCTGGACACAAACGATACATTGTGAGACAGGAAATTGTAGAGAGAAACAAGCCCTATAACATAGGATACAACATTTTAACGAAGAGTGCTTTCCATAAAATTAATAAAATGAAAAATATACGAAATAAAGTAAACGTACCGATTTCTTTCGCAAATCGACATCTATGAAAATATGAACCCTCCCTGGACACAAACGGTACATTGTGAGACAGGAAATTGTAGAGAGAAACAAGCCCTATAACATAGCGTACAACATTTTAATGAACAGTGCTTTCCATAAAATTAATAAAATGAAAAATATACGAAATAAAATAAATGTACCGATTTCTTTCGAAAACCGACATCTATGAAAATATGAACCCTTCCTGGACACAAACGGTACATTATGAGACAGGAAATTGTAGAGAGAAACAAGCCCTATAACATAGAATACAACATTTTAACGAACAGTGCTTTCCATAAAATTAATAAAATGAAAAATATACGAAATAAAGTAAATGTACCGATTTCTTTCGCAAATCGACCTCTATGAAAATATGAACCCTTCCTGGACACAAACGGTACATTGTGAGACAGGAAATTGTAGAGAGAAACAAGCCCTATAACATAGGATACAATATTTTAACGAACAGTGCTTTCCATAAAATTAATAAAATGAAAAATATACGAAATAAAGTAAATGTACCAATTTCTTTCGCAAATCGACATCTATGAAAATATGAACCCTTCCTGGATACAAAGGGTACATTGTGAGACAGGAAATTGTAGAGAGAAACAAGTCCTATAACATAGCATACAACATTTTAATGAACAGTGCTTTCCATAAAATTAATAAAATGAAAAATATACGAAATAAAATAAATGTACCGATTTCTTTCGCAAATCGACATTTATGAAAATATGAACCCTTCCTGGACACAAACGGTACATTGTGAGACAGGAAATTGTAGAGAGAAACAAGCCGTATAACATAGGATACAACATTTTAACGAACAGTGCTTTCCATAAAATTAATAAAATGAAAAATATACGAAATAAAGTAAATGTACCGATTTCTTTCGCAAATCGACATCTATGAAAATATGAACCCTTTCTGGACACAAACGGTACATTGTGAAACAGGGAATTGTAGAGAGAAACAAGCCCTATAACATAGCATACAACATTTTAATGAACAGTGCTTTCCATAAAATTAATAAAATGAAAAATATACGAAATAAAATAAATGTACCGATTTCTTTCGCAAATCGACATCTATGAAAATATGAACACTTCCTGGACACAAACGGTACATTATGAGACAGGAAATTGTAGAGAGAAACAAGCCCTATAACATAGAATACAACATTTTAACGAACAGTGCTTTCCATAAAATTAATAAAATGAAAAATATACGAAATAAAGTAAATGTACCGATTTCTTTCGCAAATCGACCTCTATGAAAATATGAACCCTTCCTGGACACAAACGGTACATTGTGAGACAGGAAATTGTAGAGAGAAACAAGCCCTATAACATAGGATACAACATTTTAACGAACAGTGCTTTCCATAAAATTAATAAAATGAAAAATATACGAAATAAAGTAAATGTACCAATTTCTTTCGCAAATCGACATCTATGAAAATAGAACCCTTCCTGGATACAAAGGGTACATTGTGAGACAGGAAATTGTAGAGAAAACAAGTCCTATAACATAGCATACAACATTTTAATGAACAGTGCTTTCCATAAAATTAATAAAATGAAAAATATATGAGAAATAAAATAAATGTACCGATTTCTTTCGCAAATCGACATTTATGAAAATATGAACCCTTCCTGGACACAAACGGTACATTGTGAGACAGGAAATTGTAGAGAGAAACAAGCCGTATAACATAGGATACAACATTTTAACGAACAGTGCTTTCCATAAAATTAATAAAATGAAAAATATACGAAATAAAGTAAATGTACCGATTTCTTTCGCAAATCGACATCTATGAAAATATGAACCCTTCCTGGACACAAACGGTACATTGTGAAACAGGGAATTGTAGAGAGAAACAAGCCCTATAACATAGCATACAACATTTTAATGAACAGTGCTTTCCATAAAATTAATAAAATGAAAAATATACGAAATAAAATAAATGTACCGATTTCTTTCGCAAATCGACATCTATGAAAATATGAACACTTCCTGGACACAAACGGTACATTGTGAGACAGGAAATTAAAAACATTAAAAATTAAAAAATCTGAAACATTCTTATCACATATCGACCTATTTTTATTTTATCGCATTTTTTCGCCTGCTTTTTATCCGGCGGACGGGTATCCGGTTCTGCCTATGTTACTACTACGGTGGTCCGGTACAGAGGGTATCCCAGGCTGAGCGTGCATTAGAAGCTTCTAGAAAACCGCAATATCTAGATCGGGAATTTTTTGCACGTCATTGTTTTACAACAAGATCTATCGATTAAAAATGTTTTCAATATGGCGGAACTTTCGGAAACACCGGAAGTTGACAACAACTTTCTTATTATAAATAGGTGCCCCCATTTTTATTACATACTCAAATTCTCTGTAAAATGCTATGAATATTGATGTTAGACACTCCATACCTAACATTAACCGTTTTTGAGAAAAAAAATATTTCAAATTTTTGGACGAAAAATCTACCTGTCAAAAATATATAATTTTGAATTCATTTTTTTTTAAATATTTACAGTGGTTGTTAAGGTTTTTTTCGCTCTCTTATAGAAGAGAGCGAAAAAAACGTTAACAAAAAAAATAATTCAAAATTATATGAATGAAATGAACAAACAATAGTCAGTAGACATAAAACCACATTAAAACCGGAAAAGACACCAACATTATTTAATCGCACTATACACGGTGTCCCAGAAATAAGTGCAAGTATTTTAACTGGTAGTATAGTTCGACTCCAGAAACACGTCCATGAGTTTTTTTTGCGAGAAAAAAGGTTGAAGATTTTATATTTTTCTTGATATTTTCCGAAAAATATTGAAAAACTTTCGAGTGCTGCTCGTTCAGTTTTCGGAAATTTGTTTAATAGTGCTTCTAGAGAATGCAATGTTTCCACTTCCTACATTATCCATATCCATATTCTGTATGTTAATAGTTATAAGTTTACAAGTTCAAATTTTTTGAAATTTCTACGAAAAATATACTTAAATTAATTTTATTCACTGTAGATTTTTTAACCATTGTATATTACTATTAAGTATATTGCAACTCTACTATATTTTAAATATCTTTTTTACAGTTTAGTAAACTGAAATAATGAAACTAAATAATGAACAATTATAGCAGCTGTTGAACAGTTGAAAATCAGCGCCCTCTATAAGGTACGTAAATAGTCAACGTTTAACCTACACTTAAACAGGCCAGCTGATTTTACTCAAAACAGTAAACTTCTGACAAAACTAAATATAGTTCAGTAATATTATGGCTCAAATTGCGATATATCCGACAAAATTCATAAAGTTTTCAAAATTGTTGGAAATAATCAAGACATCATATATATTAATAAACTGAAAAGTTCCCACCCCTAAATAGTGTGCGTCATCCCCCAGGACATCGTTTCTACCCCCATTTTGAGTTTTTTTAAATAAATTTGAATTTCTAGATATATTACGAATTTTTTTGGAACTTTAGTTTCGGAGATATTAATTTAATCGCACCTTTTTAAAAAAATTAATTTTATTTTTCAGAAACTATTAGACACAGAGTTTACCAAAAATGCTTTTTATAACTACTAGTGGGTAAATGAATTTCTAGATATATTACGATTTTTTTTGGAACTTTAGTTTCGGAGATATAAATTTAATCGGACCTTTTTAAAAAAATTAATTTTATTTTTCAGAAACTATTAGAGACAGAGTTTACCAAAAATGCTTTTTATAACTACTAGTGGGTAAATGAATTTCTAGATATATTACGAATTTTTCTGGAACTTTAGTTTCGGAGATATAAATTTAATCGGACCTTTTTAAAGTTTTCAAAATTGTTGGAAATAATCAAGACATCATATATATTAATAAACTGAAAAGTTCCCACCCCTAAATAGTGTGCGTCATCCCCCAGGACATCGTTTCTACCCCCATTTTGAGTTTTTTTAAATAAATATGAATTTCTAGATATATTACGAATTTTTTTGGAACTTTAGTTTCGGAGATATAAATCTAATCGGACCTTTTAAAAAAAAATAATTTTATTTTTCAGAAACTATTAGAGACAGAGTTTACCAAAAATGCTTTTTGCTTTTTATAACTACTAGTGGGTAAATGAATTTGTAGATATATTACGACTTTTCTTGGAACTTTAGTTTCGGAGATATTAATTTAATCGCACCTTTTTAAAAAAATTCATTTTATTTTTCAGAATCTATTAGAGACAGAGTTTACCAAAAATGCTTTTTATAACTACTAGTGGGTAAATGAATTTCTAGATATATTACGTTATTATAAATTTTTAAATTCAATCTCGACAACGGTGCAATTCCCGACAAAAATACCTACTTAGAAAATTGTTCTTCATAAAATTCTCTATCAAAGAGATGATTACACTTTTTTTTCTAAAGAAAAAAAAGTGTAATCATCTAAATGATTTATCAACAGAAAAATTGATTTTTTATATGGGATACCCTGTATATTTTTAATTTATTGAAAAGAATTTAAAATTACCTTTCCAAAAATATAACACACTTGATATTTTGCTCGATTCCTCTTCGAGATATAGAGTATATAAAAATTCGCCCGCTTTAAATAAGTAGGCTTTGAACGGCACCGGCTGTAATGCAAAAAAATTCTAGCTGTGAGCATCAATTAAAACGAAAATAATATTTGCTATGAGAGATGCAGAATTTTATAACAATTTAAAATATATTTAACCAACATCAACACATTTAAACTATATCTCATAACAATAAAAATAAATAGCAAACCAAGGCATGAGATTTTGCTACAGGTGTTCGACATATCGACCGTCTTCTGTTATGGACAGACGGGGCAGTTTTTGAACATTTCTTGCGGAATTCATTAACCTAGTGGGGGTGAAAGATACCCTCTCATAACTGCTAAGTATTTCTAATTCTTGTCTAGATTATAGAGAAGAATAAGGAACCTTTATTCTTCCGCAAATATATCCATAGGATTAGATCCATGGGCACTAAGTCAGGCGGCCTCGACGGCCAACGGCTGGGTTCTTGGTCAGCTATTCAATTATTCTTGAAATTGGCTCCAGAAATTTGCTGATAACTTCATCGTTCAGAGGCGGTGCGTCGTCTTGCTGGAAAAATATGTGTTCGAGTTCCATTAAGGGCATATCATCAATGAGGGGTCCAAAGCCTACTAGTTAAAAGTGGCCAACTTTTAAAAAATCTGTATTTCGAAGGGGATTATAACAAAATATCAAATGTGCTATATTTTTGGAAAGGTAATTTTAAATTCTTTTCAGCTAATTAAAAATATACAGGGTGTCCCATATGAAAAATCAAATTTTCTGTTGATAATTCTTAAATTATTAATTTTAAAAAAATTATACTTAAACCGTTAAATTCTACGTAAAAAGGTGCTTTGAAAATGTTTGCATAAAAATACAAAATTTTCCATAGCAAAAAAAGTTACAGCGATTTGTTAAAAATGCATATTTTTGAAAAATACCCCGTAACTCCGAAACGGTAACAGATATCGATATGCGGTTTTCACCATCATGTTTTTGACAAAAATTGAGCTCCAGACACCGATATTAGTTTTTGTCTATCTCCTATAGAAAAGGTTGTTTCCATTTAAAAGCGTCGAATTTGACCCACCCTGTACAGTTTCCACATCACCCTAGAGGTAAAGAATTTGATGCGTTTTTTTTTAAAGTGGTATCCCCTGTAGCCTAATCCACTAATTATCAAATGTTAAAGATGGGATTTTATTTAAAAGTTTAAAAGTGCGTCGTAAATCGTGAAAAGCCGATATCTAGTTTGAGCAATACAATGAAAATTAATGGCAATGATGTTCAAGTTGACTCAACATTACTATTTCAAAGAATTATTTACACCGTTCATTCTAGCCTGGAGTTAAAAAGTGCTTTAGTTTCGAATTAGCTGCAGTACATCTTTCTCTTTTCGATGCGAAAACCCTAATGAGGAATACTAATAAAGCAGCTCTATACCAGATTGTCAATAAAGTTCCAGAACGAGACCATATTTTTGAAAACAGCGTGTATGTCATTGACGGAGGATATTTGCTTCGCCGCGTAATATGGCCAAAAAAAGGGTCATTTAACATTGTTTACAACGCTTACGTTAGTTACATTAAAAAACATTATGGGAATAGAGTAACTGTCGTGTTCGATGGTTATAAGGAAAATGCAAACAGAACGACAGAAGCTGTCCTGACAACAAACAGAAGCTGGTTGAACGATCAGGTGCGGCAGTTGCTAGATAGCTGTTCTGTGACTTGTGCATTGAACTTCTTCTCAATATCGTTAAACTTTTTAACAATTATGGTGTACTCACTTGCAGAAAAAGTGGAAATAATCGAACTTTATTTTAAAAATAATGAATGTAGCAATCGGGTTCCGCAGATATTCAATGAATGCCATCCTAAAAAACACCTTTATGGCAAAATTGTTCGCGAGTTAGTAGCAAAATTTCGCGAAACTGGTTCCGTTATGAATAAAAAGAGGCAGAGGGAAAACCCTGTAGTAAATGAAGGGATGGAGGTATTCGTATTGGGCCAAGTTGCCATGGATAGTACGCTGAGTACAAGAACATTAGCCAATGCAAAATTAGCCGGCGTGAATCGTAGCAGTGTCCAAAGGATATTAAAAAAACACAAGTTCCACCCGTACAAAATTCAGTTGGTACAACAACTCAACGAAGACGATTTTGATCGTCGCTTGCAATTTTGTGAAACTGTGAGTGAACGAGTGGCGAATGATAATAATTTCCTATTTAATGTGTTTTTCGGATGAGTGTACTTTCTTTTTGAACGGTGTAGTTAATCGGCATAACTGTCGGTACTGGGCTGAGGGTTTTTTCACGAGGTGCACACACAAAACCCTCAGAAATTGAATGTGTGGGCTGGTATTTTTTCTTGGGCTGGTATTTTAATTAAATTCTATTTTGGGTCAGTTTAACGATATTGAGAAGAACTTCAACGCACAAGTCACAGAACAGCTATCTAGCAACTACCGCACCTGATCGTTCAACCTTGTGGCAAGTGAAAAAATGCGTACACATCTAGAAATAATAAGAAAAAACAGCAAATTGGTCGAAGGAATTTATCCTTATCATTTACTCTGATAAATGTGTAAATAATAATAATAGCTCCCGCATATAGCGTTTAACGCCTTGGGAGTAGCAAGGTACAGCTTGCTATACTAGAGCCGTTCGGTATACAAAGGAAGGTAATGTGGCTAGCACTACGCTTCAACCGCCTATTATTACCTCAGGATTGTGAATCCCAAGTACTCATTTAAGGCTGAGTCGACCGAGGTGCCCAAACTATTTTTATTTTAATAAAAATAGTAGGCTGATGAAATGCCGGGTGTGGGAATCGAACCCACACCTTGAGATTGGTAGACGAGAGCCTGTACCTCTACGCCACACGGTGGGGCTGATTGAAGAATCGTTGGCCAAAACCTTCAAAGATATATGAATCTACCAAAAATATATAGAATTTAATAGTTTTTGCTTAATTGAATTTCTAGGTAGTCAATCTTCAAAATTTTAGTTAAATAAATTATAGTTCATGTATATACCCAGCATATTAGCTCATCAATATAATGTGAGAAAAAATACCCGGATGACAAAACTTTTACACTTTTGCCTTGCAAGCCATTTCGAATATTGTTGTCTTGTGGCATGTATGTGTGTCTGTTTGTCTGTTTATCGGTCTGTTTGATATATTTTTTTATCCGTATGTAACTAACAACTTTGATAAAAAATAAATATTGTTTTTGGATTCTGGTTTTGAAGAAGTAAAAAAATAATTATTTTCAGTCATGGTCTCACATGTCTTAAAATGAGTAGTCGGCACGTAATCAAGAAAGTATGGGCTAGATTTTTTGAGTACCTATTACAGGCAAGCATCTAAAAATTAATTTCAGATGATGAGGGGGTCCAAAAATTTTAATATCCATTTCGGGGGAAGGGTGGTTTTGGGTGCCGGAATTTTTTTTTCTCCTTCTATTTTTGGATTAGAGCAACTAAAAGATTTGAAATTTAGCGTAATGTAATATGTGTTTAAAAATAATTTGTTTAAATGCTTAAATTTTTAAAATCGGTTCATTATTTTAGTACATATCATAGTTTGAATTTATGTGCGGATATTTTAATAAGTTAAGCCGCCTTCTATATTGAAATTTTAAACTGTCATATTTAGACTAAAACGTAATATTTTTAAACATATTGCCTTACTTCAAATCTCCATGTTGTTCCATTAAAAAGATAAAAAAGGAGTGAGGACATTGTATATTATCTAAGCCTCGATCTAAGCATTAATTCAGTTAAAACCCACAAAATTTGTAGATTTGGGGTGGGGTGGGACTTAAGTGTCTAGGACCCTTGGACCCCCTAACTATGTGCTTGATTACAGGCGATTCATGAGTATCAGATTTTATTAAAATCCCACGAACTTAATCTAAATAAATCATAAAGACCTATAGTATCTATTACTCAAAGTACCAGGGACATACTTACATTTAATTTTTTTTAAAGTTGCGCAAAGTTGCGCAAGATGGTAACAAATACATGAAGGGTAATGTCCAATCTTTCAAAAAACATCAGCCAATAAATTGGGCAACTTTGGGCACTCAACAAAAGTCAATGTTAAATAGCATATTTTATTTTTTATATTATACTAATTTTTTAATTAATTTAGTATGCATCAGTGAAAAAGTTTTTTTTTCAAAATATAGCTAGAAATAGTCAAGTAGTATTGTAATTTTATATAAAATGTAAAACATTAATTGTTTTTAAAAATTAACCAAGAAATTTTACTTATTATTCGGGCCCTACAAATTGCAATTATACACGGTAGAACTAAAGCTTCGACATTACTGCCCTTCACTGGTTACAGATCTGCATCCAAAAATTTTTTCTGTGCATAATATAATATTTAGGTCTTTTCTGTATTCTATGGTCATCAAAACTTTTTGAAAAAACATCTTTTTTTTTAAGGTTCTGGCCGCAAAAATGGAAATCGGCCCCACTGTGCGCCACCGGGCACCTTTGTGTAAATAAACTTTTCGAATTTCAATCCTTCATATTTTCTCAATGACTCGACCGATTTTCAAAACCGAAGCCGGAAAGTATAGAGAATAAAAAGCCCTTTTCATTGCGATACTTGACCCCCCTTCCCATTTGAAAAAAGTTGGGGGATAACACCCCCGCTTAGAGGGTTGAAGATTTTGCAATCATTTTTGGGGCAAAAGTTGTCCCCCTCACAAACAAAATTGACGTGTTTTTGGATTTTTTGAAAAAAAATATCCTGGCCGTTATGCCTTGCGGAACGTTTTCGATGGGCTACCCTGTATATACCTTTATACTTTACCTCTAGGGTGATGTGGAAATAAGTACAAATCACCCTTTTCATAAGGGTAGAAGAACGTATATTAAAATTCTAAGTATTATTTAGTGGTTACTGGTTTTTGTTAACGTTAAACATTAAACTTTAAATTAGATTGAACTGCAGATAGTGCTAGTCATAACCAACCCTTATATTTGCGCCCTATTTGCAACTTTATTATTAACTTTAGAAAAAAAGTGTAATTATCTTTTTGATAGAGAATTTTATGAAGAACAATTTCCTATATAGGTATTTTTGTCAAGAATTGCACCGTTGCCGAGATTATCTAAAAAAACTCAAAATGGGGGTAGAAACGATGTCCTGGGGGATGACGCACACTATTTAGGGGTGGGAACTTTTCGGTTTAGTAATCCTCGTGCTATTCCCAACATACCTACCAATTTTCAAAACTTTCTGACTTTTGTCGTGTTTAAATCGTAATATTACGGGATTAATAAAAAATAGGCAAATGTAATGTTAGCCTGTAAAAATACTTTTATTAATAAAAATATTTAATTGCAATTATCTTGATTCACAAAAGCTTAAATATTTCAAAAAATAATCCTAAATAATTCAGATGGCATAGGAATGTATTTTGCATCGATCTATTATCTACCGCAGCCCCGTTTTCTAATGTTAGGTAAGATTTTTACTTTTAATCTGAATATTCCAAGTAGTTTTTAAATCTTTCTAGTCGGTATGTCAACACTGTGCAAACAAGATGAGATTCTGGTAATTGCTTGGTATTTGCGGCTGATTAACGATTGCTGACGGCGCGGCGGCTCTCAAAATGTTGCTATTATTTTTTTAAATTTTCGAAGTTAAATAACTTGGTTAGGTTAGGTTATTTATTTTAAAAATGGTAAAGAGAAAATATGTTTCTTTTGACCAGATCTAACACCGCTTAAAATACATGCACTTATTTCTGGGACTCCCTGTACAAGAGAAAAAAGTAATAATGAATGAAGTGACACACACATTTATTTTAAAACATCTTTTCAACTATACCCAGAAAAAAAAATTACATTGTCTTTTTTCGAATATCTTCCAAAGTATTCGAATTATTTTAGTTTGTAGCACGGCTCTTAATTAATGATAAATTTGCCCTTCTGTTTGGTCCCTCGAATTTCAGACATAAACAACCATAAATACAAAGACTTACCCATCCATGTTCTCTTTTTATTGTTAATTACATCAGATTAATTTTCTTTTTTTTTCTGTTATTGAAAAACGACGCAAAAAGCATTTTTTTCACATAACTATTTTCCTCTCCTGTTTTTTTTTCAAAAATTCTTTTGGGGTATAGTTACACGTGGAAAATCCAGAAATTCCAGACTGGAGTACAAAGTAAAAAACCTATTTGACGTAAGAAAAAAAAACGCAGAAATTTACATGAGTAGTGGAGGATTTTATTTGCCACGTAAAAAGAAGATACAATGCTTAGTGAAATGTTTGAAATATACCAACGAATCGAAAAAATGTACAAAAAACTAGTTAAAAAGCGGTAAAATGCAACATATTACACTGAATTCCGTTTGTGTCTGTTTTAATTTAACACTCTCCATGAGGTTGTACAATTTATAGGAGTTGTAATGCCGCAATTCAATATCAGTAATGGTATTTGGTGTATGCAAATGGACATGCATATAATATTGTAAACTTTTGGGTAGTTCAAATACACATTAAACTGTTAAACTGTTATTTACATTACGAGTTGGATGCTATTAAATTGATAAGAGACTCTCAACGTGCATACAATCAAATAATATGAATCTTTTGTAATTTAGTAGTAAACTGAACTGATGGACATACAAAATGCCACTAATTTTTGTGATATCATATCTTTTGATCCGCTTAATGGATTTTTAAAAAAAATTCACTGACAAATAGCCGCACTAATTGAATGCACAAATGCACATTGGCGTAAAATTTTAATTTTTCTGTCAATTTAATTTAATCTACAGGATAAAATAAGAAGTAACATTTTTACACATGGTTGACATGCATTGATTTATTTTTTTTATGGTCTTTCTGTCGGTTGATCCATATTGTCCATTTTATGTTCCATATACCGGGTGCGTCTCAAATGTGTGGCTCACCCCCATTAACTTTTTTATTTTTTCAGATAAAACAAAAACGAGATTTGGTATGTTAGTATATGACATCAATTAAGATTGATTGACGTATTCAATTGTTTTTGATAACTTCCTGTTTCACGGGAAATAACTCTTTTAATTTTTAAATGGCACCCTTGATATTTTTTCCTTTATTCGATAGAAAATGACATTTTCGCTTAAAACAAAATTGTATTTTAAATTTTAATCTAGAGTTCCATGACTGTTTTAAAAACACTAATTTTAAATCAAGGAGCCTTGGAAAAATAGATTTGATCGTCTAATGTTTTTAGTGTCTTCTCCGGGCCGGTCAAAAGAGGCCCAAATCGTGTTTTTAATCATATCTCAATTTTTCAAATGGAACGAGGGTGGCTCATTAGCATATTTGGAAAAAGCATTTTTTTACGAATAATTTGATACCACACAATTGGTATCTCGAGTCAAATTGTCGTTATGAATTGCATGTTGCAATTTCAAATAAACCATATTCGAAAATGTCAAAAGTTGACATATGATATGTCATTCTATTCAGAGTGTCATTTTCTATCGAATAAAGTAACAAAATACCGAGGGTGTTAGTTAAAAATCAAAAGTAGTAGTCATTTCCGGTGACAACAGGAAGTGACCCAAAACAATTGAATACGTCAATCAGTCCTAATTTATGTCATATACTAACGTACCAAATCTCGATTTTTTATCTGAAAAAAAAAGTTATAGAGGTGAGCGAGGGGGTGAGCCACTTTTGAGACGCACCCGGTATATTCCAAATACATATGTTCAATTTTAAATTTATTAGCTCAAACTTATATTTTCAAATTCGTTCAATGTTATTTTTGACAAAAAAATATTGACAATTTTTAGAAGTAGAAGAATTGGCTACCTCCGTTTTTCCTGCCAGCCAGTCGGCCTGTTAAAAACCTCGTTATGACACAAAAAGTGCCAGAAACTATAGTGACTCGATTTGTATGTTCCTCAGTGTATTATTTTATACAGGGTGAGTCTTAAATTAGCGCAAACATTTTTAGGGAGAGTATATTTCGACCCCAGAAACACGATTTTTATGTTTTTTTGAATTTGCTACCTCCGTTTTTCCTGTTAAAAACCCCGTAATGTCACAAAAAGTACTACAAACTACCGGGCGCGTCTCAAAAGTGGCTCACCCCTATAACTTTTTTATTTTTTCAGATAAAAACGAGATTTGGTATGTTAGTAGGTATATGACATCAATTAAGATTGATTGACGTACCTATTCAATTGTTTTTGATCAATTCCTGTTTCACCGGAAATAACTACAGCTTTTAATTTTTAAATGGCACCCTCGGTATTTTTTTTCCTTTATTCGATAGAAAATGACACTCTGAATGGATTGATATATCATATGTCAAGTTTTGACATTTTCGATTAAAACAAAATTGTAGTTTAAATTTCAATCTAGAGTTTCATGACTGCGTTAAAAACACTAATTTTTAATCAAAGAGCGGAAAAATAGATTTGACTGTCTAATGTTTTTAGTGTCTTGCCCTGGCCGGTTAAAAGATGCCCAAATCGTATTTTTAATCATATCTCAATTTTTTCAAATGGAACGAGGGTGACTCATTAACATATTTGGAAAAAGCATTTTTTTACGAGTAATTTGATACTACACACGATTATTTCGAGTCAAATTGGCCTTATGAATTGCATGTTGCAATTTTTCAGATAAACCATATTCGAAAATGTCAAAAATTGACATATGATATGTCATTCTTTACTTTTGTCGAGTGTCATTTTCTATCGAATAAAGTAACAAAATACCGAGGGTGTCATTTAAAAACCAAAAGTCGTAGTCATTGCCGGTGAAACAGGAAGTGACCGAAAGCAATCGAATACGTCAATCAGTTCTAATTTATGTCATAGACTAATGTACCAAATCTCAATTTTTTATCTGAAAAAATAAAAAAGTTATAGGGTATAAATTTACAAAAAATTGTAAATTTGGTTAGGATTGTTGTTGAATTTTGTTAGGTTAAAATTGTAAATTTGGAATTTTTTGAAAAATGTTCAGGATTTTTTTTTAGTTTTTAGTTAAAAACATAATGTCATGATAATATGGAAACATAGGTAGTAGATTAAATTTACAAGAAAGAAAACCTAACAAAGATCCAGTGGTTCTCAAAATTTAAGCAACAAATCTCAATCAAATTTTCACTTATAATATCACAAGAGCTTAAATTATTTTCGGAAATTTTTTTGAGGGCACGAATATTTTGAAAATTATCCCGAGTCGAAAATATTCGTGCTCGAAAGAAAATTTCCAGGAATAATTTAAGCTTGCGTCGTATTCGGCAAGAAAATTTCACACCTAAATTTGAAAAAAAAAATATTAATCCAACATGACATTTTAAAATAATTTCAATTTGTTAAGTTGGCCAAGGTATTGATGTTTTTGACATATTATGTGTTTTGTCATTTTTGTTTGCGATTCTGTCATTAAGCTATTACTAGTTTTAAAACGTCTGTACGTAGAGTAAGAAGTGTATAGCGAAATGTCGCGATTTGGAAAAGTAAACCAACAAGTCATTAAAGAAGAAATTGAAAATATAAACCAGATAACACCCGAAAATCAAAATCAAGTGTATATCCATCATATTTCGTTAAATAGAAAAATACCAGCTTTAGTTAAATAAAGGCGGCAGAACTATATTTTTTAGAACATGGCAATTTCGAAGAAATTCATATGTAGGTATATCTAACATATTTCCTTAAATAAAAAATATTACCAACCTTAGTTACATCAAATGCTAAAACTCAAATGGGTAATATTTCAATATATAGACATTGTAGTTCATTCACACACATTATGATTGTAGATCTTATGTTTACCTTTTCAACTGTCAAAAAATTTCCACTAAAGTTTCGTGGCGCCTCGAAAAAATTTCCGGAAATTTTTTCAGTTGCCATGGTAACTAGTCAACATTAAAGCATGTTAGTGGTTGAAAAGTAGAGGTGTGGAATTTTCAAAGTAAAATAACTCTCTTATTTTGGACTTATTTGAAAAACGGTAAAGAGAAAATATGTTTCTTTTATCGAGATCTACCAGCCCTGAAAATACTTGCACTTATTTAAGATTCACCCTGTATAAAAGAATATTCAAGTGTATTTCTGAAATAAAATAAAAACTGATTGAGGGAGGATATCCATTTCGCAAAAAGCAAGCAGTTCATCATCGACGATAATATAAAAGGCAAAATTGATTTTCTTACCGCGGCTATCTCCATTTCTAAACAAATCAAACACAGACTGCTTCTAAATTGGTCGACGACAAACCACACCGACGATCTAAATCGAATGTGTTTGTCCGGATTTTAGCGGGCTCGAGTTAAATGCAAGAGCAAACGTTGACGAACTAGTTTTGATTCGGAGAAGAAATAGAAAAAGAAGATTGAAGACCCGAAAAATCTCGAGGCTTTATTTCTTTTGGCTGTTTTTTGATGTCTTAGAATTTGCTTATATGAAAGGAATATTCTCTGATACTTAAAATCCTTACTACGTGATCAGCTTTTAACGGTAGGATTTCTTTTTAAACTGTTAGACGGCAGCCAGGCAGCATATAAAAAAACAACACTCAATACCACTAACAAAAATAAAAAGTTAATTTTTAGGAACTGGTTTTGATTATTTGTCGTGTTACGCATGCGTAGTGAGTTTTCTTTCAACTGAATCCCCGACTCCGTTATGTAGCCCGAAAGAAGAACGAAAGAAATTGATCTCGAAAATATTGAAAAGTACCTTAAAATTCTCCAGCCCTTAGGTTAATACATAGTGATCAAAACATATCACCACTTTTTAGTGGACGTCCATTTGATGGCATCTAATATATGTAATGTATATGTTACGGTTAAAGTTCGATGTCCAGTTAATGTCGACATTAACATGTTAATGTTTGGTTTAGGTTATGTTTTTGGTTGTTTTGTTGTGTGTTATTCTCGAGATTAACCTGTCGACATTAACCGGACATCGGACCTTAACTAGGGATGCATGATTCGAATCGATTTTAATCGAAGATCGATCTTTTTGCCGAAAATATCGATTAAAATCGATCGATTTTTATCAAACGATCTTTTGGTAGAATCGATTTTTTTTCAAAATCGAAGATCGATTTTATTTATACATTTTTACAGGTTTATTTATTTGTTAGAACAAAAAAACACTTTAGTTTTGCTTGAATATTTGATTCCGGTGCATCTCTAATAACAACTCCAAAATTCCGCCATCTAGCAATGAAAAATTAAGTGTAAGTGCTCGCTACCGCATGTCTGTTTACCACTTTGATATTAGGTGTCAGATTTTTGTCGGTGATTCCCATATTTTTATATTTTAGATAACAGAATATTTTTTGATTTTAGCTTCTTTCCAACCGACTGATATATCAAAATTACAGAATTTACAAATTCTGTGTCAAAATCATCATAAGCATGCAAAAAGCCGAATAATAGAGAACAACGGCATACGGTCGAGTCGGCCTACAAACACGTAAACGTTTACGTACGCATGCGCGTTTCTTATATTTTTTATTTTTTATACACGTAAAAGATTCTTTACGTCTACGTATACGTGCCAGCACCGGCCGACTCGACCGTATGCCGTTGTTCTCTAATTATATTTTAACATTGTTATAGTATTTTTAATTTTTACAAGTATCTCTCGGTTTGTGGGTGTTTCTGATTCAGTTTGGGATGACTGTTATTCAGTTTCAATTTTAAATGTGTTAATAAACGGTTTTACGATTTTTATGTATCAATTTTTTTATGATTATATCGTATTTTTATTATACCAGTACACCAATACATTCAGGGTGCAGCCACACTATCCTAAAAACGGCGTATCAGCGTAACGGCGTAACGACCTTGAATCGATTTCCAGTTATTCTACTGGCTGAAATTTTTGACAGATGAATTTGACAGATAAAATTTCTGACAGATGAATGTTTCAGCCACTAGAATTACTGGAAATCTATTCAAGGTCATTACGCCGTTACGCCGATACGCCGTTTTTAGGATAGTGTGGCTGCACCCTCAGAATCGAATATCGATATTTAATAAGATCGATCTTTGGTTACCGATTTTTTTCTGGATCGATCTTGTTATGTCCGATCTTGAATCGATTCAAAATATCGATTTATTTTATTTTTGCGACATCCCTAACCTTAACCGTAACATATACATACAGTTCATACCAAATAAACCTTTAGTCACGTGATTAAGCTTGACCGGCACAGCGTTGCCCATTTTTATATATTTTCTTTCAATCAAAATATTTTAGGAAACAAAAATAAATTAATTATAAATAATAAATAAACAAAAATACGAGTGGCGGAAAAAGGGGCCAAAAAACCCTACATATATGCTTATTCTCTGCATTAAGTTCATCAGACCGAAGGGAACAGCCATTCGACCAGTGTTCCCAACTCTTAAAAATTTATCTCCCTAAAAATCTAAAACGCTCGCATCAAAAATCCCCAAAATAAAAACCTAAAAAAAAAACATCCCGAAAAAACCCTAAAAATATAAATAATAATAAATAAACAATTTGTTGTGTTTTAAGGGTGCATCCACACTATCCTAAAAACGGCGTATCGGCGTATCGGCGTAACGGCTTAACGACCTTGAATAGATTTCCAGTAATTCTATTGGCTGAAAAATTCATCTGTCAGAAATTTTATCTGTCAAATTCATCTGTCAAAAATTTCAGCTAATAGAATTACTGGAAATCGATTCAAGGTCGTTACGCCGATACGCCGTTTTTAGGATAGCGTGGATGCACCCTAAGTGGTTGACCTTGAAACGTCTGATCACAGCAATGTAGCCAACTGTTCGAAACTTTCCATTAAAGAAATATCAAACCTTCTTAAATCCAAACAACTAAAATCCCCACAACTGTTATCCAAAAATTCGGAGATTAAAATAAACTAATTATTTTGTTTTTTTAACAATAATAAAAATATCCCCAAAAAATTTTACTCCCTAAAAAAATCCCCATATAGACTTTTTCTCCCCAAATTTAGGGATAAAGATAAAATCCCGAAGTTGGTAAACACTGCATTCAACGACCGGTTTCGGAGATTTTTCTCCATCGTCAGGCCGCCTTTGCTGTAACCCTCGATCTGCCCAACGAAAAGCTGAGAATAGCATTTGAGTACAAAACGTACTACTATGGCGAGAGTGGTAGACGCTCTACGCCATCTAGCGGTAGCTGTGACAATCACAGATCGTACCGCCAAAATTAAAACCAGCGGCTTACTGGACAAACATGCTTGCTTCATCCACGTTACCGTAGATGGAGCTAAGAAGGCTTAGGTAGGGTATATATAATAAATAAACAAAAATGTGAGTAGCGGAAAAAGGGGCCAAAAAACCCTACATATATGCTTATTCTCTGCATTAAGTTCATCAGACCGAAGGGAACTGTAATTATAAATATATTCTTACGTTTTTCTTCGGTTCCGTGTGGATAGAAAGTCACAATTTATTTAAATACAATTTATTAAAAAAACTATTTAATTAACTAAAGAACTATTTATAATGTATTTACAATTTATCTAACTCTTTATCTAAAAGGAATTTATTTTGAATTTAGCGTGGCAACTGTAACTGTACGCGTCGACCTGTTATTGTTATTTCTGTCCTCCTCAGGCCCCAGGCAGGCGTCGGCTTATATATGCGAGAAACAGACAATCCAGATTTGACTCGAATTTTCTTAGCCGCGTCCTTTATCTCACCAGCTTCTATTCGTTCTCGAACGGCGCCGGGTGTATTAGTCAGCTTAGACCTTTGTCTATGTTAGTTTACACGGGTCCGCAACAATATAAACAGTTATTATTTACAACAACAAAACTCATCTTCTTAACAGCACTTAAAGGACACAAAATATTCTAATAAAGTTGTCTTGAAATAATAGCCTTTATTTTTCATGCAGATACCTTGAAATTAAGTTAAATTAATATTATATTTTTTAATCCTTAAACCCTTTCTGAAATATATCAATACCTAAATAAAAATATCGTTTCATTACAAACAACATAAATAATTGTCAAAACCCAAATCAAAAATTAAGAAAATAGTACGGTTTTGTAACCTTTGCAAATATCAATATCAATCTATTCAATTTTATAATCGCCCCCCCCGTAGCATAGTCGTCAAGTAATATCGTCGGGACTAACAAAATTAAACCTCGTATATCGCCGAGAGTTTCGTGCTATCAGGCCAGTTCACCTCAAATTGGGCATCACGCGACAAAGTTTTGATGCTTTAATATGGTCGACTGTGCGGTTAGTGCGACACCGTTGCTGACGACCCTGAAAGAAAACTCGAAATTTGGCCCCCATATACGAACATAAACATTTCCAATGTTAAAAAAAGAAATTATATTAGGTTTAATCAAATACGTTTAAATTACCTATACGGAGGGTACCGCTTAAATTCCTGTCCCGATGTTAAAGGATGGCTATAAAATTTCAATGCATTTCCTACAAGTCTATCCTTGTGTGGTAGGAGGTTTGACTAAACAAGGATGAACCTATTGTTATGATTTTTATGAGTAGGTACCTTGTTTATATAGTGTATTGTTATGATTAACAAATTATGGTTTATGTATATGTCAGATTGTATTATTCATAATGCATGTTTTTTATGACAGAGGCGATAGAATGTTACGGGAGATAAGAGTGTGAGTGAGGCGCCCGCCGCAGTCAGTCGTTACCGTGAGCTCGCACGATACACATGTTTGTGTCGTAATCCTAAGTACTAAATGTAATAAAGGAGTTATGAGGGAAATCCAGTATTTTATTTGAAAATACAAGTTGTACTGTTACATATCAGAAGTGGGATAGAACTACTAGAAGTACCACAAGAGTTTAAAAAGTGCCAATATGCCATGTTGGGTGTGAATCCATAAGTTAAGCAAACTGCAAGTCATGTTTGCTAAAAAAATTCTTTTGATTGACCATGTTGACATAAACACTAAAGCAGTGAGAAAATATAGCTTCAGAGGATACATTCGAATAAGATAAGTACACAGATATCAATTAATTGTTAATTTATGTTTCATAGTTGCGAATATAAAAATTTTATGTTGCTTGTTTATGATTTTAAAGACGTTATTGAAATTAATACTCCAATAAATTAAATTTGTAAAAGAATCAAATAAAATAAAAGGTACAGATCAATTAGTGATAGTGATATCACTATAGGACAGCCTGTATAACGATAAAAAAGTTTTAACTAAAATTAAAAATAAGCATCTTTTATAATCTCTTGACAAATTTGATTCAAGCAATATCAAATTCTAAATTCTTTTCTTCTAATGCCTAAATTATTTAAATTTATTTTGTAAAGCTATTCAATACCAGTGAGTGGAATGAAACAATAAGACTGTTTAAAATATCACCAAGGTTTAAATTTACATTGTGAAGAAACGATCACAAAACTAAATCTTTAGAAACATTATAGACTGATTATAGTCTAAAAATAATTATTGTTTGAATAAATTTTATGATTCAAAAATTATTTCTGTTTCATATAAAGATATAACGTTCTTTTTAAAATAATTAAGGACTAATTATCATTTTCAGGACGGTCTTAGAAAATAGTCACTTAATAAACATAAAAGACTGGATTTCCCTCATAACTCCTTTATTACATTTTAGTACTTAGGATTACGACACAAACATGTGTATCGTGCGAGCGCACGGTACCGACTGACTGCGGCGGGCGCCTCACTCACACTCTTATCTCCCGTAACATTCTATCGCCTCTGTCATAAAAAACATGCATTATGAATAATACAATCTGACATATACATAAACCATAATTTGTTAATCATAACAATACACTATATAAACAAGGTACTCGTAAAAATCATAACACTATGTCTTGAAACCATTCGATTCGATTTTCTGTCTTCCTTCAATACTGGGACATAAATTCTCTCATTGCTCTTATGGGGAGGTCGCGGTAATAGGTAATTTAAACGTATTTGGGTTTAATGAACATATTTTTTAAATAGCTCTCACTATTTCGTATTTCTTATGGTCATATTTAGGTAGACTATGCATCGATCCACCTTATTTTAAACGGGTTAACAAAATAGGTTTGAAACGCTGTACTTTCGTGCGTGTCATGACGTAATACCGGGCACATAAGTGCCTCTTTCATATTCAAATGGAATTCCGACTGTGTAACTTCGTTCTGAACTACTTTCCAGACCTACAAAGTTCTAATCTTTGTTTTATCTAGATTGTGGCTGGAATAAGGGGGTCGGTTCACTAACCACGCCATTTTCAATTTATTTTTCTTTTGTGAAAATGTATGTTACGTAATTTTGTTGTTGGGGTGATATTACAAACGAATAACTATAGTTCATACCAAATAAACTTTTAGTCACGTGATTAAGCTTGACCGGCACAGCGTTGCCCACTTTTACATATTTTCTTTTAATCAAAATATTTTAGGAAACAAAAAAATTGGCGCAGGGAGGCACGTATAGCCGCCCCTATTAAAATATGTTAATAAAAAAGTTCGTAGGCAGTTCTTTTAATTTCAAAGTAAAGGAATTTTTCCAATTTTTTTTATCTCAAAAACTGCGACTTTGACTGATTTTGATGTTATTACAAATTTTGTTGCAAATATTATTCCTAATCTTAATTTGAAAACCGCGTTTCACTAACTACTGTAATTTTGGAGTTACGATTTTTTTAAATTTTTAACCCCCTCCCATACCCCCTTACCAACCCCCCACCCCCACTAAAAACTAATGGCCAGATTCTCGGGTGCCACAGTACTTTTGTGCCAAATTTGGTTAAAATCGGTTCAGCGGTTTTTGAGTTATCGTGTTATAGACGGCACAGACAGACAGACAGACAGGCAGGTAGACAGACAGGCAGACAGGCAGACAGGCAGACAGGCAGACAGGCAGACAGGCAGACAGGCAGACAGGCAGACAGGCAGACAGGCAGACAGGCAGACAGGCAGACAGGCAGACAGGCAGACAGGCAGACAGGCAGACAGGCAGACAAGCAGACAGGCAGACAGG
Organism: Sitophilus oryzae; assembly: GCF_002938485.1. NCBI lineage: Eukaryota > Metazoa > Arthropoda > Insecta > Coleoptera > Curculionidae > Sitophilus > Sitophilus oryzae. The sequence goes on from NW_022146695.1 coordinate 1,531,160, forward strand.
CAGACAGACAGACAGGCAGGCAGACAGGCGATAGGCAGACAGGCAGACAGGCAGACAGGTAGACAGGTAGACAGGCAGACAGGCAGACAGGCAGACAGGCAGACAGGCAGACAGGCAGACAGGCAGACAGGCAGACAGGCAGACAGGCAGGCAGACAGACAACATACAGACAGACAGACAGACACCATGAAAATATTTTGTATTTAGGTCATTTACTTACCAACCCCCCACCCCCACCAAAAACTAATGGCCAGATTCTCGGGTGCCACAGTATTTTTGTGCCAAATTTGGTTAAAATCTGTTCAGCGGTTTTTGAGTTATCGTGTTACAGACGGCACAGACAGACAGACAGACAGGCAGACAGGCAGACAGGCAGACAGGCAGACAGGCAGACAGGCAGACAGGCAGACAGGCAGAGAGGCAGAGAGGCAGACAGGCAGACAGGCAGACAGGCAGACAGGCAGACAGGCAGACAGGCAGACAGGCAGACAGGCAGACAGGCAGACAGGCAGACAGGCAGACAAGCAGACAGGCAGACAGGCAGACAGGCAGACAGGCAGACAGGCAGACAGGCAGAGAGGCAGACAGGCAGACAGGCAGACAGGCAGACAGGCAGACAGGCAGACAGGCAGACAGGCAGACAGGCAGACAGGCAGACAGGCAGGCAGACAGACAGACAACAGACAGACAGACACCATGAAAATATTTTGTATTTAGGTCATTTACTTACCAACCCTCCACCCCCACCAAAAACTAATGGCCAGATTCTCGGGTGCCACAGTATTTTTGTGCCAAATTTGGTTAAAATCGGTTCAGCGGTTTTTGAGTTATCGTGTTACAGACGGCACAGACAGACAGACAGACAGACAGGCAGACAGGCAGACAGGCAGACAGGCAGACAGGCAGACAGGCAGACAGGCAGACAGGCAGACAGGCAGACAGGCAGGCAGACAGACAGGCAGACAGGCAGACAGGCAGACAGGCAGACAGGCAGACAGGCAGACAGGCAGACAGGCAGACAGGCAGACAGACAACAGACAGACAGACAGACATCATGAAAATATTTTGTATTTAGGTCATTTATGACCCAAATAACTCATTTTGAGTGAAATTAAAGAAACTTTTTTTTTGACAAGCCTACCATACCCATTGGTATGGTCGGCTAAAAAGTATAACACATCGATCAATAATTCGAATAGTATTCTCTCTCTAGATTTTTTTATGCATCATACTTGTTGGCTGCGTCAAAAAAACACAAACTGAATGGTCGTTATATGAAATGCTTGTCTCGTATTCCAATTCGATAAAACCATAAAGAAGAAAAAAAAACACGTTGAATCGAATGGACGCTGTGTGAACTTAGCCTAAGTGGATAGAGCGCTCCTGCCAAACGATAAATGGGCACTCGTTGCTCTGGATTAATAATAAACATTGGCTTTCAGTTGCAGAGTATTACGTTTTGTCTCTATCATCCGAACATCCGCTAGATATAATTCGATTCCATGTGGTAACAAAAAATAAGAGTACCGTAAAATGGGGTGAATAGAAACAGTTTCGTAGACTATTAGCGATATACCAGTTGATAAAAATGTGGTATTATTTTCCCGAATATTTTAAAACATGGGTCTTTGTTTGTTCTTTGCGTATACATATAATTTGATTTTTGAAAAATATGCATATAAATATTAAATAAAAATAACATTTGTGTTTCTATTCACCTGCTATTCGGGAGAATAGAAACACACATTGATGTTAAGGTTTTTATCTATTCTATTTCCAACAAGGTGATTAGAAACAGTAAATTATTAGATATTTAAGTAGGTTTAACAATAATTAACAATACATATAATATAACAACTTACATGTACCAGCTTATGTATTACTTTAAAAATAAATATTTTATTTATAAAGTTTTCGCGCCATACAAAATAGGTGATAAATCGATCTGACATTTATTGATCAGCTGATTGACAGAAACAGTGCTGCCACAGATAAAAATATAGTTTTTACATTTTATTGTGTATTACCAATGATAGAAAAATTAGATATGTCGACTCTTTTTACTTTGAATATTTTTAATCGTGATTTGATTTTTTTCAGAAATTTTGTTTCTATTCACCACTATGTTTCTATTCCCCCCATTTTACGGTACTTTACAAATAAGTACACACTTTAAATATTTATGTTTTTATTTTTCTTATTCTTAAATAAATATACTTAGTTTATTTCTTCCTTAGTATTAGCCTATTCAATGAGTTTTATTTATTTCAGTTTAATATAATATGTCCCCGGATAGTCTTTACAAAAGGAACACTTCTTTATACAAGGGGATGTAATAAGTACCTGCAATTAACATTTTACCAACACAATAAGTTTTTTTGGCCGACCATACCAATAGGTATGGTAGGCTATTAAGAAGTGCAAAAAAAAAGTTTTTTTAATTTCACTCAAAATGAGTGACCTAAATACAAAATATTTTTATGGTATCTGTCCGTCCGTCTGTCTGTCTGCCTGTCCGTCTGTAACATGATAACTCAAAAACCGTTAAACCGATTTTAACCAAATTTGGCACAACAATACTGTGACACTCGAGAATCTGGCCATTAGTTTTTGGTGGGGGTGGGGGGTTGGTAAGGGGGTATCGGAGAGGGTTAAAAATTTTAAAAAATTGTAACTCCAAAATCACAGTAGCTAGCGAAACGCGGTTTTCAATTTAAGATTAGGAATAATATTTGCAACAAAATTTGTAATAACATCAAAATTAGTCGAAAGTCGCAGTTTTTGAGATAAAAAAAATTGGAAAAATGTCTTTACTTTGAAACTAAAAGAACTGTCTACCAACTTTTTATTAACACATTTTAGTATGGGCGGCTACACGTGCCTCCCGGCGCCATTTTTTTTTAATGAAGAACTAAATTTAGGTATAAAACAGCCGATTACAGTTGAGGGTTGGAACCTTTGGTGTTTCAAACCAAAACAGCCGCTACACTATCCCCGAAATATTTCTGGAAATAGTACGATAAATAAATTAACCCAGATTAACAATAAATAACAAATAGCCAATCACGGCACATCTCGATCAATTTCAGGAAACGTGGGATCTAATTTTTATGACACGTTTAAGTGAAAAATTTTGTTCCTAAATATCTACTGTACATAATATGTATTATATTATAATAAGTGCGTGTTCAAATATTAATTCTGTGGAATATATAATATCAATATAACATAAAACAAGATGTAATTAACGAAATATCATCGTAACAGTAGCTTTTTTAAAAACACTCTAGGTTTACTTATTTTACTGAGATTTATGAAAAAAAAATTCTTTGCCTCGGATACAGATACCGCCACGTTTTGGAAATAGCACAAAACAAACGCCCTCCTCACGAGTAGTTTTCAGGCGCCTTTTAGAATCGAAAATAGGTTGAGGCAAACCGAAGTGGGTCAAGACAACTCGAAATAAATCGAAATGCGTCAAAGTTGGACGACGAAATGCGACCTTGACATGTTCCGAAGAGTTTTTCGCATAGTGTAGACGCTGTTTTATACACATTTTCACTAAAATGACGAATATACGATTTTAATTTAGTACTAAGCTATGCTTGTGCTTCTGTCTGTTTCTTCAACTTTTTCGTGATCCAGAAGATCTACATCTACTGTTACTTATTTCGATGGTTGTATTTAAATATAAGTTCGTAGTCCGTTCAGTGGCGCATCTAGAGATTGAGTCTGGGAGGGGTAGTGTGAATATTCAAAAAAGTACTAAATTTGACTTAAATTTCTGCTGGAAGGTATTGTAACTGTGGAAAAAATCTACTTGGATTGGTTTGGATTTTCTGTTTTAATTTGTATTAGTAACTTTTTTGTAACAATTTTATTTTATACCAAATTTTATCTTATTAATTAATTTCTTTCTGGGAGGGGTAATTGTATAGGATCATAGTTTCATAGTTGTGGATTTTCGAAAGAAATCAGAACATGTATATTATTTCGTATATTTTTCATTTTATTGATTTTATGGAAAGCACTGTTCATTAAAATGTTGTATCCTATGTTATAGGGCTCATTTTTCTCTACAATTTCCTGTCTCACAATGTACCGTTTGTGTCCGGGAAGGGATCATAGTTTCATCGTTGTCGATTTTCGAAAGAAATCAGAACATGTATATTATTTCGTATATTTTTCATTTTATTGATTTTATGGAAAGAACTGTTCATTAAGATGTTGTATCCTATATTATAGCTCTTGTTTCTCTCTACAAATTTTCTGTTTCACAATGTACCGTTTTTGTCGGTGAAGGGATCATAGTTTCATTGTTGTCGGTTTTCGAAAAAAATCAGTACATGTATATTATTTCGTATATTTTTCATTTTTTTGATTTTATGGAAAGCACTGTTCATTAAAATGTTGTATCCTATGTTATAGGGCTCATTTCTCTCTACAATTTCCTGTCTCACAATGTACCGTTTGTGTCGGGGAAGGGATCATAGTTTCATAGTTGTCGATTTTCGAAAGAAATCAGTACATGAATATTATTTCGTATATTATTCATTTTATTGATTTTATGGAAAGCACTGTTCATTAAAATGTTGTATCCTATGTTATAGGGCTTGTTTCTCTCTACAATTTCCTGTCTCACAATGTACCGTTTGTGTCCGGGAAGGGTTCATAGTTTCATAGTTGTCGATTTTCGAAAGTAATAATTAAAATAAATTAATTTCTTTCTGGGAGGGGTAATTACCCCCATTACCCCTCCCGTATATGCGCCCCTGAGTCCGTTTATTGTTAAAAAAATATTCAAAAAATAATATTGATATATCAAAATGACTTGATGACTTGCTGTTTATTTTTTATGAAAGAATAAAATTATAAATTAGTTCCATAATAACGTTTGAATGAAGCTATTTTTTCTCTCGTCAGACGTTAAATCAATAGACTGCGACAAAATTGTTTTATAGCGGCGAAAAGCTTTGGAGAAACAAAGCAAAGCGAAATAAAAAGCAAGGTCAATTAGACAAAACCGATAAAAAAACGAGGGTGGCGGCGGACGACAGAGAATGAAACAAGAAGAAAAGAAGAGGAGAAATAAAAACCGAATTATATAAACCGTAAAATTAAAAGATTCGTTATTTTGAAATTGGGAAAACGACCGTTTCTGTCAGCGGTGACGCACAGTGGACCGAAATCCTAATTCGGCTAGACAAAAATGTAATTAACTCTTCTTTGATTCGACCGTTTATTAAGTGGTAAGAGTCCACCGAAGTTAAGCGACGTTAAATAATGTAGTAATATTGATGGGTGGCCCTCTGTAAACTCTGTCACGTTGTTACAAGGCAAGCGTGAATCATCTATTGAGACACAATGTTCGTTCACGCTTATTCACGGTTCAAAGTCGGATGAGATCGGGATAGATTAACTACTAATTAATTAATTAATAATTAAATAAGTTTTAAAGTGTCTTAAAACCAAAATTATACTGACGTTTTTCTATTTACTAAATTTTGTGTTGCAATAATAAAAATTATACATTATACTACCTTATACAGAGTGTCTAAAAATTTATTTTAAATAATGACTAGCTTTAAACGGTTATAACTTCTTTAATTTAAATGGAACGCTCAATTGTCTATTGTATCATACCATTTTTTACCTGTCACTTCAAGTTTACGTAGAAAATGCATTTTCTTATAATTTAGACCTTATTTACCCCCTTATCACCCTTATTATTATATACCCATGAAATATTGATATTTTTAATTTTTTTAAAGCAACAAATGTACAAAATGTACAGGTGGTAACAACGATAGTATTGTAAGCCCATTTGTTTATAGACATAAAATTATTTAAATCTTTGTAAAGGAGTATATTAATTAAATATACCACCATTATTTCCGCATTAAATTAGTTAATTACATACTTAATTGTTTTAGTTATTTAATTATTGTAAAAATAAATGTGGATTTGAATCAGAAATCAATATAATAATAAGTTATGAAAATGAACGTCTCTTTTGTTATAAATAAGCATTCGTCGAAAAATGAAATAAAATTTATGTTTATGTTACTTTTTACCACACTGTCTAATACACATACAAAATTCAGTTTTTTAGTATTTGGAGCAATTATTTTTAACAACAAACAGTCAATAATTAATGTAGTTTGAATAGTAGGATCATATTAATTGGTCATCTCTAAAAAAATATAAAACTTATATAACAAATATTTAAACAGTTTTTCTTATTTTTTAATGAAATTAGCGAATTATGTATCGACAATATTAGTATCTGTAATCTTTGAAAATTTGTTACATCTTTAAAAATAATCTAAAATAAAATTCCATCGGTATATTGATAAATTATAAGAAAATGCATTTTCTACGAAAACTTGAAGAGATAGATTTAAAATGGTATAATACAATTTGATAGACAATTAAATTGTGCATCTGATTCTCGTAAAATATACAGGGTTCCATTTACATTAAAGAAGTTATTGCCGTTTAAAGCTAGTAATTATTTAAAATAAATTATTAGACACCCTGTATAAGGTAGTATAATTTTTATTATTGCAACAGAAAATTTAGTAAATAGAGAAACTTCAGTACAATATTTGGTTTTAAAAACTTAAATATACTCTGTTTTTTTTCTCAGGTAAGATTTCGACAGACGATGACAGAAAAAAAGCAGATGACGTCCCATACCAATCTATTTATTTTACTAAAAAAAGTTTCTAATAATTTTAAGTTAACTATGGATGGGTTTAAATATAAATTCGTCATGCGTCGTCACTTGTTGTTTTTAACCAGTTTTATGGGTTTATTTCAAAACGACAGATCGTATTTCAATTTATTGGTTTGACGGAACGATGAACGACAAACGGACGCCGATGCGTATGAACTCGCCTTTAGATTTTTGACGTTTGTCAAAGTCTTGCCAAATTATAGGTTATAATTTTGTGACAACTTTTGTCAAATAACCTGCGTTTTGGAAGATGATGTATTTTGATTCGTGTTATTACGAGTGGTTTGTGTCTTTTGAAGTCAAGTAGAGGAAAAATCGAGTGAAAATTAACTGTAGAACAGAGCACAGTTTATGGTTAATACTCGCTGCCCAGGCAGAAAGTCTTATACAGATAACCAATAAAGTTACTATCAATAAAGTTCGTACACCATCTCGTCGTAGATAAGTGCATCTCGAATATGGTAGAACGACCATATTAAACACATACTAAAAACTGGAGTAGCTGTAAAATATCGACATCACACGATAGGTAAATAATGGATTTTAGTACTGCAGAAAAATACTGTCAAAAGGTACTGGTTTAAAAAAATTAAGATTAAAGTTAATTAATCAACTTGTGAGGTATAAAATTTGGTAAGTGTTATTATTAATAAAATAGTTTGTTTTATTTATGTTGTTTTATTTATTCCTGCGTAATATTACAAATTTGTATTTGTACATAAGTTATATTGATAAATATAATCATAAATGCGGGAAGTTTCATAAAGCTTGAAAGTAAGAAATAGTTTTTTTTATATTTTTTTGTATTTGGTGTCTTGTTTTTGTTTGTTTTGTATTAACACATACCGTTTTTTATTAAATATAATAAATCGATTACATTTTTTCAGTTGTATCCTTGTATATGAATTATATAAACAAGGATTGTATACAGTTTTTTTCACAATATTTTGAAGTTACTTAGTCAAATTTTAAATACATATATTAATTTCCTGCTATGTGTTCCAGTTGTACCAACTTATTTCTTTGTAAAATAAAATAAACTACTTTGAAATTAAAATGACAGACACATCTATCAATGTCAAGGATCTTCTCGTTGGACAGACTATACGCCAGAGAAATGAAGCATTAAAATTATTGTTACTGTATTTTCACAAAAACGTAAATATTTCAAAAACGGTAAGATTAAAATGCGGTAAACCTTAATCAAATTTACCTTTATTTTAATTGTAGAAACTAAAAATGTAATAATATACAAGGTGTTCCATTTAAAAAATACAACTTTGATATTTTTTATTTATTTGGGACACTCTGTATATTGTAAAATATTTTTAAATTGTAGCTTTAATAATCCTTCAACGAACCCAAAACTTACAGTTTGTAAAGATCTAATTGTTTAGCTACAATACTCGTGTCGTGTCGTATGTGGTGAACAACCCTTTATATAGTTTTTAACCAAGCCAGTACCACTGTTTCTACCCACTGTGTGCTCCGCTGAGATTATCTAATTTCGTTTTTCCTTAATTAGAAAGAATAATGGAAAGAATAATCGGTGTGATTTTGTAGCTACCAGCATACGGTTTGCGAGAATTCAATATCGGATTGGGTTTTAATTTGTAACAGAGGTATAACCACTACCGAATACGTGATATGTTTGATAAATTGCCATTTTTAATTTAACAAAATAAAACACATTTTTTTTCCAACATCATAAATAATTTTTTAAACAATTCATACGTTGCAAATTATGTTCGATTTGTTCGATTTCACTACATCAATAATACAACATCTGGAAAATAAAGATCTGGCAATGGGTATATTTCTTGATTTATCGAAAGCATATGACTCTTTAGACCACCCATTTACTACTACAAACCAAACCAAACCAAACTCGAAAAATATGGAATAAGAGGTCCAGCACTCAAATGGATTACATCATACTTGGCAAATAGAGAACAACAAGTTATTGTGAGAAAAGACGAAAAGATTAGTAAGTCTAGTATACAAAAATTGAATATCGGTATACCTCAAGGCAGTATCATTGGGCCACTACTTTTTATCATCTACTTAAACGATATTAGTCAAACAACAAGAAATGCAAATTTTAGCCTTACATGCTATGCAGATGACACTAATATACTTACTCATGGAACAACACAAGATATTCTGAAGGAGAATGGCAGTAAGGCTTTCATGAGAGTAGAGGAATGGTTTGAGACAAATAGACTAATGCTAAATAAAGAAAAAACTAATACACTAATTTTTCGAACACAACAGAAGAAAATTGAATTAGCGAGCAATTTGAAAATTGGAGAAATGGATGTCAGCCTTGGTGGTGAATCCAAATTTCTTGGTAAATTTCTTGGTATTTACATATTTATAAGCTATGCTTGAGACTTGGCACAATTTCCTACGGTCTGAGAATTGTGTCAAGTTATGTGAACCCAGACTCAATGAAAACACTATACTGTGGAAATTTTGAGGTACTGCTGAGATATGGAATTATTCTCTGGGGATCAAATTCAGAAACTGCAAAAATTTTTGTGATTCAGAAAAGAATTATAAGACTTATAAAGAAACTTCAGTACAGAGAAAGCTGTCGAGGACACTTTAAATCCTTCGGAATTATGACGCTTCCAGCTCTTTATATATATGAGTGTTTAATATTCATCTTCAAACATAAGTCCCTATTTGAAATGGAAAAATCTCATGAATACCAAACAAGGTCCAGTGATGCCAAGTTCCCTCACATCGTCTCACCCTGACTGAAAAAAATCCAGTATACATGTGTGTAAAGTTTTACAATAGCCTCCCTGAAGACATAAGAGCAATCGAAAGTCAAGAAACCTATAAGAAATCGTTGAAAAAACTCTTAATTGAATTGGAACCCTACTCAATCAATGAATTCTTAATATAAAAGTCTCTTCACCGCTGACAATATTTCAATATGTCTATATATTTGTAATTTTATTGTACATATTTAGATCATTTTTGAAATAAATATTTTTATTATTATTATTATTATTATTATATAAAAATATTTAAAAGTAATACTTGTAAGTAATTATATAGGTATATATATAATTAGTATAATTATATAATTATATAAGTATTATATTATAAATTATATAGTAATTGTATATCGAGAAACTATGGTTAGGCTCGTTGAATTTGACACTTCATGTCAGTTTAATTTTTGAATAAAAAGATTAAGGAAGGAGCATATCAAAAATCTTAGATCGACCGCGACGGGATTCAAAAATGGCCGATTTACATTCCGGTTAGGCCGTTCCAGTGCCGTTCTAATTTTATTCAAAACGTGTAAAAATATTGTCAAGAAAAATGGCGCATCCGCCAGAAATTAAAAATGTATTACTGGTTGCCTGCACAACCGCAACGTATCCGCCAGAAATTAAAAGACTTTTTCAGGCGCCATCTTTTAGTCAAGTCGAGAAGTAAGGGAATCAGACAATAGAATTGTCTGGTATGAAGAAGTGCGCTTTCCGAGAATTGGGGAAATTTCGAGAAGCAGTCAATAGAGTATATAAGCCGGAGCCATCGACCACTGAGACAGTTTTTTGAAATTTGAATATACCGCGTGGAAATTGAAAATCGGACAATTTGGTGAAGGAATCTTATAAATAGTTAGTTGTTGTGTGTTATAAGTTAGTAATTGTGTATAAAGTAAGAAAAATAAATTCGTTAAGTATTTTATCGTGAGTTTAAATTAGTGGACCCACGGAATCCGTAACAATTGGTGTCAGAAGTGGGATTCAAGAGGATTTTAAGAAGAAATTAAGTGGATTGGAAGATTTTTTTAGACCGAATTAGAGTATTTTTATGGTTGGTACAAGGGAACAAGCGAAGAAAATGGAGGAAGTAAGCAAATTATTGGGCGATTTTATGGAGAATATGAGAAGAGAGAAGGCAGAAGAACAAGAAAGACTCCGTAAAGAACGAGAAGAAGAGCGAGCCCGACTAGAAAAAGAGAAAGCAAAAGATAAAGAAGAGGAAAAATTACAACGACAAAAAGAAAAACAAGAAGAACAGGACCGGCTTGAGAAGATTTTCGGAGATTTGAAATTCCAACAACAACAAGATAAACAGGAAGAACAGGACCGGCTTGAAAAAATTTTCCAAGATTTGAAAATTCAACGACAACAAGACAAAGAAGAAGAACAGGACCGGCTTGAGAAAATATTGGGTAATTTGGAAATTCGTTTGGAGGAGCGACGTCAGAGAGAAAAGCAAGAAGAACAGGACCGGCTTCAGAAAATCTTAGAAAATCAGGAAATTCGACTTCAGAAAAGCTTCGGAGACATGGAAAAAAAGCAACAAGCAATGTTGGAAATGCGTTGCCAGAAGACCAAGGACCTACAGAAGACCAAGGTACAAGTAAGGACACCTGGCGTTCATGGAACTGCGAACCTCAAGGCCCCGACCTACGATGGGCAAACCACCTGGACGATGTACCACCGCCAGTTTGAAGCAGCGGCTGCTGCCAATGGATGGACTGACCAGGAGAAAGCAGCGGCACTTGTCATCGCGCTGCGTGGCCCTGCCCTGGAACTCCTTCAAACTATTCCTGCAGCCCAACAGCAGGAATACCAAACTTTGGTCGCTGCACTGGACAGAAGATATGGCGACCAACATCGACGCCAACTTTACCAGGCACAGATCAAGACACGCCTGCAGAGGTCCGGAGAGAGTCTGCAGGAATTCGAAGCAGACTTACGTCGCCTGGTACACCTAGCGTATCCAGAAGCACCGGAAGGATTTAGGGAGGAACTCGCTGCTCAGTGCTTTATCAGCGGACTGAGGGACAATGAATTACAGAGGGCGCTGCAAATATCGCGATTTTCTACCAGCAGCGAAGTACTCGTCAGGGCGCTGGAAATAGAAGCTGCATTTAGCGCCATTCCTAAACCGAAGATAGGCTCGGTAACGGTTGAGGAACAGCCAAAGAGTTCTCACATACGTTTGGAGGAGATGTTTAATAAACTATGTGAATTACTAGTGAACAAGAGAGTCAACAACACCCAGACAGAGAACCAAAGAAGATTCCAGGATATGAGGTGCTATGTATGCGGCAGGAATGGCCACATCAAACGAGATTGTCGCATCCAAATGCGATTCCATTCACCATCCAGAGAACATCGGCACATCGGAAGATCCCAGGACATAAGTTGCTATAGATGTGGCAGGAATGGCCACATCAAACGGGATTGCCGCGTCCAAATGCGATTCCGTTTACCATCGAGAGAACATAAGCACCAGGAAATCAACACTAATGAGCGAGTATTGGCTGAAGAAAACAGAGCCCCTAGGATGTTTTCCGTTAGGAGTCTAGGAAAAACCGCTGACAGTTTGGTAATCAACGGGAAGGTCAATGGTAGAAGAATTCGAATGACTGTGGACACAGGCGCTATGGTATCGTTGGTGCGGACTAACTCGGTGCAAGGATTGAAGATGATGCCTCTTAGAAGAAGAGTGTATTTACGTACAGTTACGGGGGAAATGGCCGTTGTACGGGGAGAGGCTTTCATGGAATTGGAGTTAGGGAATTTGAAGTTTCGGCATAGCGTTTTAGTGGCAGACATTGAAGATGATTTTATCGTGGGTATGGATGTGATCAGTCAACATGGTTTTTCGTTCGATCACCGTAGAAACATCCTGAAAATCGGAAATGAGGAATTTTCTGTATCTAAAGAGAAGAGACCAGGAAATATGGAAGAAAGATCATCGAAAATTGTGATGATACCTGGTGATACCAAGAAGACTGTGTTCGGGAAACTAGAGAAAACCGCTGGGTGCCGTGTAGGACGGGTACAAATTATCGACAACGACCTAGATCGACGACAAGCTACCTTGGACAAGAAAATGAAACATCGCGAAAGCACTATCAGAATAAGGAATTTTAAGCTTAGAACTGACGAACCATGGACGACGATACAATTGAGGAAAGATCAAATGGAAGATCCAGACATCGGAGCAATACTACGGCTCAAGGAAGGTAAGGGCGAGAGACCACCGTGGCAGGATATTGCGGACAGAGGGCTCGTTTTCAAAGCTCTCTGGGCTCAGTGGAATTCACTGGTTATTGAGAATGGATGTTAAAGCGCACGTGGGAAAGTGCGGATGGCAGGACAGTAACAACTCAGTTACTGGTACCAATGAAGAAAGTTACCCAGGTATTGGAAGAAATTCACGGTGGTAAAACTGGAGCCCATCTTGGGGTAAACAAGACCTTGAGCAAGCTGAGAGATCGCTTTTACTGGGTGGATTATTGCGAAGATGTTAAGAAATGGTGTCAACGTTGTAAGATTTGCGCAGCTAGACAAGGACCAAGTACTCGATCTGGAGAAAAAATGGAACAAGATAACGTTGGACTGTCGTTCGAAAGACTCGTTAGGAAGGAAAGATTATTGGGAATTCATAAGGCCGTGAGAAGTAAGATTACGCTAGCCAGTGACCGGATGAAAGCTCGTTACGACCTCAGAGCTAATTTTACGGGATTTCAACAGGACGATAGGTATGGTTGTATAACCCACAGCGCAAGAAAGGAAGGTCCCCAAAGTTAACTCCAGCATGGGAAGGTCCTTATACAGTCATCAAGAGGATAAATGATGTGTACCGGATTCAACGCAGCCCTAGAAGTAAGATGAAAGTAGTTCATCTGGATCGATTGAAGAGATACCAGACAGGAAACCTTGATCGGGACGATCAAATTTGAGAAGGGGGCAATGTCAAGAAAAATGGCGCATCCGCCAGAAATTAAAATGTATTACTGGTTGCCTGCACAACCGCAACGTATCCGCCAGAAATTAAAAGACTTTTTCAGGCGCCATCTTTTAGTCAAGTCGAGAAGTAAGGGAATCAGACAATAGAATTGTCTGGTATGAAGAAGTACGCTTTCCGAGAGAATTGGGAAATTTCGAGAAGCAGTCAATAGAGTATATAAGCCGGAGCCATCGACAACTGAGACAGTTTTTGAAATTTGAATATACCGCGTGGAAATTGAAAATCGGACAATTTGGTGAAGGAATCTTAGTTTGTTGTGTGTTATAAGTTAGTAATTGTGTATAAAGTGAGAAAATAAATTCGTTAAGTATTTTATCGTGAGTTTAAATTAGTGGACCCACGGAATCCGTAACAATATGATGTAGGGTAGACGTGGGGTAGACTCAATAATTTTTTGTTTTATTTTACGTTGACAATAAATGTTGGTAGTTATTAAAATTGTTATAAAAATATACCGTATGATCGAAAAAAAACGGCGTCCAGTTGGCTGGGAAATGACGATCGATGACATTTCCCATATAAATTTACATATAAATTGACAGCGATCTTCATTTCCTAGCCATCGTTGACGCCGTTTTTTCTCGATCATACGGTATAATTCTAATAAAAATATATAAGTTATAATAATATTATTCATTAACACAAACATCCGACACGCTACTGAAGTAGGTAAGTCAAACTGACGTATTTAAATTCTTTGACATCTATGACAAGTAGTAAATAAAAGCAAAAATGGAAAGAAAAATATATAATTAGTTAATTTTAAGCGAATTTCATAAATGATCGGTTTACTACACGTATTTATATTATACAGGGTGGTCCGAACTGTATTCCGGAAACTTCGGCAGTATATTCTGCAGATAAAAATAAGTAAAAAAGTTCGCATAAATGTATGTCCTAAAATGCTTAGTCTCAGAGATACAGGGTGTTGAAGTTTTATTTTTATTTCGATTTTTTCTAAATAATTTCTAAAATAAGGTCAATATATGAGAAATTTGATTTTGATGTCAATATGACTCCTACTAGTAGAGGGCGCCACCTACGTGTGTTTTAACTGTTTTGAAGCGTAATAACTTTTTGTCCGTACCTGTATAAAACTACCGAGCGAAAAAATATACATCACTGTGATTTTTTACGTAAAAAATATCTCTTTGTAAAAATCGCTACGAGCAACCGTTCTTAAGATATTTAGATTGGAAATAGTAAATACATGTCATTATTGACGAAAAATAAACACGTCGAGTAGATAGTTATTTCACTGAAATACCTGATAAATTTGGGAAATTTTTATTTTTTTAAATTAATCATAATTTTTGTGCAAATAATGATGATAAAACAATTTCTGTTGAACATTTGACACAAAAACATTTCAAATTTATGATTTGAGTCTAATACCTATTTAGTCAACATGTTTAATTTATGTCAATGATGACAGGTATTGATAATTTCTATTCCAAATATCTCGAAAACCATTACTCGTAGTGGTTTTTACCAAGAGATCTTTTTCATGTAAAAAACGTCGTAAATGTATATTTTTTTACTCAGTAGTTTTATACAGGTACAGACGAAAAGTTATTACTCTTCAAACCAGTTAAAAAATATGTAGGTGGCGCCCTCTACTAGTAGGAGTCATATTGACATCAAAATCAAATTTCTCATGTCAAGAAACTCCCAGACACCAATTTTCATCCAAATATTGACGTTACTTCAGAAATTATTTGGAACAAATCGAAATAAAAATGAAACTTCTACACCCTGTATCTCCGAAACTAAGCATTTTAGGATATACATTTATACGAACTTTTTTACTTACTTTTATCTGCAGAATATGTTGCAGAAGTTTCCGGAATACAGTTCGGACCACCCTGTATAGTCTTACTTACTAGCGAAAAATTATTCTATTTCCCTCGATTTTTGACCGAGATCTACCGCACGCTACACAACCAACTACATTTTTCGATAAATCGCAATAGTGTACTATTTAAGTTCTGCAACAACAAAAATCCTTCTAAACAATTATCAGTAGTAGAATAAATAATAAATAACATAAAATAAGCTCAGTAAAGACTGACCAATCCACAAAAATTAAATCAAATTCAAATGTGTCAAATGAATCGTCAAAGAGAACTGTCAAGGATCCCCACCCTAGAGTCCTCTATCCGTCCACCATGCATGAGTACATGGATATAGCGTTATACTCCTTCCTTAATATTTTTATTTAAAGAATTTAATAAAATATTTTCGTACTTTTATGCTGGCCGTAAGAGCTTTACTATTATACCCAGACGTTAAAATAACTTTTTTATATTGTCAGTAACGCTTGAAAAAATTATGATAAAATAAAAAGTCACAATAATGAATTTTTAAACAATTTTTTAAATACATTTTTTACGAATGTCTCTTAGGAGGTTCCACAATGTTTAATCGTATCTGATTGTATAACTTTGGTTCAGTTTAACTTTACTGTTTTGTCGTTCATCAAAATCCATTGATCCTGAATTCCATACACATCAAAAGCAACTTTATAACTCATTTTTGTATAATCTGTTCATTCTCATTTTACTTTGAGTTAGGTATAAACATTTTACATATCATTTTTACGTATATTTCGCACCCAGGTAGACAGCTAAATATATGCCTGACCGTTTTCTGTTTTTATGAGCAGATTATTCAAAAAGACCCTAAATTTTAATATTCATAAGTGCGGTCTACGTACGAAATAATTTTCTAATTAATTCCGAATTCTTGTTCATCCGCGAGAGAAAGAGATGAAAACGAGATTGAGTAACAGATTGTAGTAAGTATCTAATCATTATATTTTGCATAATTTTGATTTTAAATTGTTAATTTGTTAACATTTTTATTTTTCGACCATCCATCAACAATAACGGGACAAAGAAACACTTTAATAATAAATTTACTTGTTACTGAATAAGGTGAATAAGTTTTCAATAGATGGTAGACAGGAAAATATATTATGTGACCTCAACGGCAGGAAAAACGGGCACCTTAAAATTTTGATGTATTTTAAAGTTAAATATATTTTGTTTTAGTGCGCCGATTTTGATGATTTTTTAAGCAATGTGTAGCTAAATTATTTGACTTTTTAGTACCTCTGTCCAGGGCCGTTCCTGGCGAGCGTGCAGTGCGTGCATGCACGTAGGCGCAACATTTTGGGGGCGCAAAATCAAAGGGTCAATCAGTACTTTGTAACAAAAAACCGATACGCTTTCTTGTCAATAAACAAATACTTAAACCATCATAGGATAAAGTTTGCTCAGCGTCTTTTTTCCGTTGGCCGCACCGAATAAACAAGTCTAGGGCAATCTGTCGCCAACACATTGATCTCATCTATTTATTTTTCATTTTATGGAAAGCACTGTTCATTAAAATGTTGTATCCTATGTTATAGGGCTTGTTTCTCTCTACAATTTCCTGTCTCACAATGTACCGTTTGTGTCGGGGAAGGGATCATAGTTTCATAGTTGTCGATTTTCGAAAGAAATCAGTACATGTAAAGTACGTCTGCTGGATCTGTGTCTATGAAAGGAATGCGGACAAAAAACATTTAAATCAACAGCAATATACTTTATACGTCGACTTGACGAGTACGTCACCGCAAATCGCTCCACCCACTCATTTTATTGGTTACTTGCAAATTTGTCGAATTTTTGTTGGGATGGGACGCGTCGTCTAATTTTTACGAAAAACATCGAGATAATATCGTTTCCCCTCTCACGGATACCCCGTAGCTATAGAACGAACAGACGTACTGTATAATATTTCGTATATTTTTCATTTTATTGATACTATGGAAAGCACTGTTCATTAAAATGTTGTATCCTATGTTATAGGGCTTGTTTCTCTCTACATTTTCCTGTCTCACAATGTACTGTTTGTGTCGGGGAAGGGATCATAGTTTCATAGTTGTCGATTTTCGAAAGAAATCACTACATGTATATTATTTCGTATTTTTTTCATTTTATTGATTTTATGGAAAGCACTGTTTATTAAAATGTTGTATCCTATGTTATAGGGCTTGTTTCTCTCTACAATTTCCTGTCTCACAATGACATACGTAATAGACACCCTAATTGAAACAAATACGATTTTTTTTCCATTTTCTTTTATTATTATTTTTCTTAAAAAACAACGTTTTATCTACCAAGCGTAATATCTAGATGACAGTCCTCCGTATACACTGGGTACGTAAGAACTGAGAAGACCTCCTCCAGCTGAAGCCGAGGACGAAGCTGAAGCATACGATCCATAACCACTACCATATGCACTCTTGTATCCACCTCCAAAAGAGCTGGAATATAGTCCGGATCCGCTACCGTATGTGCTGTATCCAACTCCGTAATTTGATGAAGAATCACTGACAGCATGGACAGCTACTGGGGCAGCTTCGACAGAATAATGGGCAGTTTCGACAGCTACTGGGGCAGTGTGGACAGCTACTGGTGCACTGTGGACAGCTACTGGAGTTGCTACCTGTAACAGATTAAATGTTGATTAGATGATCTTTTGAAACAAAACTAAAATAAACTTGGAACGCTGTAAACACGTGGAGCAACGGATGTAGACTGACCCAAGTCTACAAGACAGGCGGGGAGCGGCGGGAGGAATTTTGATACGGGCGAAGAGTGGGCCAACTGATATATTTATATTCTTTAAACTGTGGTAGTATTGCTTGATGAGTAATACTGGTGACATTATCAATATATCCGATTATCACATTAACTAAATCTTGCTACAGACTACAGTATAAATATTACTTCACCATTACCAGAAATAATAAATAATTATATGATGAAGTTTTTTAAAGGTGCATATTATAGTTTTAGATGTGCATAAAAATATAAGCACTAGTTGATTAAAACAAGTATAAAGTATATCGTACAAATATACTACTACGGATTGGAACTATGTTGTCTTACCGGAACATATACTGGTTTCTCTACTTCCACTGGTACAGTCCTGGTCACAGTAACCGGATAAGGTTGAGGTACAGCCACTGTCTTGGTGACGTGCACTGGGTAGGGTTGTGGTACAGGTACAGTCTTGGTGACAGTCACAGGGTACGGTTTGGGTACTTCAACAGTTTTGGTCACATGTACAGGGTAGGGCTGAGGTACAGGAACTGCTACCGGTTTGGTAACAGTTTGAATTTCATGGGTGTGGGTGTGGGTATGGGTGACTTGACCTTCAGAGTCTAGGCCGCTGTAACCTTTGTTGTATACTGCTGCGTTGTTGTAGTTTGATGATGCGGAGTTGTAACCGCTACCGTATCCATATCCGGAGCCGTATCCATAACCACTTTCATAATTATTTTTATATCCACTTCCATAGCCACTTCCATAACTACTTTTATAACCACTCCCATAACCTGTTAAGAAATGTCAAAATTAGCTAAAATTTCTTTTAAATATTGTCAAACCAAAATTTAGAAAGTTAGACAGACTTATAGATAAAGGAAACAAATTTAGATTGGAAAGCCCGGCAAAATTTTGGGTCGCAAAATTGTTTTGGGTCGCGACCGTTATACGCGATCTTCCGCTGCTATAGCCGTTGCTAAGAACAACCATAACAGAAATAATTTTCACTTGTCAAAGTCAGAATCTTCAGAAATTATAAAATCTTTCAAAATTTAAACCGCCCTCATTGAAAAAATGCCGAAAAGTATTTAAAGCGTTCATTCCCAAGGTAATTATTGCGATCTTGTGAGTTTAATTTAAACTTTATTTACTCAAGCCCGTGATAACGGTGAAAAAGTGGCATTAAAAACTTAAAAAGCTGTGTTGTGAACTGCAAAAACCATCGTGGATCGTGGTATAACGTCGGTTTCGAATGTTTCATAGGTATTTCATACATGTCCTTATATAAAATAAAGTTTCTTGTATGCAAAACACTATTTTATATACAAAATTAAAAGAAAATAATAATAAATTTGAATATACAATATTTAACGACATAATTCCGGAAAAAGCCCAACCGATCCGAAATTATCAAAAGCTTTGGGTCGCGACCGTTGCAAGAATAGCGTCAAATAGTGTTTTTCTACGACTGCTATGTAAAACCATTGCCTGGAAACTTATAGGTCTGTTCGTTTTCCTGTTATTATCGATTCTGAATCGTCCTAGAACTCTCCAGGGCATGCGCAAATGAAATAATGTCTTCATATTTCCTTCTGCGCAGACACATCACAATTTTAGGACGGTTCAGAATCGGTAATAACAGGAAAACGAAAAAAGCTTATATGGTGAAATTTTGATAAAATAATTTAGTACACACTAAAAACACAGTATGTCGCTAGTGGTAGGAAAAATAATTTTTAGAGGTTACTAGTTTATTTGATTGCCTGTGATATGCATATACAGGGTGTTTCCTAATTAATCTAAAAAATAAAAAAAATCGTTAGAAAACGAATTAAGGCGGGCTCTTAATAAGTATATTTATTTTTTTCTCGACAACCGTTTGACGAACAAGAAAAACTCAAAAGATCAATTTTGTTGAAAAAGGATGGCCAGTCAAGAAAAAAATATATTTTCTTTAAAAAAGCAGTGGTGTACCATTTATGTTAAGCAAAAAATTGTTTTTTTTTTTAATTTTTAACACCCTGTAGATCGGAAAGGAAGTACTTTAGACCCAATGGTTATATAAAAATTGTTTTAAGAACACATGAGGAATCACACCATAATTTTTTTACACTATTTCGAAAACACCCTGTATATTGTCAACTTGACAATGACGGCTGATAAATCAAAAATTACCTTTTCTGTGAAAAAAAGCCCGATTTTCGCAGGAAAAATTTTGGTTTTTATTGAATTTGGGCCTGCGTCTGCAAATACTGGTTTGTTTTTTTAATTTTCTATCTATCTAAATTTTAAATGTCATAGTCAGAAATAGTTTTATTATTTATTAACTGTAAAAATGGTGTTTTCTTGTTGTGTGGCATCTTGCAAAGGAACTAACAAAACTGCAAAAAGGGTCTTGTTCTTGTGCAGAACAGGTCCCCACGAAATCGTGGTTTTTTTAATTTTTAATGTGGATCCCATAGTTAATGGAATGGTTTAAAAGAAAAAAATTGTTGGATGAACCACTTTTTCTACGAAAAAAAATAATTGAAAATTCACTTAAATTTTCACTACATTTCAATGCGAAAACTCCCTATTATAACCTTCATAAAGACAGTAAAATACAAGGTTATGCACAGTGTTGCCATACTCACCTTGTGTAAAATCGACGAAAACGTTCTACTTTATATTCATTTTTTTTACATTTAGTACGCACTTTAAGAACACGAAAAATTAAAAATATAATAAACGAGGCAAAACAAAAACACTATAAAAATAAATTGACAATAAAATCATTACACAGTATTTAGCACAATTGTTTAAAAATATATTTTTCCCGGATTTGTTCAGTAAGATTCCGAAATCGATGTGATCTGCGTACTTCCAAACACTCCCCACCAACCTAACCTAACCAATGCATTAACACCCCCAAATAACCAGGCTAACCAATGCATTAACACCCTCCAAATAACCAGACTAACGAATGCATTACCACCCTCCAAATAACCAGAATATCTAACCTAACCTAACCAATGCATTAACATCCCCAAATAACCAGACTAACCAATGCATTAACACCCTCCAAATCACCAGGCTAACCAATGCATTAACACCCTCCAAATAATCAGGCTAACCAATGCATTACCACCCTCCAAATAACCAGCCTATCTAACCTAACCTAACCAATGCATTAACACCCCCAAATAACCAGGCTAACCAATGCATTAACACCCTCCAAATAACCATGCTAACCAATGCATTACCACCCTCCAAATAACCAGGCTAACCAATGCATTAACACCCCCAAATAACCAGGCTAACCAATGCATTAACACCCTCCAAATAACCAGGCTAACCAATGCATTACCACCCTCCAAATAACCAGGCTAACCATTGCATTAACACCCTCCAAATAACCAGGCTAACCAATGCATTACCACCTTCCAAATAACCAGGCTAACCTAATTGAGCCTAATGACAAAACTTCATTGATTACGCGTCGAAAAACAGTATATATTAAAAAAACTTATATTTTCGTAGAACCTGAAAAATCCGCAAATTTTATTTCAGAAATTGCTTTAAAATAATCCACACTAACGAATAAGCTACTAGACAGTTCAATTTTTGTTGCACTAAAGTGATAACTTACCGTTTTAAGTCCCTCCACAACAACTTTATTTCAGAAGAAAATCATATAAAGTAATTTTATTGACAACGTCGCAAATTCTATACGAAGGCCATAGATGACATACCGATGATCGATTAACTGTCAATCGAAAAAGTCATAAAATTGCTAGCTTGAGCTGATGTAAATAAATATATTTTCTTAATTTTTATGCTTACAAAGAAGATTCGTTACATTTTTGTGCTTAAATTAGATCATTCCACGTCTATATAAGGTAATAAAGTACTAATATGTGATGTTTTTACTGAATCCGTCTAGAAAATTTAACATATTTACTGTCCGTCGCCTGTACCTAAAATACGTTTTTTTGCCGCTTTTTAAAGATAAAACACATTCATCCAACAATTTTTATGCTTAAAAATATTCAGTTTAAGATAATCTTGCAAAAAAATCCCAAAAAAGTGTTAAATGCGTGGGGACCTATTGTGCACCTTATGTATCTTAGATAAAAGTATGTATCTTAGATAAAAGAAAAATATATGGTATGTATTCGTTATTTGATTTTTTTTCGTTCGCTTTAAAATCTATAAATCTCGGTCTATTCATTAGACAGCTAGTCGACTTACGATCATTTACATGAAACTCTGTAAAATAAATAAGAAAATAAATTGTAAAATATATATATTCTTATGTTTTATTGAAGTTACTCTGATATACTAATATATCAGTGTAACTTTAAAAATAAATCCTTTGAATTCAGATATAAACATAAAAAACATTTACAGCAGAAAAGGCGAAGGCGCTGGGTTAAACGTAGTCTTCACTAAAAACACGGAGGGGCGCTTTGGCCCAAAATTTTACTATTAAGTTTCATATCTATCTTTTATTTATGTGTAAAACGTTAAAAAACGCACGCTAAAGTCAATCTGAAAGTGACGTTTTTCACATATCGTGCGCAAATTTTGTAGTGTGCAATCTTTGCGCACGCTTACTCTTAGTGCATCCAACATGTGTCAATTTTAACATTTTTAACACCTCCAATATTTAGCTGAAACGCCAAACGCAACGCAGCCGTCAGAAAAGTGTCATCATTACATCGCAAATTATTCCACAAAACTGGCAAAAATTGAGTCAGTCTGCTGCTAATTTGTAGTCGTAGAAAAAATAGCGTAAAAACTCGTTCGAAAACTTCTTTGTATACTCGTTCGACTTGTGGCTCTTGCCTGCGGCTCGAGTCAACAAACTGTCGAACTCGTGTGCAAAACGCCGTTTTCGAAACTCGTTGTTTAATATACTATTACATTGTCCTTATGGGCATTTTCCAATCTAAACTTGTTTCATTTATCTATGGACACACTATACTTATCAAAAAAGCTGGACTTACTGTTCGCATTGCCTGAATATGCTGATCCTGATGCTTGAGCACCACTCACGACGTTACTGTATCCATGATCTATGTAGGTGGTTCCTAGATCATAATGTCCAATACTGCGTTTAGCATTAATTTTTTCATCAGCTTTTTTTGTTACGCCAGCAGTAACAAATGCAACCAAATAGACTATTCCCTAAAAATATAATAAATCTTAGAAACTGAAGAGTATAATATATTATTTATTTTTATATATCTAGTTTAAATTGGTATACACTGTCGGCAAGAGAGAGTCTTGGGTCGGTATTTATATGTCAATATGAGTAAACGTTATGACGATCTTGTAAGTCTCTTCTCTTTTTAAAAATATGGAAGTGAAGAAAATGAATTTGCCGTTTTTCTCTTGGTTGCCATTTTATTGAAAAATTGCTCTTTATTCAAAATCTGAGCTAGATAGATATAGGAAACCTTAATATAGTTTGAAAGAGCATTTGAATCTGTTTCGAAATATTTTAAAAAATACAGGGTGTTTGATTTGGATTGGTTTGTTGTTGTTAAAATAAATATTTAAAATAGACCAACAGTTTTTGATACCCCTGTATACATTAAACGAAGCAATCAAATTTTTCAGTAAAGTTTATTTCTTTTGCCTTAAAGTCAGCACAAGAATTAATTCTAAAAAGCAATGTACAGGGTGTTGACAATCTTTTTTATTATATAGCATGCATATATAAATACCTTTAAATACCTTGAAAACCAAAGCGTGTAAATATATTTTTTAACCCCCTTAATAAATGTCTTATTTTGTGTCCAAGGATCCAAATATGGCATAAAATATCGGGTGTCCCATAAGAAAAAATATAACTTTGGTGTGGATCTTAGTTCTGACATACCCTGTACATTTCAAAATAATTTTAAATTATGCACATTGCCTTCCCACATATACCAATAAAATATTTTGTTTTTACATCTTTCTGTTTTCGTATAATTAACCGAGGCGAATGAGGTGCGCCACCCTGTATTTGGACCCGAGAAATACGTATATGAATTTTTTTCACGAAAAAAAAATTGAAAAGTATTGGATTTTTTGAAAAATCTTTCAGGTATCTTACAAGTATTTTATATGAAACACAAAAACTTACCTTTGAATTAGTTCAGTACAAACATTAAAAATTACACACTTTTTCTACACTACACAGAAACACTTTTATATTTCACTAAACACACATTTTGCTGACCATAATATGAAATACAATGGAAGCTAATACCTGTGTTTTGGTGTAGTGTGGTAAAATTATGTAATTATCAATTGCGTAACGTTAAAATTTTTGCTCACATTTTTAAAAAAATATTTTTTTACCACTGGTTTAATTACTAATGAGTCACTTATTTTCACTCCAATTAGAGTACTAAATACACTTATAGTTGATATGCTTCAACGTCAAAGTTAATATCTATTATAGGAAAAGCAAAAATAAATAAAAAAAATCTGAAAATGAAGATATCATTTCACAGCTTCATTCAATAAACTGCTAATTTCATAAAATAAAACTCTTTTCCACCAACAAAAATTATAAATTTTTATTAAAGAACGCTATGTTAATTCAAAAACAAACGTAACAGTATTTTCAACAATGAGTACCATATGATCGAATAAAAACGGTATCAGCGATGGCTATGAAATGAAGATCGCTGTCACTTTATATATGTAAAATTATATGGGAAATGTCATTGATTGTCATTTCATAGCCGTAGCTGATCGCTGACGCCGTTTTTATTCGATCATACGGTATTTGAATAGTAAAAGTTATGTTCTACATAAATATATGTGTGTGTAGATTATAATTATTTTTCTAAATGAGTAGTTATATTTTTACTTGCTAATAATATTTATTCTTTATTTAAATAATATAATTATTTTTTTTTGTTAGATGTTATAATTATTTTTTTTTGTTAGATCCTATACTCTGACATTTTTTTATTTCTTTTTAAAGTTTTCCTCTCCCAGTAATTCCTTTTATTTAGTGATGCTTTTCTAACTTCGAAAAGTATTTAGTAGTTTTATTGTTTAATAATTTATTAATTCAATGAAAATGATAACGAATTATTCGATATTTAACTTAATTAACAAAAATGTTTACTTTTTATGATTTAAAGTTTTTACAAAAACTTACCAGAAATGCTTTCATCTTGACGAAGCACTGTTACGAAACTGAAGGGACCTAATATTGACCAGGATTTGAAAAAATATAGTTTTATACCAGGATCTGAAAAATCCAATGACATCACTACTGGCATTTCAGGTTTTTTGGCCTTTTTGCCTTAATTAAAATATTTTCTTAAATATCAATTAGTTCAGAACGAATTAAAACTTAGCATCTTTTAATAATTTCCTTATCCTTTTTATTTCATATAATAACAATTATCAGAATATATTTGTTTTAAAATATACTTAATTGTTCTAAAAATAAACTAAAGAACGAGGAACTAAATATTAGAATCACTAACATATTTCCTCTGACTACTAAAACAAATTACATAATCGTATACCTATCAAAAATTAAACATAAATTATGTAAATTTTTGGAAATTTTAGAACCATCGAAAAAGAATATCAGTCGGTATTTTTATTTCTTAATTCCTATTATATTTCATATATTTTCCATATTAATTTGTATATTATGAAATATTTTAATCTCTCTTATTTTATTATAACTTTTATTACTTGCTATTTGAATTTAAACTTGAAAAAATTTATTTGTTAACTAAATTAGACCTTTTTGTTTCAGGTAAGAATCATAAGAAAGCAAGAACAATTTGAGATATCCTGGTAAGGTAAACTAAAATTATATTAGAAAAATATTTAAATTAATTTTCAAAATTTTTAGTTTTTAATTTTATTTTAAATCTTTATTGGGCGACCATCTATCCAAAAATAGCCACAACTAAAATGAAGGAGGATACTATTGTTTAGGAAATTGTTATTTTTATTTAGTTCTATCTATTGATCATAGATGTCGCAAGCAGGGAGTCGAATAATTTATTTAATTTTAGAAAATATTGTATATTTTTATTAGTTAAATTGTAAACAATGGTATTTTGTTTTCAATTGCTAAGTTAAAGTCTCCGAAATGTTGTATTTGTACAATTTATTATTTAATTTTGTGTTTTAACTTTTGGCGCCATCTAGGCATGGTAAGACGAACATGCATAGTACAGAATACGTGTTTGTTAAATTTTGATCTGAATTCGATTTAGTTCATCTTTTCTCTTATAGAGAGCGCTTTTGTAGACGAAAAGATCGATTGGGAAGCTGTTTTGTTTTTGTATTAATTTAGATGTTTCTTTAATGATTATTTAGGTTTTAATAGCCAAACTCTGTTACAGTGTTGATAATTATATTTAGTTGAATTATCTAAGCCGATTAAGATATAAAGTAAGTATATATTCTCTATTTTTATTGTAAAATAGTGCAATGTTTATTTCTAACCTCTAACGATGTGTTACCGAGTACAAATTAAAGACTTTCTCGTTCTTTTTAGGGTAAAATGGCATTTATGAACGTAGCAAACTATTTGCAAATTATAGAAAGGGCGTGGAGGTCCTGTAACGGTCAAACTTTATCTATTTTTCTCTCAATTCGACATGATCATGCAAAACTCAAGAACTACCACATCGAGAGCCCTGAGAACATAGTTGAGAAGTTTTTACCGGCCCCTATCGATGAACTTGTCGTATATCATTTAAAGTGTTTGTATTCAATGGGTATAGGAGACTTTTTGACTGCTTATCAATTACAGAGCGCGCTTGTTCAAGCGTTTACAAAGATTTTACAGGCACAAAAGGACGAGAATTGGTCATTGCCTATTATGTACACGATATCCTCTGATTTAAGAGTTATAGCTCAACAGGCTGAGAACCAAAGGGTGGGTGTCAATGATAAACCAGGCGAATATTTGGAGAAAGCAGCAGAATGTCTTATGGGATGTTTTCGAATATGTGCAGCAGATAATCGTACAGATGACAGAGACACCAAAAGAAAAGGAATGATGGCCTTAGTTAACCAACTGTTTAAAGTATATTTTAGGATTAATAAACTGCATTTATGTAAACCTTTAATTAGGGCTATCGAATCCAGTCCTTTCAAAGACACATTTTCACTAAGTCAACAAATTACTTACAGGTATTTTGTTGGTCGGAAGGCTATGTTTGATAGTGACTATAAGGCTGCCGATAAATATTTAAGCTATGCCTTCGAAAATTGTCATAAGTTATCAAGGAAAAATAAAAGATTAATTTTAATATATCTTGTGCCAGTTAAAATGCTTTTAGGATATACTCCAAATAGAGTTGTTCTGGAAAAGTATAATGTTCTGGAATTTTGGGACTTAGTTCAAGCAGTGTGCCAAGGAAATCTAAAGTGGTTTGATGAAATCATGGAGAAACATGAGATATTTTTCATTCATTGTGGTATTTACTTGATAGTAGATAAACTGAAGATTGTAGCTTACAGGAATCTGTTTAAGAAAGTGTATTTGATTCTGAACACTCATCAAATACCGGTAGAATCATTACAGACTGCTCTGGAGTTTTTAGGACAAGATGTAGATTTAGATGAGACACAGTGTATTGTGGCTAATTTAATAAATGAAGGGAAAATTAAAGGTTATATATCGCATCAGCATAGAAAAGTGGTTGTGAGCAAACAAAATCCATTTCCACCATTGACAAGCACTTAGAATTATCAAATTTGTTACTTTTTATAATTTAATGTCTTTTTATTATTTAAAAATTCTGTATATACTTTTTTCAATAAAATGAGTTTTTAAAGTAGTTGGTGTTTTATTAATAAAAATAAATGAATTAATCTTTGCAATGTATATTGAATAATCAAATTTAAATAATAATTTGTTTACTTTTTATCTATTTGGATGCTATTCGAGCGAATAGCTTTTTTTAATAATTTTTTGTTTAGTTGATGTTTGAAGACAATTTGGTGAAGGCGTAAAATATTTTACATATAGGTGTATTTTCTAATAGTGAGTAAACTTTTCATAAAGAGACATAAATATTCTTTTCAGTGATTGGAAATGGTAGTTAGTAAATAAGTTCAGTGGGGATTTGCGATAATTCTGTATACAGGGTTGTTCACCACATACGACACGGTGTATTGTAGCTAAACGATGAGATTTTTACAAATTGTAAGTTTTGGGTTCGATGAAGGACTATTAGAGGTACAATTTAAAAATAATTTTACAGTTACAAGATACAGAGTGTCCCAAATAAGTAAAAAATATCAAAGTTGTATTTTTTTAAAACTGTATATTATTACATTTTTAGTTTCTACGATTAAAATAAAGGTAAATTTGATTAAGGTTTATTATACTTAAACCTTACCGTTTTTGAAATATTTTCAATTTTGTGAAATTGCAGTAAAAATTTTAAGGCTTCATTTCTCCAAGGGTATCAAAGTTTTTAATACTAAATATTTACTGAAGTTTATTTACTGATCAGTTATTGTGTTGCAATAATAAAATAATAATACTACCTTATACAGAGTGTCTAAAAATTTATTTTAAATAATTATTAGCTTCAAACGGCAATAACTTGTTTAATTTAAACGGAACACCTTGTATATTTTACGAGAATCAGATGCACAATTTAATTGTCTATCAAATTACATTATACCATTTTTTACCTATCTCTTTAAGTTTCCGAAGAAAATGCATTTTCTTGTAATTTAGAACTTATTTATCAATATACCCATGGAATATTGACATTTTAGATTATTTTTAAAGATGTACCAAATTTTTAAAGAGTACAGATACTAATATTGTCGATATAATTTGTTTATTTTATTAAAAAATAAAAAAACTGTTTAAATATTTGTTAAAGGGGACCAATTAATATGATTCCAGTATTCAAACTACATTAACTGACTGTTTGCGTTGATTAATAATAATTGCTCCAAATACTAAAAAACTGAATTTTGTATGGGTATTAGACAGTGTGATAAAAAGAAACACCTTAAAAATGATATTTCATTTTTTAATAAATACTTATTTATAACAACAGAGACTTTAATTTGATAACTTATTATTATATTGATTTCTGACTCAAATCCACATTTATTTAGAATAATTTATTAACGAACACAATTAAGTATGTAATTAATTAGTATATGGGCGGAAATAATGGTGTTATATTTAATTATGGTATACTCTTTTATAAAGATTTAAATAGTTTTCTTTTTGCATACAAATGGGCTAGTAATATTATCGTTTTGCTAAAAACGATAATATTACTAGTCTGTACATTTTGTACATTTGTTGCTTTAAAAACAATCTAAAATGTCAATATTCCATTGATATATTGATAAATGAGGTCTAAATTATAAGAAAATGCATTTTATACGAAAACTTGAAGGGATAGGTAAAAAATGGTATAATACAATTTGATAGACAATTTAATTGTGCATCTGATTCTCCTAAAATATACAGGGCATTCTATTTAAATTAAAGAAGTTGTTGCCGTTTGAAGTTAATAATTATTTAAAGTAAATTTTTAGACACTCTCTATAAAGTAGTATTATTTTTATTATTGCAACACAATAACTGATCAATAAATAAACTTCATTAAATATTTAGTATTAAAAACATTGATACCCTTGGAGAAATAAAGCTTTAAAATTTTTACTGCAATTTCACAAAATTGAAAATATTTCAAAAACGTAATGTTTAAGTATAATAAACCTTAATCAAATTTACCTTTATTTTAATCGTAGAAACTAAAAATGTAATAATATACAGGGTGTTCCATTTAAAAAAATACAACTTTGATATTTTTTATTTATTTGGGACACTCTGTATCTTGTAAAAATATTTTTAAATTGTAGCTCTAATGGTCCTTCAACGAACCCCAAACTTACAATTTGTAAAAATCTCATCGTTTAGCTACAATACTCCGTGTCGTATGTGGTGAACAACCCTGTATATTATAATATACAGGGTGGCGCCTCTCATACGTCGCAGAGATTCGAAGGAGAACGAGAGTTTGTTTAGAAATGAAATTTTTGAGCATATGTAGGTTAATTTAGAACACTTTTTAATAATATATACAGGGTGTTCCAGGCTGAGCGTGCATTAGAAGTTTCTAGAGAACTACAACATCTAGCTCTGAGATTTTTTGCACATCACAGTTTCACAACGAGATGTATCGATTAAAAATATTTTCAATATGGCGGCACTTCCGGAAATACCGGAAGTTGACAGCAACTTTCTTATTTTAAATGGGTGCCTCCATTTTTTATTACATACTTAAACTCTCTGTAAAATTTTATGAATTTTGATATTAAACACTCTATGCCTAACACTGACCGTTTTTGAGAAAAAAAAATATTTAAAATATTTGAACGAAAAAAACTGCCTGTCAAAAATATCTGTATAGCCTAAACGTCAAATTTAGTGATTACCACAGCCACTGTGCCATAAAGAGAAAACATGTGGCTATCTATATAAAAAATTAAATTGTTCGAATGTCATAATGGCCTCAGCAGCTGTCATAGAATTGAGCGTCCGGATTGCACAACGACCTTAGCGCGTGGCCGCGGGCAGCCCAGTAGGCAAGCGAGATAGCGACGCGCCGATTTAACAAAATAAATAATTTTAAACCTGCCGTCATTTCGTTAATAATTATCCTAACGTGTTGATTTTTGCATAGAAATACTCATAAGTCTTTAGCGCTTCCGACAAGCCCAAATAACTGGATTATTTTTTATATTTTCGATTTGTTTACATTGCCCGAGCATATTATAACTTTGAGATAAAAATCTCTGTTATAAATTTTGAAACTGACAGATATGAATACTATCATTTAATTAGTCATACATTTAGTTACAACATATTCAAAATTTAGGTCTATCGGTTTATACTAGCAGTAATAACGAGTATAAATAAAAAAATGGTCAGTACAACGCTCGCCGTTTTTAGCGCACGTTCAGCTTTGGTTTTAGTTTTAGCGCTATTTTTACAGAAAATAAATTCTGAACTTTGATCAAATGACAAGAACATTATCATTGCCGATATCTCCTGGTTATAATGTAGTTCTTTTTTCAAAATATTGCATTGTTTTAGCTTAAAAAAAACTTGAATTATGCGGCTTTTTTGCGAGAGCTACCCGCGCTGCGTTAATAAAGAGATGGCTACCCAAGTAGCATTTGGACGTTATCTAACGTCGGGTATACGTCGCGTTCAATAAACCCGACGTCGGGTACCAACGTCGGTTCGACCGCCTGACGACCCTTATTTGCACCTAAATGGGGAATACAGATTCGGGTCGCCTCGACGTCGGTATCTGACCTAATAGGGAATGTAATTCTTCCAATTACCAACGTCATATTACGTTGGATTTTAGTTACTTAAAATTCGTCGCTAAGCACTTACGTTACGTTTGGTTTCATATTCGCTACCAAAAATACATAAAAACCTAACCAAACTACCTAATTACAAATGGATTCATAATCACTCCTCGAATATAACTAGTGCCTATCTAATTTCATATTATAATAATTCTGAATCATTAATCCAGACATCAGTTTTGTCAACGGAAGTCACTTTCTTGATATATCTGGTTAAAATACTCCGCAAAACAACGAGCGCCTTCAAAATTAGGTAGATTTATGAAATAAAAATATCTATAAAAAAGTAACTCGTAAAATATTTTTTTTATTTTCTAGCTGGTTTAATCATAAAACTGTACTGTGGTTCCCCCCAAACTCAACCTTATCAATATTATTCTACTAGAAATCGAAATGTGAATATACGTATATAAAACAAAAAACGATTTTAAAATGGCTGACAATCGGATACGTGTTAAGAATGGCGGATTTCTGTGTCCGACTTAATATGAACTACTAATATACCAATTCCGACCGGGTCTCCAACATTAGTCGTCTCACACGACGTATATAATTCCAACGTACGCCACGTAACCTCACTTTGCGTATCAGTGATTTGTGGATTTGTGCAACTATATTTTAGTTTTTGTTTTCTCCTTAAAAAAATGGGCAGCCACTTTTTTAAGACTAACCTCACATGTCGGAGGAGGATGGGGTCTGCTGGTTTCCTAAGCTAAGAAATGAAATTAAGATGCATCAGTGTAATGCAGCATCTCTTCCAGATAAAAAACATTTACGGGTGGAGGCAAGACATCACTACTACTATTATTATTTTGCAAAAGCCTCGACCTCTTTCTGTAAAATGTAGATGAATGTCTAAATGCCTTTTTAGTGTTTTTTTAGGCATAATAAAAAAATTAAGTTTGTTTACAAAAACTTTTTATTAGGTTATGTTCATGATGTTCATTAGGTCGCAAATGCTACTTAATGGGTTGTATTTACCGACGTAAATAGAGATACGTAAATTAGGTTATAAATATGAACATAAAATAGAACAAAATATAATTGGACGTTACTTTACAGATTATCAGTAAGACGTATCCTATTCGGATAACGGGTAGACGTCGGGCTAGTTCAAGTATATGTACGTCGTGCAAGCCAACGTGGGAACGACGTTGGGAAATTAATAAAAATGGTACGTTGTTATTTTGTACGTCGACAGATCGTTGGATTTACCGACTCGGATCTAACGACGTCGCTTTTAACAGGAAAGCGACGTCATAGGTCGCATCACCAGCACCCGACCTAAATTTGCACAAAGTCTGACGTCGCTTCAGGTCAGATTTAGTTCGAAGTCAGATAGATGCTACTTGGGTATGTACGTCAATCGAAAGACAGTATTTGCGATAGTCTTTTGTTTACACGAAGTATAGAAAATTTTTGCCACAGCTTGTTTACTACCAGTAGTATTTGTGCGTTTTTTTAAATTATTTATTATTAAATAGAGGGAAATGCGACCGAGAAGAAAGGTCAAAAGTTAGTAGAAATCCGGATATGGAAGTGCAATATTTCCAAAAAATCTCGTGACGAGGTAAAATTACAGTCTATTGTGGCTATGATTGACGTACATAGCCATCTCTTTATTAACGCAGCTCCGGTAGCTCTCGCAAAAAAGCCGCATAATTCAAGTTTTTTTAAGCTAAAACGATGCAATATTTTGAAAAAAGGGCTACATTATAACCAGGAGATATCGGCAATGATAATGTTCTTGTCATTTGAACAAAGTTCAGAATTTATTTTCTGTAAAAATAGCGCTAAAACTAAAACTAAAGCTGAACGTGCGCTATAAAAACGGCGAGAGTTATACTGACCATTTTTTTATTTATACTCGTTATTACTGCTAGCATAAACCGATAGACCAAAATTTTGAATATATTGTAACTAAATGTATAACTAATTAAATGATAGTATTCATATCTGTCAGTTTTAAAATTTATAACAGAGATTTTTATCTCAAAGTTATAATATGCTCGGGCAATGTAAACAAATCGAAAATATAAAAAATAATCCAGTTATTTAGGCTTGTCGGAAACGCTAAAGACCCATGAGTATTTCTATGCAAAAATCAACACGATACGATAATTATTAACGAAATGACGGCAGGTTTAAAATTATTTATTTTGTTGAATCCGCGCGTCGCTGTCTCGCTTGCCTACTGGGCTGCCCGCGGCCACGCGCTAAGGTCGTTCTGCAATCCAGACGCTCAATTTTGAGCAATGAAAAAAGTATCATAAAGCATTTTTTTCAAATGGAAATCCACTTTTTTATTTCACTAGTGAAAAGGCTTTTCAATTTGTTACTTTATGACTATACATGTTCCTATATAAATCATTTTTAAATTATTTAAGATTTAGTTTTAAAGCGAATATTTTTTTTGATTCTAACCAGTAGCCTATGAATTTAAACGTCAAGTAATGTAAAACAATAGATCTGGCCATGTCATATTGTGACGCTTTGTTCAAAAAGCAGCACCATTTCCGAGCCAACTTTGCGCTGTTTTTTTTTTCGATCATACGGAATATGTATTAATACCGTATGATCGAATAAAAACGGCATCAGCGATGGCTATGAAATGAAGATCGCTGTCATTTTATATGTAAAATTATATGGGGAATGTCAACGATGTTCATTTCCAAGCCAACTGGACGCCGTTTTTTTTCGATCATACGGTATCAACTATTAAATATCACTAAAGAGCGAAAATACGAGATATATTTTTATAAATATACTTTTTAAACTGTTAAGGGGGGGCAGGCAGTATTTATAATATAGGAAATTCAAATTAATTCGTTTTCTGATAGATGGAAATAAATTGTCTGACCGTTTGACACTTAACGTCAAAGGAAGCTAGATAAAATCAAGAAAAATGAAAAAGGGTGTAGAATTTTGAACATCCTGTATGATTTACGACTACCATATTTATAGCAAAGTAATAACAAACCATCTAAAGTAAATACCTAATACAGTTTCGATTTTGAACAGTTCCTGTATTTTTAATAATTTTATTTAAGTAGGGCTGAAAAATACACATTTTTGCTTTATTTATTTAATATCTCTGACACTATCTAAATATATTTACTCATAGATATCTTAGGATTATGTAAAGTGGTGTGAAAAGAAGCCTAAAATGCAAAATACAGGGTGTTCCACTTAAAAAAAATCATCCAGATCTACTCACACTTTTTTGAGCCACCCTATACAAGTTAAAATATTTTCCTGAAATATATCCTGGTACATACTTTAGGTTTGCACTTAATAAAGAAAATGCTTAAGTTTTTTATTCTAGGAGCTACAAATGTCCGACGCATTATTGCCGGACCATGTATACTGTATAGTATATTTAATATAATTACGAATAAAGTTACGAATAGATCACATAACCTATAGCATATACGATACTGTTACTGTGAGCCTATATAGCATATACAAGTATTATACAACATCTACGTAATTACTTATTTTGAGCAATGTTATAACAATAATCATATATATATATATATATATATATATATATATATATATATATATATATATATATAGCAACATTCTCTTTCATTGTTTATTTAATAAGAAATACCGAGATCCAAAGAAAAGTATACTCATTTCGTAGCTTATGGAAACATTTTATAAATTGAGTAGGAGTGAAACTGGCAAATATTAATCTTCTTGTCGTGGCGCGGGGCTTGCCGAAAAGTCGCTTTCGCAAACTTTTATAATAAGTATGTCTGGGGCGGGGCTCCCCCGGGGGAACAAGGGTATTTATTTTCCGAAAGCACTTTTCAGCGTTTTCGTTTCGACTGAAATAAGAGAGTCGCTTTTGTCGAGCGAGGTATCATTAAAGTGAAATCAAAAAGGGATCAAGCCGAGAATGGTAATCGAGAAGACATATTTTAGTTTAAAGTAAGATTTTTTGGTATTTAAACATTAATTACGATTATTTAATTTATATACAGGGTGGTCCGAACTATATTCCGGAAACTTCGGCAGCACATTCTGCAGATAAAAATAAGTAAAAAAGTTCGTACAAAAGTATGTCCTAAAATGCTTAGTTTCGGAGATACATAGGGTGTAGAAGTTTTATTTTTATTTTGATTTTTTCCAAATAAATTTATGAAGTAACGTCAATATTTGGATGACAATTGGTGCCTAGGAATTTTTTGACATGAGAAATTTGATTTTGATGTCAATATGTCTCCTATTTGTAGGGAGCGTCCCCTGCATGTGTTTTAACTGTTTTGAAGAGTAATAACTTTTCGTCCGTACCTGTATAAAACTACTTACCGAGTGAAAAAATATACATTTCCGTGTTTTTTTACGTAAAAAATGTTACTTGGTAAAAATCGCTACGAGCGACCGTTCTCAAGGTATTTAGAATGGAAATAGTCAATACATGTCATTATTGACAAAAAATAAATATGTTGAGTAGGTAGATAGTTATTTCACTTAAAAAAATGATAAATTTGAAAACTTTTTATTTTTTTAAATTATTCATAAATTTTTCTTCGGAAAAATGATGGTATATAACGGTTTCTGTTGAACTTTTTGCACAAAAACATTTCAAATTTATGATTTCAGTCTAATAACTACCTATTTAGTCAACATGCATGTTTAATTCATGTCAATGATGACAGGTATTGATAATTTCGATTCCAAATATCTCGAGAACCATTATTCGTAGCGATTTTTACCAAGAGACCTTTTTTTACATAAAAAACGTCGTAAATGTATATTTTTTTACTCAGTAGTTTTATACAGGTACGGAAGAAAAGTGATTACTCTTCAAACTAGTTAAAAATATGTAGGTGGCGCCCTCTACAAGTAGGAGTAATATTGACATCAAAATCAAATTTCTCATGCCAAAAAACTCCCAGATACCAATTCTCATCCAAATACTAATGTTACGTCATAAATTATTTGGAAAAAATCGAAATAAAAATGATACTTCTATACCCGATATCTCCGAAACTAAGCATTTTAGGAGATACATTTATATGAAGTTTTTCACTTATTTTTATCTGCAAAATATAATGCCGGAGTTTCCGGAATGCAGTTCGGACCACCCTGTATAGTCATTACGCTTTTCATGCCAGTCTCCAATTACAGTACATACCTCAATAATTCTTTTAAAAAACATCTCTACCTCAAAAAACGTCCAGAAGCCGTAAGGTAGACACATAACCACGCGCTAAACATAAATCACCCTCCACCTCCCCTTTAATAGACTTTCCTTAGCCGGACCCTATGGAAACACCGTTATCTCCCATCGTTACCTGGAGCTTCTCCAAGTGGAGAGGGAGCTCTCGAACTCTGTCTTTGACGGTCAACGATTGCCCGCTCCGTTTTCCTTATCCTCTATGTCTTAGAAGAGCGGGCTCTATATCATTTTATCGATGGATATACGAGTATAGAGGTTGTAAGAATAATAGTCCGGAGATAGAGTCGAATTTAATGAGATGAGTTTCCTGCAAGTATTTCATTTATCCTTACATTAGTACCGAAAATGACTAATAACAATAATTATAAAATAGAAAACAAATTTCTTGCAGTATAGGTATATAATAAAATTATATAAGGATTCTTGCCACTTAACTGCTTATATAGAAATTTAATTCTACGCTGTGTTTGTCATAATGTGGATCAACCTGCTCTCACAACCGGTTTCGGAGCCCTACTCCATCATCAGGTGAGCTTGGGCAGATCCACAAAATGACAACCACAGCGCAGAGATAGTTAATTCCGACTTATCGAAAAATGTCAGTTAGATATTAAGTCCCGAACGGGAGATAGCGGCCTGCGTGCAATGGTCGTACTTTCGTACCACCGCACAGTGCTTCGATCATATGGCTCTAGAGGACAAAAATGCAAAACTTCTCTTTTATTGTAGGCAATTTATTCAAACTAGGTTTATTTGACACATATAATGAGTACTCTCATTGTACTAAAAGGTGATGTTCTTAGTCCCACGTTTATGAAAAAAAAAATCTTATAAATAATAAAAATGTTGGAGCTGTGTTCCATCTAAAGAAATAATAATATAGTATGAAAACGGTGTAAGTATTAAAAAAATCCCTGTGATAAAAAAGAATTGAAATAACATTAGAACATGATTCCTACAATATAAGCCTAATATAAGATAAAAATGTTTTTCTTTAATGAAAAAGAAACATTAATGCTATATTTAATTAAAAAAAAACTTAAGATACTATAAATTTACTTTAGGACAACAAAATGCATAGATTGTAACTAGTCTGATTCAGAAGAATCACTGCTGACAGAATCTTCCAAATTTATAGTATCCAAATCACAGGTAGATGAAATATCCTCACATATTATAAGATGTTTCTGTACATCATTTTCTAATATGTTACTTTTTCACGTTGTTTCGCGTGTTCCCTTTGTTGGTATGAGGGGTTCGGATGTTAATAGTTACCTCTTTAAGAGACCATATCCATATATTATTTTTTCCTTTTCTTGGGTATGAGTATTTATAATAAATTGAAAGATGGAAACTTTTTTTATGCGACGTTTCGCTCCAACATAGTGGGCTATTTCAGGCAAGTGGTGTCTTATTTGACTGGAAGGTTCATCAATATCTAATAAAGAACACATTTTTTGAAATACAAATAATTTTGAGTTCTTGTCCTTATGATCAAGCTAAGTATTAACCAGATCGGCATTGCTTATCAATTTTACTCCATTTGAAAAGTATTATAAAATAAAGTTCGTCGCAAGCAGACGCAGGTGAACTATACAAAAATTAAAAGTGTATGAATATGATAATAAATATATTCAATAATTACGATATGTTTTGATATGTTTTTTTTTAAATGCCTTTTTGAAGTTTGAAAACGTAAAATTTTTATACACATTTAAGATTCATCTTAAAAAATAAATAAAAACTAAACAATCACGAACTTGTTTAGAAATAAATTTAAAGTACATACCTTGTTTAACAATATCCATAGTGGCTTTCAATTAAGTACGTACCGTTTAACTCCATATACAGAACTACTATGAATGTTATTCTTTTCACTGATATAAGATAATTTCACTGATATATGATCGCAAAACTTATTTTTAGTGAAAATATTTGCTAACAAAAAACACTGATTATGAAAAATAATATACAGGATGATTGAACATTGCTATAAGTATAAAATTACATATTCAGATATTAGTAAATTTTAACTTTTTTTCGATTTTTGTCCATGGGACGAAGCACTGTGCACCGGGGCGCAACTATCGATAGTAAAAGGATGGTAAAAGGCTTTTTTTTAGGCAAGCCAAATTATAAAATAGAAAACAAATTTCTTGCAGTACAGGTATATAATAAAATTATATAAGGATTCTTGCTGACAAATGATTCTCAAGACAAGAATTCTTGTCTTGTGCAACACTAGTAACCGAGATGCCAATGCCTCGAATTTGTAGCACCCTGTATACATGGTGAGTCTTAAGTGACAATATATGAGTGCAAATATTTTTAGGGTAGTATATTTCGACCCCAGAAACACGATTATGAGTTTTTTTATGAAATTTTTTTTTGAAAATTTGGAATT
Source organism: Sitophilus oryzae (assembly GCF_002938485.1). Taxonomy (NCBI): domain Eukaryota; kingdom Metazoa; phylum Arthropoda; class Insecta; order Coleoptera; family Curculionidae; genus Sitophilus; species Sitophilus oryzae. Next base: position 1,570,282 of record NW_022146695.1, read on the forward strand.
TTTTGAAAATACTTTTGGATTTTTTTTAATTGTTATTTAAAAAACATACTTTCTTGATAATATGGCAATATAGGTAGTAAATTAAATTTACTAGAAAGAAAACCCAAAAACGCTCCAGCGGTTGTCAAAATATAAGCAAAAAATTATTTTTTTTTACATTTTCAAAGTAAAATAATTCCGTTATTTTGGACTTATTTGAAAAACGGTAAAGAGAAAATATGTTTCTTTTATCGAGATCTACCAGCCCTGAAAATATTTGCATTTAATTTAGACTCACCCTGTATAAAAAAGTGTAATAAATACAACATTTGTAAGAGTCTGGAGATTTGTTTACATTTACCCATATCTGATGAGCACCCACGAGGTTTTATAAAAGTCGGCGCCTCTGTATGCACTATTAGCCTACTGCTCCGGACCCTTCCCTAATTCCGACACACCTCCTGTATCTAATTGTCCCAACTAAACAGGTTGTACTGTATATGACCAATATCCCAAATCCTGTTATACTCTACCCCTTTCTTATCAGACACAACCTGGCACTGTCACAACCATCACCAGCTTGTCTCTCGGTCCAGCGCGCCCGAAAACGCACGCAGCGACGACGCTCCCGGCGCCGGCCGACGCCAGCGTCCCGACGCCCCAGTTGGTCCTTCGCAGTTTGGTGGTGCCGGGCGTTGTGGACCCCCGTCGTGCTGCCGCTGGCGTTTCTTTCGTCTTTGCGCGGTCGGTCGCGACCTGTTGACAGGACGCGTCGCGACGCTCGCAATCGTCGCTATTGTTATTGTCATTTTTGACGGATTAATGTTAGTTTAGTGGGTGGATGTGTGAAACTCCAGTTTTGGATAATTTGGATACAGTATAATATTTTATGTGGGAGGTGCGTTGCGGAAAAAATAATTATATTTATGGAAATTAGTCCGAAAATAAAAATATCCTGAATATATCAATTTTTTTTCAAAAAAGTGTTGGCATGTAACATTATCATGTAACATTTAAAATATATTAATAAAATCAATTTTACAATGTAATAATAATAATATTTATAAGAAAGTGATTTTTTTTTCTTATAGAATAATATGTTGTGTTATTTCTTAATTTTTATTGATTTTTTAATATTAAAAGTTGCAAGTTTTCAAACCTCCATATGTTACGGCCTATTTTTAAAGTTCAGTACATTAATTTTCCCTTGTCTTGCGGAAACGTCTAAAAATAGTTATTTTTTATACAAGACGATAAAATGGTATTTTATCGTCGACCGAAAAGATTAATTAATTTCGGGAGACGATAATGCAGTTTTATCGTCGTGTATAAAACAATATTTTTTTCCATAGCGAGTTACGTTTTAAAAAATATTCAGAAATTATTATTTCAAAGAATTTATTACGAGTAGAAAAAATATTGTGCTGGGTTGGCGTTGGTTTCTATGTAATTTGACAAATAAATAAAGCTGTGTCTTTAGTTGTCAGTTTTGAGTCAATATTTTTTAATTCTCTTTCGTGTCGATTGCTGATTGAATTGATGCCAGAAATTGCTCAAAACGAAATAAGTAAATTACCAACAGATATTCAGGCTGAGGTGCCAAACGCCATATTCAAACTATGTACTTCCATTCCTTAAATTGAAGGGATTCCTTAAATCATAATAACTTATGAAAAGGAATACAAAAATTTGGAAAAAAATAATATTTTTTCCATAGCAACTGTTAAAATTGCCTTATATCTATCAAAAATAGTAGATAAAATAGTACTTTAACCGCAAGTGTAGATTAAATGATACTTTAACAGCGAGGATAGGTTAAAAACTTTATTTCTTTTCGCACGTTTTTAAATTGCTTCCATTTTTAAAAACTTTGGTATTCCTTTTCATAAATTATTCGAGATTTAAATGGAAGTAGTTTGGATATGACGTTTGTCGCCTCAGCCTGAATATCTGTTGGTAATTTACTTATTTCCTTTTGAGCTCGATCGGGAATTAAAAAAATATTGACTCAAAACTGACAACTATAGAGACAGCTTTGTTTATTTGCCAAATTACATAGAAACCAACGCCAGCCTAGCACAATATTTATTTACTCGTAATAAATTCTTTAAAATAATAATTTCTTAATATTTAAACCGTAACTCGCTATGGAAAAAAATAGTAGTACTGGTACTTGGTTTACCTTCCAGGATTTGAACCCTAACCTAACAATCACCCTCTTAAATATCGGTATGTCATTAAGGAACACTCTGTATTTCAACATATTTCAGAACCTTTATTTTAGATATTTGTTAGAAAGTCGCTTTATCCATTTCTAATGTAACAATCTGTAAATCTGCCTGTATATAAATAATAGATGTATCATTTCTAAATGTAGTTTTCAACTATATTCCTTTAAATGCTTTTTAAATTATTATAGTTATAGATTAATTTTCCCTATAATCTGATAAAAGGAAACGTTCATCATAAATCAAAAAATTATGTTATATTATTGTGAAATGCACATATAACATATACATATAATTGGTGTGCTTTACAATGTATACTTCACAATTTCTAAAGTACTTATTTGCTTTTTAATAATAAAACGTTATTACAGGAACCGTTTAAATCTAAATTACTACCAAAAGTTAGTTTGTGTTTGACTTAGAAGACAATTGTTTTAAACCAAACAGCAGAGTAAAAACTTCATTTAAAATATAGAGACAATTTCACAAATCTTTAGTCGGAATTACCCAAAAAGGCGATTCACGTTTTACTAGCTTCGCGTAATTTCGAGAACGAACTTCTAAGCCAGTCCACTCGAAAGATCAAGAATTGCTTTGCTTTAGCCACGTCTTCAAAATTGGCAGAAGTGCTTGTCTTGTCTTTTTTATCTCTTTTAATCCGTCTGACTGTTCTTACATAAAAGAATTTTTATGTATATCTTAACCTCAGAGAAATGAGTAAATATAGAGTGTGAAGAATATTGATTTGTAGTCAATTGCAACATTGCAATAATTATTATGAGTTGAAAAATTAATGTTAACTCTAAAGAATTAGTTTTTCGCATGAACTATTATCTAGTAATACTGATTAATCTAAATAAATAAAATAAAGTCGAGATAGTTACACCATTTCTGTGGTACTAAAGCAGAACCCAATGAGTATGTCAATATTATTTCTTATATGACATATCGGGTTCTACCTTAGTACATATTTATAACTCCATAACAGCTGGATTGATTTTAATGATTTATGATTTTTTGGATTAGTCTCATTATAATTTGGTACTGAATATTTTGGTACCACACACTTGGTATTTCGAGTTAAATTGTCGTTATAAACTGCATGTTACAATTTCAAATAAACCATATGCGAAACTGTCAAAAGTTGACATATGATACGTCATTTTATTCAGAGTGGAATTTTCTATCGAATAAAGAAAAAAAAATACCGAGGATGTCATTTAAAAATGAAAAGTTGTAGTAATTTCCGGTGAAACAGGAAGTGACCAAAAACAATAATTGAATACGTCAATCAATTCTGATTTTGTCATATACTAACGTACACAATCTCTTTTTTTTAACTGAAAAAATAAATAAATTATAGCGGTATACAGGGTGAGTCTTAAATAAGTGCAAATATTTTTAGAGATAGTATATTTCAATCGTCAAAACAAGTTTATGAGGTTCTATTCGCATTTTTTTTTAAATTTGGAATTTTTTGAAAAACTTTTTGAAAATTTGTTAGTTTAAGCTAAAAACATCTTCACAATATGGCAATATAGGTAGTAGATTAAAATTACAAGGAAGAAAATCCAGAAAAGATACAGTGGTTCTAAAAATTTAGCAAAAAAATCATGTTTTTATTAAATTTTCAAAGTACAATAACTTGGGTATTTTGGAGTTAAGGAGAAAATATATTCTACCAGCCCTGAAAATGTTTGCACTTATTTAAGGCACCCCGTATAATAAATAAAAAACCTACCATAACTCTATAACTATCCAGAAAAAAATAATAAAAAAATAAATGTATGGTCATAACGACAAATACAGTTTTAAACTCTCTTAGTTCTCTTTGATATCTTTTGGAAACATATATAAAAATTAGATTGTATTGCTGATATTTTATAAAACAAAAATTACCATAATTATTTTAGCTTACGGCGATCAATCACTTTATTCCAAATTAAGGGAGTTTACTCAACAAGTACAAGAAATTAAAACTTTGCAAACTCGTTCGGTTGTGCTCTGTTTCGAGAAACAATTCAAAGGACAGTGCCTTTTCCAAGAAATGGTCGGATAGTTTTTGAAACTAAGACCTTCTCGAGTTTCTCTAAGTGACAGCTAGGAGAAATTTATTAAGACGCTAAATAAACCTTCAAGGCAAAAGACTGATTTCTTTGTTTAATAATAAATATAATTAATTGCAAAAAGTGCAATGCTATGTTGTTCTTTTTTTATTGAGTTATAAATCTGTAGTACTAAGGCAGAACCCGATATGTCAAATAAGAAATAATATTTGCATATCTTTTATTTGGTTCTGCCTTAGTACCACAGAAATGGTGTAACTATTCCAACTTTCTTTGCTTTATTTGAATTAACTAGTATTTCTGGATAATAATCAATGTAAGAAACTAATTCTTTAAAGATTCTTTAGAGTTTATTTTTAATTTTTCAACTCATAATAATTATTGAAATGTTGCATTTGACTACAAATCAAAATTATTTACACTCTATAGTTTCTCTGAGGTTAAGATATACGTAAAAGTTCTTTTACGTAAGAACAGTCAGACGGATTGAAAGAGATAAAAAACAAGACAAGCACTTCTGCCAATTTTGAAGACGTGGCTAAAGCAAAGCAATTCTTGGTCTTTCGAGTGGACTGGCTTAGAAGCTCTTTCTCGAAATTACACGAATCTAGTAAAACGTGAATCGACTTTTTGGGTAATTGCGACTAAAGATTTGTGAAATTGTCTTTAACAGTGAACTAACGTGATATATTTTTTGTGAATGTTCGGTATGTTGTTTGTCCTGTTTTGTCAATGGTAAGGATGACTGATTGGGCAAAATAAGTGAGTCCAATCGATTTGATAGTTGTTGCAATTTGTTCTCTATATTTTTAAGTTATAGAGTTATAGTTTATAAAATTTCTGGGGCATCAGCTAGTCCTTGTATATTAGCGACAAAGAACTGTCAATCAGGTACTACTGAATTATGTTTGTACAAATCTATTATATTTAATGCAGTTGTTCTTACTAGTGATAATTTTTTCTGATTTATTTTAAATTGTGATTAAACGTTAAATTCTTGTCTTTACTGCTATTAAATACATTATTGAATTTAATAGCAGTAAAGACGAGAATTTAAAACAGCTGATTAATACTAATAGTAACTACACTGTATTTACACGAACACTTATATTATTTCAGGCCTGATTTGCTGTTAATTCAAATTAGCTATTGGCTTTTGCGTAATTATGGAAATGAGGTTGATTCGACGTGCATAACGCTTATCCTTTGTAGAGGTTTCGATTAAGGCGCTTACACCCGTATGTCATTCATGTCAATTCGATTGACAGCCTCCTTAACATTACAATACCTTTCGTTTAAAGAAAATTATCAGAAATAATTTCAAAATTGAGAGTTTTTTTGGAACAAAATTTGAAGTAATACTTTATTGTAAATATCGACTAATTATCGGCAACTGCTAACATAATAACTATCATTAGAGACTCGATCCAATGTATAACAGAAGAGTAACTTTTGATGAAACAAACAAATAATACGAACACGTAATTGATAATAGAAACATTACTAAAACTAGGGACTATATCCGATAGCATGCGGAGGCGAACTAACTTTTGATTGAATAAACCGATTTGAAAGCACGTAGTGAAAAATAACGAGATACATATACATATACTCAAAGGAATACATTGGAAAAGTTCATAATACAGCGTTATGTGTCTGATGATTTATTTAAAATTATTTTTGTTTTCCATTTCAGCTTATAATATAATACTGCTACTGTTACATATGTTACAGTGAAAGTCGGAAATTCAGTGATTGTTAACATTCACTAGGAAATGCTAACAATTACGCATTGGACCAGTGAATGTGGTATTATAAAGAGATTTGTCGACTCTTCCTAATAATTTCTAACATTCACTAGTGAAAGTAACATTTACTAAAGGTTTTCCAGTAAAAGTTATTAAATTATACAGGGTGAGTGTGGCGAGGAACAATGTTGGTGGAAGTTAGAACAAATAAAACTTTTAAGAATACTGGATCACTTCAATATTCATGCTGATCCACATATTTTAAAATTACAAAATTATAGAAAATAACGACATAAATTTCTAAAAATATTAAAAGAGAAAATATAATGAACATTTTGAAATGTACAAAACATTTTAAAAAAATATTCATAAACATAAGATTGCATTAATATTGTTTTTTAATAAAGTTCTTCATGGTGGACAAAATAAAGTATGCCCGAATTTTGTTCAACGAGAGTTATTCGTTTTTTCAAACAAACTACTTGAAGCATATCAAAACGTTTAATAAGTTCATAGTCACTAGGTTCCTTAATATCTTTTTCTCTTGCATGCTTAACTTTTGCTATGAAAAACAAGCATTATTACATTCTTGCGAGTGCCTAGTTCGCCTTAATTTTTAACAGAAAATTTATTCCATAGGGAAAATACCGCACAGCACTTTTTACAACGATAACAAAACAATTATACATAACTACAAAAAACAATGAGAATTTACGCCAGATCTCTGTCAACGTTGCCAACGTTTAGCCCAATTTAATGTCATCCTTATATTGCCTATTATACAACTTATCGTTATATTTTACAACATGTGGCAACAGCGCTAACTGAGTCTTTCAAACTCACTGCTATTGCTCAGGGAATGCTCTAGCATTCACTAGTAAAAATTGGTTTCAAAAATAGCTGTTGAACTTTTCAGTAAAAATTCAGTTGACTACGACAGTTCGTAGTCTTAGCAAATCATTGAATATGAGCTTTTAATAGTAAATTGTTAACAATCACTCATTTCCAACTTTCAATTGTTATGGTACGTATACATTGGCGCGCTGCGCCGCGAACGCTCTGCGCGCGCCCTCCAATTCGCCTCTATTGTTACGTGTTTTTAAGATGCGCGCGCTCTGCGCGCAAACAGCTAGCGGCGAACCATCTCCAGTCGGTTTTTCGACGCTCCGCTTTCTTTGTTCGTTGTTCAATTGGGACGGCTGGTGAAGACACCGCGCGCATGCCACGCGCATTTATCAGTAACTATGTGTATTTTCTTTGAATAAATTCCCTTTTTTGTGTTTTTCTTCGAATATTGTTTATTAATGGAGTGTTTAAAGAGTCGCACTACTCATCACTAAAATTGCGTAGTTCTTCTCGGACGATAGAGACTTGATTAACGACGAAACGAATGTTCGCGGGATTTCTATGGATCGCGGGATGTTCGTTAAAACAATAAAAGTAACGCGCGGCCAACGCTCGGAGCACGCGCAGCGCTTTCGCGGCGCAGCGCACCAATGTATACGTACCATAACATATACATTATAATAAAAACAAATATTTTTAATTAAGATAGAGTAATACAGGGTTGGTTGTCGCAATGGGACCAATGCCTTCGAGTAAGGGATCAAACAATATCCTAAACCCCAGCAACCTAACCTATCCTAATCTAAGGTTATTCATATGCTATTTTTTTATATTTCGTGTGGAATATAAAAGAGATATTTTTGAAGTAACAAATATTTTTGTTGGTTAGATGTCAAATAAAAAATGTACAAAACACAACGGCTTTAAAAGTATCGTATGCTCGCCTGGGAATGACAATCGATGAAAATGTTGGCGAGGTCAATCTCTAGACGTCATTTACTATAAAATTGACATAAAACTTGTCAAAAATTGACACTAATTATAGAAAGATTAAAAAAGGATAGTACGTTTCCAGCTTTGAATAAGAAGACTAAGGAAGGAGCATAATGCTATCCATGTATTCATGCATGGTGGGCGGAAAAAGCACTCTAGGGTGGGGATCCTTGACAGTTCTGTTTGACGATTCATTTGACACATTTGAATTTGATTTGAAATTATGTGGATTTGTCAGTCTTTACGGAGCTTATTTTATGTTATTTATTATTTATTCTACTACTGATAGTTGTATAAAGGTAGTAAATCTAGATGGAAATTGTGGCAGAACTTAAATTAACAGTGACACTATCGCGATTTATCGAAAAAGACTCTAAAATAGTTGGTTGTGTAGCGTGCGGTAGATCTCGGCAAAAATTGAGTGATATAATGGAACAACTTTTCGCTAGTAAGTGACTATATACTCTGTTTTTTTTCTCAGGTAAGATTTCGACAGACGATGACAGAAGAAAAGCAGATGACGTCCCATACCAATCTATTTATTTTACTAAAAAAAGTTTCTAATAATTTTTAAGTTAACTATGGATGGGTTTAAATATAAATTCGTCATGTGTCGTCACTTGTTGTTTTTAACCAGTTTTATTGGTTTATTTCAAAAATGACAGATCGTATTTGAATTTTATTGGTTTGACGGAACGATGAACGACAAACGGACGCCCATGCGTATGAACTCGCCTTTAGATTTTTGACGTTTGTCAAAGTCTTGCCAAATTATAGGTTATAATTTTGTGACAACTTTTGTCAAATACCCTGCGTTTTGGAAGATGATGCATTTTAATTCGTGTTATTACGTGTGTTTTGTGTCTTTTGAAGTCAAGTGGAGGAAAAATCGAGTGAAAATTAACTGTAGAAAGTCTTATACAGATACAACAATAAAGTTACTATCAATAAAGTTCGTATACCATCTCGTCGTAGATAAGTGCATCTCGAATATGGTAGAAGGACCATACTAAACACATACTAAAAACTGGAGTAGCTGTAAAATATCGACATCACACGATAGGTAAATAATGGATTTTAGTACTGCAGAAAAATAATGTCAAAAGGTACTGGTTTAAAAAATTAAGATTAAAGTTAATTAATCAACCTGTGAGGTATAAAATTTGGTGTTGGCTTATTAATAAAATAGTTTGTTTTATTTATGTTGTTTTATTTATTCCTGCGGAATATTACAAATTTGTATTTGTATAAGTTATATTGATAAATATAATCATAAATGCGAGAAGTTTCATAAAGCTTGAAAGTAAGAAATAGTTCTTTTTATATTTTTGGTATGTGGTGTCTTGTTTTTGTTTGTTTTGTGTTAACACATACCGTTTTTTATTAAATAAAATAACTCGGATTACATTTTTCAGTTTTGTACAGTTTTTTTCACAATATTTTGAAGTTACTTGCCAGTCAAATTTTAAATACATATTACAGAACTTAATTAACAGTGACACTGCGTTCGCGATTGTATCAACTTATTTCTTTGTAAAATAAAATGGTTGTGTAGCGTGCTGAAGATCTCGGCAAAATTGAGTCTATATAATGTCAACAATCTTCTCGCTAGTAAGACTATATAATATACATACGTGTAGTAAACCGATCATTTATGAAATTCACTTAAATTAACTAAATTATATATTTTTCTTGCATTTTAGCTTTTATTTATTACTTGTCAAAGATTAGATGTCAAAGAATTTAGATACGTTAATTTGACTTACCTGCTTCAGTAGCGTATCGGATGTTTGTGTTAATAAATAATTATCATAACTTATCTATTAGAATTTTATATTGTTATAACAATTTTAATAACTGCCAACATTTATTCACAACGTAAAATAAAACAACAAATTATTGAGTCTACCCCACGTCTACCCTACATCATAGTTTTACATTTTTTAAATAAAATTAGAACGACACTGATAAACCGGAATTTAAGTCGGCCATATTTGAGGCCCAAGAGCCTAAGATTTTTGATAAGGGCCTAAGATTTTTGATATGCTCTTTCCTTAGTCTTCTTATTCAAAGGTTTCCAGACACACAAATCTATTTACAAAAAAATATTTTTTTCTCGAATTTTAAACTAGACTATTTAAAAATATTTTTTACTGAATATAAAAATAATTACAACGTTTCTAAGACCAACTGGTAACAAGCACCATTAGAAGAGTACAGTAAATGACGTCTAGGGCTTGACCTCGCCAAAACTAGTATTGGTTTTCATTCCTCAGCTGTCTTTGACGCCGTTTTTTTTTCTCGACAGTATGGTATTTAAAAAAAATTAAATCTTCATGATTGTAGAAAAAGAAGTCTTTTAAAACATTCTAATTGTACAATTTGAAGTCCATTAAAATGACACGAAAATAATAAATTCCATTATTTTAAATCTCCAATTAAACCGCGTAATATTCAGTTCAGTACACCGAACACTAATTGAAAAAAAATATATTAATAAAAAAAAGAGAAATTTTACTGGGGAAGGGTTTAATTAAACGTCGGAAAACAAAAAGCGTTTGGAGTAATTTTTAATTAACTTTCATAAACGACAACAATCTAAATTTCGAAGTCTCCCTCTCTCTCTCTTTTCTTTTTTGCCGCTCTAACCTCATTCGAATTAAAATTAAATTTGCGCCCGTCTCTATAATAAAAAATTAGCTTTGCGGTCATCTAGTTTACTGCCGGCGCCATTTTAGCGGTTTTTATCCATATGATAATTTTCCATGGAATAAGCCAATAATTTTTTGACTCTATCCCGGAGATTTAGAGGTATGGAGAATGCGTTTCGGCAAGTGCGTATCTAAAAAATTCCTTATGCCATGGTGGCCGCCATGTTGGCGTTTGGTTATATTTTAGTTACTATATATTTTTTCGGAATTAGTTTGGCATGTGTTTTAATTTTCTGTTTTTTTTTGAACTGATATAAACGTATTTTTCTTTATAAATTGTTTTTAGTAATTTATTTGTAACAATTTAATAATTAATAGGTAACTTACAGTTGAGAGTTGGAACCTTTGGTGTTACACAGCAAAATAAAAACACTAAATCACCACAATACACCAAAACACTTTTACTTTTACACTGGACGCGCGTTTCGCTAACCATGTTAGCATCATCAGCAGATGATTATAAACTAAAGACTCTTTAGTTGATTAGTTGTGATTTATTGTTTTTATTTTGCAATTAATAGGTAGTTTAGTCAATTTTATGCTATTTGTTTAGTATTTTAATAATGACTCACTTAACTCTAAAATATTAAGACACTTTATAAGACAAGATTATTTACACTCAGTTCAATAATATTTTATGCTATATTGTTTTTATTTTTAGGCCTATTTTTATGAATTTTTTAGCAAACTCTATATAAATATATCAACAGTCGTAAACTCAGTTTTTTATATACTTTAGTATTTGACATATTATACAGGTATACAGGGTTAATCGAGGGGTTGTTTTTTTACCCTAACTTTAAAACACCCGGTGTAATAATTTCGTGTGTAAATTTTTCCAGAATATAATTTTCCGTCAAAATCATGACTTTTGAGCATTTTGTTTTTTGATTCATGTCAATACATGCTTTGGTTAATTTTAAAGAGCGAAATGAACTTGCTACCAACAATTTGCAATTATTTCAATTATCATTTGTTTTTGAAGTTATTTTTCAATAAGATAAGTGGATCCCACTTCTGATTCAGAATGTAGTGCGAATTTTCCAAACAAAATACTGGATTTTACTCATCTTCTTCTTCTTAAAGTGCCTTCTCCATTCAGTGAAGATCGGCAACAAACAATGGCAAATTCCTCTCTATTTTTCGCTCTTCTCAGCAAAGTATGTGAGTCCAGGCCTGTCCAATCTCTGATGTTCTTCAGCCAGGAGCATTGTCGTCGTCCGGGTCCGCGCTTTCCCTCAATTTTACCCTCGATGATGAGCTGAAGGAATTCATACTTGTTATGTCTCATGATATGGCCTAAATAGGCTGCTTTCCTCTTTTTTTATTATGTCGAGGAGTTCTCGGTCCTTGTTCATTTGGTTTAGAACTCGTTCATTCGAGACACGGTCAGTCCATGGTATTCTCAGCATTCTGCGATATACCCATATCTCAAATGCTTCCAACTTATTCATTACGCTTACTTTGAGTGTCCACGACTCAACCCCGTAGAGAAGTGTGGAAAGTACGTAGCACTTGACGAAGTTGTCTTTTATATGGATGTTGAGACGTTTATCGCACAGTAGGTTCCGCAATTTTAGGAAGTTTGATCTAGCCATCTCAATTCGAGCTCTGATCTCAATGTCTGGGTTTAGGTCTTCACTAATCCAACTGCCCAAATATATAAACTTTGAGACTCTTGCTATTGGTGTCCCACCTACGACTACCTCCGTTGCCTGTCTTGCATCTCTATTTAGCACAATGACTTTTGTTTTGTTTGTATTTAGCCTGAGACCCAATGAGTCGCCCACCGAGGACAGTCTATCAAGAAGTCTTTGCAGGCCCTCAGTGGTGTCTGCAATAACGACGGTATCATCAGCATATCTCATGTTGTTAATCAGCCTGCCATTCACTTTTATCGTCTGCCATTCGTCTTCTGATCCCTCAAGCGCATTTCGAAATATTAGTTCGGAGTACATATTGAAGAGCATAGGGCTTAATACGCATCCTTGCCTAACTCCACGCTTGATAGGTATTGCTGTTGTTTCAGTGTCCTGTAGTTTTACTGTCGCTACTTGTTGCTCGTATAGCTTTTGGATAATTTTTAGGTCTTGGGTATCCAGGCCTCTTCTTTCAAGGATGCTCAGCAATTCCCTGTAGTTGACGCAGTCGAATGCCTTCGTGTAGTCTATGAAGCATAGTTGTACCTCCTTTCGTTGATCTCTGCACTTCTGCAAAAGCACCGATAGCGCAAACAGGGCTTCTCTCGTCCCCAGTCCCTCGCGAAATCTCATTTGCTGTTCACTTATGTCTAGCTATTTTACTCATAAGCTATTTTACTCATAACTCCTTTATTCTGTTGTAGTACTCAGGATTACGTAAGGGCGATTCGACACTCTCATTAGCTTGTTCTTAACTAACTATATCGGGCGTAGTGTTTGCCCTAACCTATCATTCTCGTTTTAAAATATCTAGGATCATTCTCTGAATTACATTGAACTAAATCTCACACTGTAGGTATATGTTATGATAATAAAATTATTTTAAATAAGCATTATTTTATTTGTTCCAAACCAAACCAAACTTTCAACCCATTGGCTTTACATCAGCAAAATAAAACAAGATATTGTTTTATTTTGCGTTTGTAACACCAAAGGTTTTGCAACCACCAACTGTAATCTTTACATCAACTTGATCAAATCATGTAATATTAATTTTGTTTAATGGAATTCATAATAATAGTAAATATGACTCGAACATATTAAAATATTTTTGAACCATAGTAAATTAAATATGCCTAGAGTCAAATACAATTATCTACTAATTTTGTAAGAATCAACCCGGGGGTGCTTTTTAAATATCGATCCTAATATCCTTTGTTTGCCAGTGGATGCTTTTAAATCCCGGATAAAGGTTTTTAAGGTTTAAACAATGATCGAACATCCTCAAAGAATAGACTCAAACAATTGAGTTTATCGCTGAATAGATACACCGTCTAGGTGTATTGAACGGATGGAATCCCCTGTTTCATTATTAGGCCGAAACCGATTGCTACTTTGTGTAATTAACACAAATGAAATTACACAGCACGGTTGTATTAATAGAGGAAATAGTTAAATGTGTTAACAGATTATTTGCTGTTGCTTTATTACGTTTTATAAAATGTTTTACAAGTAATTTCAGAGTTCAAGAAAATTTAGTTTAAAAGAAAAAAGTAATATAATTATTATCTTATTTTTTTGGTTAAATCTCTGAAGTCCGATTGGCGAAATTTTATTGATTAGTACTTAAAATATTCAGTTATACAGAAGGTATTGAATTTCTAGTCTTGGGTCTAAAGAGAAATGGATAAAAATGCTAAAGTCTCTAGTAAAGCTAAGCTTCTAGTCTTGAGCTAAAGAGAAATGGATAAACGAACAGTGCGCTGATATAGAAACCCTGGAACAAAAACACAGACAGTTTTCACCTTCATAAAAAGATCAAAGTGGTGACACACACTTATAAACGTACAATACCGGGCAAACTTATTGATGATAAAAACAAACTGGTGATAGACAAACAAGAAGAACTGGATATATGGAGAGCTTACATAACGGGCTGTTTTAATGATTATCGAGAGTCAACAGATCAATGGGACAATTGCTTAGACGGACCAGACATACTAAAGGAGGAATTAGTTAAAGCCTTGGCAGAAACTAAAAATGGAAAAGCTGTCGGTCCTGATGATTTAAATGTTGAAATCCTCAAACTGTTGGACGAAGAAAATATGAATCTTCTACTTAAATTGTTTAATCGCATCTACAACACCGGAGAGATACCTAAACAATGGCTGCAATCCACATTTGTAACGCTCCCTAAAAAGTTAAACTCCAAAAGATGCAATAAGTATCGTCTGATAAGCCATATGTGTCATACATTAAAAGTGTTTCTGCGTGTCCTGCACTGTAGACTATGGAGAAGGATTGAGGAAAATATAAGTGAAACTCAATTCGGCTTTAGAAGTGGGCTGGGAACCAGAGATGCTTTGTTCTCAATACAGGTTTTAGTCCAAAAATGCTTCGATCAGCAGACAAGTGCCTTCGCATGTTTCATAGATTATGAGAAGGCATTTTATAACGTGAAACATGACAAGCTGATACATTTACTGAAGCGGATTGGGTTAGATGGCAAAGACATCAGAATCATTAGAAACTTATATTGGAATCAGTCAGCTTATATAAAAATCGGAAATATGTCAACAACGGATATAGAAATTCTTAAAGGTGTCAGACAAGGATGTATATTATCGCCACTTCTGTTTAATTTATATTCTGAATCGATATTCCAGGAGGCGTTGGAAGATTTAGAAGTGGGAATAAAGGTAAGGAATGGTAAACCTATTAATAACATCCGATATGCTGACGATACGGTGCTCCTAGCTGGCAATGAGAAGGATTTGCAATGCCTGGTGGACAGAGTTAGCAGTATTAGTCAGAGTCATGGTCTTAAAATAAATATGAACAAAACAAAATTTATGATTATCAGCAAACAAAATATCGAAAATATCAGGATACAGGTGGAAGATCAAAATATAGAAAGGGTAAGAAGATTTAAGTACTTGGGTTGCTGGCTGAATGATAAATGGGATCCTGATGAAGAAATCAAACATAGAATTGAAATAGCCAGAAACACTTTTTTCAAAATGAAAACTCTACTCTGCAACCGAGACCTGAATCTGACTACTCGATGGCGAGCTACCAAATGCTATGTACTCTCTACATTGTTATACGGAGTCGAGGGATGGACGTTGAAGGCACGGACCATGTCACGCTTGGATACATTTGAGATGTGGTTATACCGACGAATGTTGAAAATATCCTGGACCGAACGAATAACAAATCTCGAAGTATTAGAAAGAATGTGTAAGGACCAAGAACTATTAACTACAATAAAACGACGGAAAGCAGCATATTTTGGTCATATTTTTCGAAAAAACAAATATAGTTTCCTACAGCTGAACGTTGAGGGAAAGATTGAAGGACGACGAGGCATCGGGCGTAAACGGTTTTCCTGGTTGCGGAATTTGCGCCAGGAGAAGGCATTTGCGATGAGGAGAAGGCACACGAAGAAGAAGAAGTCTTGGGTCTAGCCCTAGAAATTTTGGCAAATGTTGTACTATGATTTTTTCGCCTGTCTTTGCCTTGGTGAATTCCTCAACTATAGATATTTCTTGGTTACCCATGGTTTTGTGCCCATTCTCGGGACTGCTTTTGCAACGCTGCAGAAGGGTTCTGGGCTTATAAATGGCACTGGCGAGCTTTGTTTCGTTAGCGTGTTATCCGTCTTTTCGTTACCCTTGTGATCCTTGTAGCTTGGTTTGGTTAGGTTTTGTTTACTTACTTTTATGAAATTGTATTAGTTCCTATATTAATGAAAACTATTCGAGTTTAGATATTTAAATAGTACAATTTATAGAGGTACATTTTCTAGTAGAATAATTTTTCTTAATCCTATTTCGTGTGAATGAAAGGTAGCTCTAGTTTTTCTTTCATTTTTTCAAAGTTTTTCGATTTAGAACTCCATTTCTTTACTTTCGCCTCTTTAGACCAATCGCTTTCAACGTTTTTGAAAATAAAACAGATTTTCTTGGAAGGATTGATATTCTTTAAATCGGATAAGTTTGTAGACGTGTACGACATTCGTCACTTGGGCATATCTTAAAGTGGATTTTACAAAAACTGTATGGTTTGAGAAATTCGTATACAAGTTTGTGTAAATGAATATTACTATGAATTAATTTCATTTATCTTACGTTTTCAGACAGACGCTCATTTTTTTTTAAAAATTACATCTAATTTAATATACTGGAATGAGGTATTAAAATTTAGTGCCTGTAAATTGAGAGAAACTATCCAAACTTTTATAAAAATTAACATGATTCTTACAATTATTTACTTTGTTACTTGTTACTAAAGTCAGAATTTTTACATTTAAATTTTTCTTAAAAACATTAATTTGTACAATAGAAAAAGTGTTTAGAATATGTATTCAATGTATTCACAATATACCGGGTGCGTCTCAAAAGTGTCCCACCTATATAACTTTTCTATTTTTTCAGATAAAAAATGAAATTTGGAATGTTAGTATATTATGACATAAATTAGGATTGATTGACGATATTCAATTGTTTTCGGTCACTTCCTGTTTCACCGGAATTGACTACAACGTTTGATTTTAAAATGACACTGAATAGAATGACATATATCATATGTCAACTTTTGACATATTCGCTTTAAAAAGCATTGTATTTTAAATTTCAATCTAGAGTGCCATGGCACTGGAAGTGTTTTGAATAAACCCTAATTTTTAATAAAGGAGCATTGGAAAAATGGATTTGATCGTCTAATGTTTCAGTGTCTTGTCCTGGCCGGTTAAAAGATGCCCAAATCGTATTTGAGGCTCAATTTTTTCAAATGGAATGAAGGTGGCTCATTAGCATATTTCAAAAAAGCATTTTTTTACAAATAATTTGTTACCACACACTTGGTACTTCGAGTCAAGTTGTCGTTAGGATCCGCAAGTTACAATTTGAAATAAACCATATGCGAAAATGTCAAAAGTTTTAATTTTCTATCAAATAAAGTAAAAAAAAATACCGAGGGTGCCATTTAAAAATCAAAGTTATAGTCATTTCCGGTGAAACCGAAAGTGACCGAAAACAATTGAATATCGTCAATCAATCCTAATTTATGTCATAATATACTAACATTCCAAATTTTTCATTTTTTATCTGAAAAAATAAAAAAGTTATAGAGGTGAGCCACTTTTGAGACGCACCTGGTAGGCACACCCAAACAAAAATAAATCTAACCATAACATATTTTAGGGGATAATAACTTTAATATCCCCTGTTAATAAATTATTTAATTACTCCATTATTTGGGTCATGTTTAAGTGCCCTTTGTTAGAGCTATCTGTTACCAAAAATCGACATTTCGGGGAATTTTAATTTTTTCCAAATGTAATTCGGTGATATTTCTTTTCAGGTAATTTTCTTTTCACCCAATTTTTTTCTATTTGTTTAATGCTTTTTCAGTCAACTGTTTTCGGGTAATTTTTCCAGATCCTTAAGATCTGTTGTATCTCTACATTCTCCACATCAAAACTGATGATTTTTGTGTTAATTAACAGCGATCCAGGGTTAACTAACCCAAAATTCTTCAGTTTTGAATATAATAAATATGGAATGTTCTGAATGTATAGCAAGCGACAGTATACAAGGTTGTTCACCACATACGACACGGAGTATTGTAGCTAAACGACGAGATTTTTACAAATTGTAAGTTTGGGGTTCGTTGAAGGACTATTAGAGCTACAATTTAAAAATATTTTTACAAGATACAGAGTGTCCCAAATAAATAAAAAATATCAAAGTTGTATTTTTTTAAATAGAACACCCTGTATATTATTACATTTTTAGTTTCTACGATTAAAATAAAGGTAAATTTGGTTAAGGTTTATTATACTTAAACCTTACCGTTTTTGAAATATTTTCAATTTTGTGAAATTGCAGTAAAAATTTTGAAGCTTCATTTCTCCAAGGGTATCAATGTTTTTAATACTAAATATTTAATGAAGTTTATTTATTGATCAGTTATTGTGTTGCAATAATAAAATAACACTACCTTATATACAGAGTGTCTAAAATTTATTTTAAATAATTATTAGCTTCAAACGGCAATAACTTCTTTAATTTAAATGGAATGCCCTGTATATTTTAGGAGAATCAGATGCACAATTAAATTGTCTATCAAATTGTATTATACCATTTTTTACCTATCCCTTCAAGTTTTCGTATAAAATGCATTTTCTTATAATTTAGACCTCATTTATCAATATATCAATGGAATATTGACATTTTAGATTGTTTTTAAAGCAACAAATGTACAAAATGTACAGACTAGTAATATTATCGTTTTTAGCAAAACGATAATATTACTAGCCCATTTGTATGCAAAAAGAAAACTATTTAAATCTTTATAAAAGAGTATACCATTAATTAAATATAACACCATTATTTGCGCCCATATACTAATTAATTACATACTTAATTGTGTTCGTTATTAAATTATTATAAATAAATGTGGATTTTTGAGTCAGAAATCAATATAATAATAAGTTATCAAATTAAAGTCTTTGTTGTTATAAATAAGCATTTATTAAAAAATGAAATATCATTTTTAAGGTGTTACTTTTTATCACACTATCTAATGCCCATACAAAATTCAGTTTTTTAGTATTTGGAGCAATTATTATTAATCAACGCAAACAGTCAGTTAATGTAGTTTGAATACGGCATCATATTAATTGGTCCTCTTTAACAAATATTTAAACAGTTTTTTTTTTATTTTTTAATGAAATAAACGAATTATATCGACAATATTAGTATCTGTACTCTTTAAAAATTTGGTACATCTTTAAAAATGACCTAAAATGTCAATAGTCCATGGGTATATTGATAAATAAGTTCTAAATTACAAGAAAATGCATTTTCTACGGAAACTTAAAGAGATAGGTAAAAAATGGTTTAATATAATTTGATAGACAATTAAATTGTGCATCTGATTCTAGTAAAATATACAGGGTGTTCCATTTAAATTAAACAAGTTATTGCCGTTTGAAGCTAATAATTATTTAAAATAAATTTTTAGACACTCTGTATAAGGTAGTATTATTTTTATTATTACTACACAATAACTGATCACTAAATAAACTTCAGTAAATATTTAGTATCAAAAATTTTGATACCCTTGGAGAAATGAAGCCTTAAAATTTTTACTGCAATTTCACAAAATTGAAAATATTTCAAAAACGGTAAGTATAATAAATCTTAATCAAATTTACCTTTATTTTAATCGTAGAAACTAAAAATGTAATAATATACAGGGTGTTCCATTTAAAAAATACAACTTTGATATTTTCTACTTATTTGGAACACTCTGTATCTTGTAAAATTATTTTTAAATTGTACCTCTAATAGTCCTTCATCGAACCCAAAACTTACAATTTGTAAAAATCTCATCGTTTAGCTACAATACCCCGTGTCGTATGTGGTGAACAACCCTGTATAAATTTGATTATTACACTTTGATTATTAAAATTCAAACCAGCATGGTCTGGATGATTGAAATTAATATTGAGAGTATTTCTGCTGTTCTCTTTCCATTTGTGAATTCCAGACTGATTATTGAAATACTTTTGTATTGGACAGGGATTGCGTGTGAGGTTGTATGAAAGAAGGAATGTAACAAACATTTTGTATGAAACACTTTCAACATTATTTTTCCTTTTGACCAGAAGTAATCTGCGATGGGATTCTGTAAGTGTCTAAGGACATTTCTTGCTAGTGACTCACACTTACTCGGCCTTATTATTGAAAATATTTAGTCCACCATACGAAAATCATATTATAGGTGCAAAAAATATATAGTTTATTTGTTTCATTCATTTTATTGTTCTGAATCATTTTGTAAATAAATTATAGAATGTAGGGACGGTGATAAAATATCGATATATTTTATAAAATTCATCGATATACTCATTACTCATCAATGTATTGCATAGAGAATATCATGATTAAAAAAAAAACGTTGTCCAGTTGGCTTGGAAATGACGATCGATGGCATTCCTTATACTAAGGGCTGGCAAAGGTTAGTCTTGGGTCAAGATTTCCGTATGTAAGAAGAGTACAATGCATTTATAATGTACTGAACAAAGAGAGGACAGTAAACACGTTGCCAAACGTATGAAATAAACCGAGAAACTGTGCACATCGCTAAGAGACGTGGAAGGGGATATAGCAGATTTGTCGCAGTTGACCGGTCGACCCAATCAATACCTCTGTCAGTACTTAAAGTTCTAGGGAAAGGTGTCCGTCATGCGTTCAACTTCACGATTTAATTACGTCTCGTGATACTTAATTTGTTTCTTTATTAACGAGTCGTTGTAATTTTCCCTATAGCTTGAATTTTTTTAAGTGCAAGCTAGAAACACTTGCAATTATGGTAAAAATAAGTGGAATTGAGTGGGTGTTCGATAGTGGTCGCGCTATTAGAACTATGAATTCAAAAATCGTAGTGTAGTTTTTTGAAGAACTTTGTTAATATTTCTGCTGTATTTTCTTTGTAGACAGTATGTGAAAATCTTTATCAATAAAAAAATTACACGATTGCTGAGAATTGCTATGCTCTAAAAGTAAATGGATGGAATGTTTACAATTTTTGAATGGAAAAAACAACCTTATCGAATTTTTCTTATGTAAACATATTGTAAAATATCCGATCTTGAAAATAAAAAAAAGTTTCAATATCTAAAGTCGTTCTTGAGTTATGGCCTGTTATGTATTGAAAAGTTGAGTTTCTAAATTATCGCGATTACTGACGTTTTCTCGTTATAAAAAAATGACACCCTAACGATATCCTTATAATTCCATTTCAGATGCTCAGAAATATGTCTAATGATTCTATCTAGTTATCTCTTGAAAAAAAGTCTTTTAAAAATAAGCGGTTTGCGATCGTAATTTTAATTTACTTGATAGGGAAAGGCGTATCGGCAACGCCGCAACAGCACACCGTCGCGTGTCGCGTCGGTCGGTCGCATTTCCCTCACTCCGACTTAATAAGATCCCTATGCGATTTACTTCCACACATGTAAATGCCGACCCAAAAGTAACAGTTGCCAGCACGGTATAATCTTACATTATAAAATGACAGAGCGATCTTCATTTCAAAGCTCTCGCTGCCGCCGTTTTTTTTATCATATTGTATATGCTTGTTGATAAATAAATACCGGGAAACGACAGTGTCATGTTACCTCAAAATTATTGTTGAATGATATTTTATACGTAAAATTATATTGTGAATGTTATCGACCATTCCCAAGGTAATTTGCGCCCCTCTTTTTATATCGATTGCATATATTCAAGGAATATCAATGAATATATGAAAGAAATTGACTATACCGGGTGTGTCTCAAAAGTGGCTCACCCCTGTAACTTTTATATTTTTTGAGTTAAAAAAACGCGATTTGGTATATTAGTATATGACATAAATTAGGATTGATTGATGTATTCTGTGTCTTCCTAGTAGTAGATGACTACAACTTTTGAGTTTTAAATGGCACTCTCGGTATACTTTTTCTTTATGCGATTGAAAATGACACTCTGAATAGAATGACATATCATATGTCAACTTTTTGCCATTGACATTTACGCATTGGCTAGTTTGAAATTATAACATGCGGTTCGTAACGAAAATTTGACTCGAAATACCATAAATAAAATAAAGTGTGTGGTATCAAATTATTTGTAAAAAATGCTTTTTCTAAATATGCTAATGAGCCACCCTCGTTCCATTTAAAAAAAAATGAGATAATACGATTTGGTCATTTTTTAACCGTCCAGGACAAGACACTAAAACATTAGACGATCAAATCTATTTTTCCAAGACTCCTTGATTAAAAATTAGTGTTTTTAACTCTCTAGATTGATATTTAAAATACGATCTTTTTTTAAGCGAGAATGTCAAAAGTATCATCAGTCATTCTAGTCAGAATGTCATTTTCTATAAAATAAAGTAAAAAAATACCGAGGGTGCTATTTAAAAATCAAAAGTTGTAGTCATTTCCGGTGAAACAGGAAGTGACCAAAAAAAAATTGAATACGTCAACCAATCCTAATTTATGTCATATACTAACATACCAAATTCGCTTATTTTATCTGAAAAGATAAAAAAGTTATAGGGGTGAGCCTACTTTAGAGACGCACCCGGTATATGGAACACTCTTCAAAAATGATATATAAATATACCGATATATTTTTAAATTTTACCATCACTATAGCAAGACCTTTTCACCACAATACACCAAAACACTTTTACTTTTACACTGGACGCGCGTTTCGCTAACCATGTTAGCATCATCAGCAGATGATTATAAACTAAAGTACAATCTACAAGTTAAGCGTTTATATACTCGCTCAGTGGGCACCGAGTGGGCGTGGCAAAATCTAGCCAACCGAGTCAGAGCCCACTGAGCGTAACAGTTAGATTTCCGCCACTAGAGTAGTAGGAAGTTCCTACTTAGGAACTAGTGATGGGAATAATCGAATTATTTTCACCATCGAATAATTAGTAATAATTCATATTTCACAATCGAATTAATAATTCGAATTATTTAGTAGTATTATAAATTTAACCTAAAAATAAATTCGTCCCAGCTAGTGCTCGTCTAGGGGCTATTTTAAACAAATTCTGAACCATTGCCATACCTATATTCTATCACTGAATAAAAAATAAAAAAAAAAATCTTTATTCAATGTATTAACTGTGCCGAAGCCGTTTAATAAATTAAACCATAATTTAAAGTTTTAAATTTAAAAGTGCCGAGTTTATGATTGTTTCAATTCCTATTGAAAAGCTCATATCTAAAATAAAAGCTTCTTCTAAAACGATATAAGTATGTCCATGTTTACGTGCGGTTCGTATTTCTTTTTATTTTATCAGTTGCAATCAATAATTATTTAGATAAAAGAAGAAAATTAATTTTAGTGTTCGGCAGGTGTTCGGTGAAATTTGGGTGAGATGGAAATGAACCAAATAATTTGTGCAAATAATAGTAGTATTCTTTCGTTCTGAACGAAATGGAAATTTTCACTTAGACTGATTTATGCCTACGTGGTATAGGAAATAACAATGATTTCTGGATTTTTCTATATCGGATCGTTCCTTTCTTTGTCGATTCTCTTTATAAATCAGTTTAAGTGAAAATTTTCAGTTCGTTCCGAATTACTACTAACTAGTTACTAAAGAATACTACTAATAGTACTATACTAATTACTAATATTTGTATTCGTCCATATAAGAGGTTATGTTTTATGTTCATTTGTAATTCGGTTACCACAGATATAATATAAAATACTACTAATTTTTATCTCGATTATATCGAAAAAAATAATTCGAATTAGTTAGTTTTAATTTACAATCGAATTAGTCGTATTATTTAATTCGAATTTTCCCAACACTAGTAGGAACAATGAACTTGAAGGAATTGGACCGTTGTCTCTGTAAGACCTTTTAACATCTGTCTTGCCGAGTATAGCCGAACACCGCGTTCGGTCATGATAGTTTCCGAATAACTAATCAATAAATTTCGAGAAATTTTTTGATTGATTGGGATGAAAATATTAGTCCGTCAATTTCGTTAAATCAAGGAAAATTGTATTATGCATCCCAAAAATATCATAAGAATAATGAGTCACAAAAGTCAAGAAATTTCATATTACGAGACCTTACAGAATCCCACGTCTGGACCTCTAAAGAAGAAAATAAAACCGGAATTTACTGCCCAAACTATTTATCTTTGATTGTAATAAATTTTAAGCTGTGTAGCGGCATTTGTCACCTGGGCCTATCCAAAAAATAAATTTAAAAGCACCGACATCGGTTCCCTTTCTGTTGCTTTTCTTTTACTCTATTCTTCTTTTTTTTATTCTTTCTTTCGTAAAGGGCTTTTTGATTTAAGGGCTCGAACACAGACGTGTCGCAGCGGAGACTAATGCTATTGTTTTGCTGTTTCTCTCTGCTTTTTATGGTCTATGTTTTTTCCTAAACAAAAAAATAAAAACGAAATAGCTATTGTGAAACTGTTTTACTTTTTTCTACAGAGCCACAAATGAAATCTCTTGGTTTTTATTAAATAATAAAAACTAAATTATTATTTAATTATACCTTTTTCAGGGCAGTAACTTCTTCGTGAAGCATCTTAGGGCTTATGCTTATAGAAACTTTTTGTTTTGTATTATAGTGTTCCTCGCATAAAGACCCTGATTTTTTTGTGATTTAATTAAAAATATACCGCTTTCAGATTTTTCTCTTCTGATGAAATTAGTAAAAATTTAAAAAATCTACGAGAAAATTTGATAACTCAAACTATTAAACGCTTAACCTCGATGATTGATTACGTACTTTAATTAAAGGCTATATTTTTTTATAGTTTAATTATAAATGTATACTTTTCTCTATACTTGTAGTATAAGGAGGTATTACCTGCCAAATTTCATAGTTCTAGGTCAACGCAAAATACCCTATAAATTTTGATTCCCTTAGTATTTCGGAAACCGTGATGATACAAAGATGGTTAAATTGGGGCAAAGTTGCGCCTTGGGATGTTCACCAAGATGCCATCAAAAAAGTTTTCAAAATTTCAAGGATTGCTGTTTTTTTTTGAAAATCAGTTTTATTTCTTCCTGTCGTTACTTTTTAGAAAATCAAAAAACTAATTGCACATTGCTTGTCATAGCCGCTTTATTAGAGCTATCTAATAGTATTTTTAGATTTTCAAATTAGCTGATAATTTGTGAGATACAGAGGACAACTTATTTTTTTAAATACTGACTTGCATTTTTTATATCAGGTTTTGAAAGAACTCGGTCGCCTAAGTACAATGATATGACACACTTTAACATTTTTTTTGTTTTGGGTACCTTAACAACAATAAAACTATTTAATTATTATTTAAAATAATTTCAAGTCCGACTCTGGTTATTTTAAATTATTTAATCTGATTATATTCATCGCAACAATATTGATCAGCGCTAATTAACAATGATTAAGGAAAATCGAGCCAATTGAAAGATTCAACTAAATAATATCCAGGTCAGCAATTTAAAGATATTATTTTTAACTTTTTTTTATTGAGAATTTGAAATCTCATTGACCGATCTAATAATTTGCATAATATTAATCGTAGTTATTATAAGTAAATTAACTTCTACAAACTAGTTTATAATGCCCTACATGTTTGAAAGGGTTACCACCCTCCTTATTGCACAAATTTATTTTTCGTTCAATTTTATTTATAGCTCTTTGAACAGATGTCCTTCTTATGCTTCCGAATGCATTTTGTACTTTTTATTGCTGAGATGTATTGATTTCACTTTTAAAAATGACGTCAAGTAATACCTTCCCGAGTTCTTTCAAAACGTGAAATAAAAAATGCAGGTCCGTATTTAAAAAAAATAAGTTGGCCTCTGTATCTCATAAATTATCAGCTAATTTGAAAATCTAAAAATACTACCAGATAGCACTAATAGAGTGGCTATGAGAATGTGCAATTAGTTTTTTGATTTTCTAAAAAGTAACGACAGGAAAAAATAAAATTGAACTTTTTTGATGGCATCTTGGTGAATATCCCAAATCGCAACATTGCCTCAATTTAACTATGTTCGTATCTATTACGGTTACCGAGATACCTATGCTTGTGCCTCGAAGTTGTAGCACCCACTATACTCAAAGTTGGTCGAAATTTTTGAATTGATTGCGTTGACACCTCTAATCAATAATTTTAACTGTAGAGAATATCTAGAATTAAGGTTCTGAATTTTTGTCGTATAAATATCGAAAAATACAATTCATGTCGAAACTTCAATACGAAATAAAAAGAAACAGGCCTATAGGGATAGTTTATATTACTTTCGGCACGGAGGAAGCACCGTCAATGCGAGAAAATGAGGGAAAATTGATATATTTTATTTGATTTTTATTTCGGGGCACTTCTGGACCGTTCCACGTTATTCTAGCCAAGACCTTCGTTTTATGTCATCGCGTGGAACTGAGTTTTATGACGGTATTGTGTCCAGAACGACATAAAACAAGAAGCTTTGTCCCGCTACCAGACAATTTAGGATAAAATCAAGATATAAAATATAATTTGGAACTGTGGGTGGTGTAATGTAAATCAAGTTGTGGCTGTATCTACATTCTAAATACATGTAAGTATATTTTTTTTTGTTAATTTGTAAGACAAACCAAACATAAGATCTGAAACTTTAACTTGAAATATTATCGGAGATTATTTTAAAATACTGTTAACGAGGAAGTAACAAACGAAGATGCAGCAAAATGATAAGCACATAAATAAAGTTATATACAGGTTGTTAACTCTGCAGTTACTTATAGTTGAAGAGAATGGCAACACTGCCTATTGAGAACGCATGCATATAGGGTTTTCTGCCGACTCGTCCCGTCGCGTCGTCTATTGACGAGCGGGCCGAGGTTGCCACATTTCAACCATAAAGCTCTTGCCGCGAGTAATAAACAAATTAACAACCTGTATATTTTGCCTTTTAAACTTCTTACTACTATTTTATTATACAGGGTGGTTCGAACTGTATTCCGGAAACTTCGGCAGCATATTCTGTCGATAAAAATAAGTAAAAAAGTTCGTATAAATGTATGCCCTAAAATGATTAGTTTTTGAGATACAGTGTGTAGAAGTTTAATTTTTATTTCCATTATTCTTTCCAAATAATTTCTGAACTAATATCGATATTTGGATGAAAATTGGTGTCTGGGAGTTTTTTGACATGAAAAATTCGATTTTGATGTCAACATGACTCCTACTTGTTGAGGGCGCTGCCTATATATGTTTTAACTGGTTTGAAGAGTAATAACTTTTCGTTCGTACCTGTATAAAACTACTCAGTAAAAATTATAAATTTTCGTCGTTTTTTACGTAAAAAAGGTCTCTTGGGAAAAATCGCTACGAGCAACCATTCTCAAGATATTTAGAATGGAAATAGTCAATACATACCAGTATTGATAAAAAATAAATATGTTGGGTAGAGAGTTATGTGACTGAAATGATAAATTTGGGAACTTTTTTTTAAATTATTCATAAATTTTTCTTCCAAAAAATTATGATAAAACAGTGTCTGTTGAATTTTTGGCACAAAAACATTTCAAATTTATGATTTTAGTCTAACAATTATTTTTACTATTTAGTCAATATGTTTAATTTATCAATGATGACAGGTATTGATAATTTAGATTCCAAATATCTCGAGAACCATTACTCGTAGCGATTTTTACCAAGAGACCTTTTTTACATAAAAAACGTCGTAAATGTATACTTTTTCACTCAGAAGTTTTATACAGGTACGAACGAGAAGTTATTAGTCTTCAAACTAGTTAAAAAATATGTATATATCGCCCTCTTCAAGCAGGAGCAATGTTGACATCAAAATCAAATTTTTCGTGTCAAAAAACTTCCAGATACCAATTTTCATCCAAATATTTACGTTACTTTAGAAATTATTTGAAAATAATCGAAATAAAAATGAAACTTCAACACCCTGTGTCTCCAAAACTTAGGCATTTTAGGACATACGTTTATGCAAACTTTTTTACTTATTCTTATCTGCAGAATATGCTGCCGAAGTTTCTGGAATATAGTTCGGACCACCCTGTATATAGGATATCTTCTAACAAACATTTTTTTGGAATAAAACTAATTTATGGTACCTATACAAATGAAAATGAATTTGAAATCTATAAAAAAAACTTCCTGTAAAATAAAAATCAATGTGACAAAGAGAATAAAACATACAGTATATGAGATGTCTTTGACAAAGTATAGGTACCTACTTCACCTAGTTTATCGAGTTTGTCTCAAAATCTGATGACTGAAGCTTGAATTATACACAAAGGAAAAACATGTTTGCACATTTTTCGCTTTTAAAATGAAACGGTAAAGTTGAAAATTTATGCAAACAATGCATACTCAATTAGGTGGTTTTTAATTATATAAACAAAGCATAATTCAACAATAATATTCATTATAAAAGGCAAATATTCTGTGCATTATTAAACTTTGCATATTATTATTTTTTTAGGTATAATACCTATGGAATACAAATAATGTTTAAAATTTGTACCTAACTGTTTTATGATTGATATTGGGTATTTAATATATATATATAATATATAAGTAGCTTTTATTTAGTAGAAATATATAAATAATAATAAATTAAATATATATTTTGATATTTGGTATGGTATTAATAAATTTTGATTGCGATTTCTGATTAAATTGATTGTTTTGTAATATAAACATGGATTTATATAGTTTACTAGCGTAAATCTTCATGCGGAACCTCGAAATTAGTGGTTTCAATTAGCGTAGAAGTTTGTTCCTCTAATTTCAATGTAAGAATTGAGAACGTCAGAATTAGTTGCAGTAATTTTCAATTAGTAGAAAAAGTTAATTTAAGCTTCATTCAGAACCTCGCAATTAGTGGTTTCAATTAGCGTAGAAGTTTGTTCCTTTAATTTCAGTTCAAGCATTCAGAACGTCAAAATTAGAGGCAGACATTTACAATTAGTAGAAAAAGTTATCAAACTGTTAACTTTTCCACTAATTATACTTCAAAATTTTCGAGAACTGTCATTTTGGCCTTTGATTCTGTTCCGGCAAGGAAAATTGTGGTTAGAAAAAGTATAATTGAAACCACTAATTTACTCCACTAATTGCGAGATTCAGAACATCAAAATAAGTGATAAGTGGCAGTTAATAGAAAAAAAAATGATTTTATACCTGGACACCACATACAAAAATTGAGGAACATATCTAGTTCCCGAAATATAGCAAAAAAATCGATAATCACCCGTAATCACCCCGTAAATCAGAATGGAAGCACATTAGACCCCATGCTTGCCTTTTTTTTCTTAATACACCCTAAATGTTTTAGACTACTTAGGTAGAATGTAGAATGCAGAATGAGTAAGGGGGGTGGGTTAGACACTGCGACCTTAAGGATCTATTGTGCCCCCCTTCCTTGAGTTATCACACAGTCTATAACCCATCATACCTCTGTTGTAGAGGGGACAGGGTATTTCCCATCCTCCTCTGACAACAGTTCTTCCTCTGAGGGTACACACCCTTCTACGGTTCGAGTTTGGCCCTTCGTGCTGCCCTTCACAGTCGAGGAGCTTGCCTCCGGCTGAGGAAACCGTGAGGTGGAGGCTTGAGAATCTGTCTCCATTTTCTCCACCTTTTTAACTTGGTCTCTCCTTAGACCTGATACCGGTGTTATCCTGTATCTATAATAATAGAGGATATTTTCTATTGCCTCCTTGGATTTGAGGTCAATTCCTATTGTGAGGACCTGACCATGACACTCCTTCCTCGAGTTGATGACTCGCCAACTCGATGTCCTTACATTGAAGTTCTGACTCTGGATAAGGCTCAGCAGGTAGGTGGTGTCTTTTCCCTTGCTCCTCGGCAGAAAGACCGTGATGGCCTTCCCTTTAGGGACTACTTAGGTGGTAACACCCTGTACATTTAAGATTTATACTCTTATATTATATCCTTGTAGTATATCTTAATTTTTTTTTGATCGGTCGGTATTTTTAAACCTGGAAAACATTAACCGTCTTTCTCCCACGTTATAATTATAAAGTTACGTTCTTTGAACGACGTCGTAAGTCTTCTTCCTCCGTCAGAAGATAAGAAGATTACACAAGAGCCAACTACGAGTAGGTACGTGTTTAATATGTTCAAAAATAAATAAAATTTCCTTGTTTTAAAGCATAATTGAATCAGGCGGAACCTGGGGGGATTTGTGAGGAGCTTTTTCTGGGGCGAGAAATTTCCGAAATAAAATTTTAGAGGCTATGGAGTGCTTGACGGAATTACGTGAGGTGTAAAAGCGAAAACATGTCTTGACGTTTAATAATCCTAGCAAGAACGGTGGCCATTTTACCTTTCTGGTTGGAGTTTTACTGTAGTAAATTCTGTTATTTTATTTTAGAGTAAAGCTACTCGCGTTAGAAAATATTTCTCCATGGGTATTTCGCCACCAAGAAAATCTACAAAATAAAATAGTTATTTTTTGTAAACACTGCTGCGTTAATCCAACGGAGACTACTTGTCAGCAGTTAAGTTTACTGATAAATAAAGAAGTGGTCAAGTGCGAGCCGGACTCCATTCATTGGATGATCATTGGATGATTGGATCTATACGACATTAGACACTATATTATTATAAACTTTTTTTCCGATTTAGCTGAAATTTTGAATGCGCGTATAAGTAATTTAAAAAAAAATTAAGAAACACATTACTAAAAATTGTATTAATCAATAATAAATATGTAAAAAGTAAAAATAAATATGTAAAAATATGTAAAAATTAAAAAATAAACGATTAAAAAAAGTCGCCTTGACTATAGGATTCGAACCTGCCTTACTACGACTCCAACGTCATAGCAGCATAAAGCCCTAACGCTTTAACCACGCGATCACCAAGGACTTGAAAAATTCTAAAAAAATTGCCTAAAGAACAAAAAAATGCTTAACGTTTCGGAAAGTTTATCTCTTTCCGTCGTCGGAAGCAAAAAACATTTAAAATATTTAGATGCAACTATTCGAGAACAATTTAGTTTTATTATAAAACAGATACGTCTACAAAAACCGTTGACGTTTTGTTAAAATGACATTATATCAAGTTAAACTTTAAAATTAACAATTACTACCTAATAGCAATTAAGACTTAATATGGTAAAAACAAAAAACTGCCGAACAACATAATTGGCGCAGTCGGTAGGATACGTGCGACGGCATTTCTGTATCTTTCGAGCATCTTCTCGGGCCAGTTGTGTCGTTTCGTGGTTTCAACCCCTAAGCACGTATCGAAGAAGAACTTCGACGGCAGCAGAGTGCAGCACCCACAACGAGTCGCAAAAGGATCGAGAAGAGAGAAGAAAACAGAGACAGTGTCCTGTTAAAAATCCAGTGACAATCCGAAGATTCTTACTTAAATCAAAAATAATCTTTGATTTTTCTCGGTCGTAGGTTCTGAGAAGTTTCTTCGAACGTCTTAGACCGTTTTAAGATTTCTAGGTTCTTTCAGGTTCTTGAGTTCCGCTTTAAGTTGGTTTCCACTTGGGAAATTCCTTGGTATAGTCTGTCCAACGAGAAGATCCTTGACAGTGATAGATGTGTCTGTCATTTTAATTTCAAAGTAGTTTATTTTATTTTACAAAGAAATAAGTTGGTACAACTGGAACGCATAGCAGGAAATATTTAAAATTTGATTGACAAGATGACAAGTGATTACTTCAAAATATTGTGAAAAAACTGTATAAAACTGAAAAAATGTAATCGAGTTATTTTATTTAATAAAAACGGTATGTGTTAATACAAAACAAACAAGAACAAGACACTACATACCAAAAAAATATAAAAAAGAACTATTATTTACTTTCAAGCTTTATGAAACTACCCGCATTTATGATTATATTTATCAATATAACTTATGTACAAATACAAATTTGTAATATTTCACAGGAATAAATAAAACAACATAGGTAAATAAAACAAACTATTTTATTAATAATAACACCTACCAAATTTTATACCTTAAAGGTTGATTAATTAACTTTAATCATAATTTTTTTAAACCAGTACCTTTTGACATTATTTTTCTGCAGTACTAAAATCCATTATTTACCTATCGTGTGATGTCGATATTTTACAGCTACTCCAGTTTTTAGTATGTGTTTAGTTTGATCCTTCTACCATATACGAGATGCACTTATCTACGACGAAATGGTGTACAAACTTTATCGATGGCAACTTCATTGGTGTATAAGACTTTCTGCCTGGGCAGCGAGTATTAACCATAAACTGTGCTCTGGGTCTACAGTTAATTTTCACTCGATTTTTCCTCCAATTGACTTCAAAAGACACAAAACACACGTAATAATACGAATCAAAATGCATCATCTTCCAAAACGCAGGGATTTAACAAAAGTTGACACAAAATTATAACCTATAATTTGGCAAGACTTTGACAAGCGTCAAAATGACAAAAATCTAAAGGCGAGTTCATACGCACGGCGTCGTTTGTCGTTCATCGTTCCGTCAAACCAATAAAATTGAAATACGATCTGTCATTTTTAAATAAACCAATAAAACTGGTTAAAAACAACAAGACACGACGTATGACGGATTTATATTTAAACCCATCCATAGATAACTTAAAAATGATTAGAAACTTTTTTTAGTAAAATAAATAGATTGGTATGGGACGTCATCTGCTTTTCTTCTGTCATCGTCTGTCGAAATCTTACCTGAGAAAAAAAACTGAGTATATTCCTACGATAGTCCGTCTAGAAAGTATCCGGAAAAAAGAAAGCAAAATTACAAATATCGATATATATTTTTAGGACTTGAGTTAAAAAAATTATAACAAATTACTTCCATTTAACTCCAAACACTTAACTAAACGTCCAGGTACACCCGAAACTAGGTCCACACCATAATGTTCAGTGGCGGTAGTACAGGCCAGTAAAACTGAGCTAATCAAATCTTTTTTATTTCTTGGAGCTGCTCGTTCCACTTCAATTTTCATTAGTCCCCATATGTTTTCAATGGGACTAAGGTCTGGTGAAGCTGCTGGCCATGGAATTGTTGCCAAATGGTGTTCTTGCATCCAAGCTTGAGTATAGGCAGACGTATGGCATCTTGCATTATCCTGCTGAAAACGCCACCCCTCTGGATATAAAACATGAGGCCTTTCAAGAAGAAAACCATTTAAAATATCACAATATTTTGCACTATTAAAAGTTCATCAACTATACACAGAGGTGGAGCACCACACTGAGATATTGCTCCCCAAACCATTATTTTAGTGGGAAATTTTGAAACTTGAACGGTAACATTTTCTTTTGATAGGATTTTTAGGTGGTTTCTACCAAGCTGGAAAATTATCTTCTTAAAAACGTTGACAAAAATCCATTCTTCTCTGCCTTTGTAGAGGTGTTATTGCAGGGATTTTTTTTTTACTTCCTTGATATATAGCCTTGTTTTTTCAGTGGAATGCGGACTGTATCTGGACACACTTTTAATTTTCACTGACTTCCAAATCTGTTAGCCAATTTGCGAAACCCTAGGCGCGGATTCTGTCGTCCTAATGTCACTAAAGCGTTTAAATTGTTTTCGCGAATCTTACGCGGTCTTCCTGAAACAGGTCCATGCTTCATATCTGTGCCATTTTTTATCCTCTTTATTGTCTTATATACTGCACTTTTTCCGAGTTCAGTCAATTGCACTAATTGTTTAACGTTTCGAACACCTTTTCTATACAAATATTCCACCATTTCTCTTATTTTACTTGCGACATTATTTCTCAAATCTTAAGCCGGTTTACAATCAACAATATTTGAGAGATGGTGTTGCCAGCGATTTTGGTCATAGCCTACTATCGGCACAACCTACGTGATGGATTACTGTTGTCTTAGAGTGTTACAGAAAAAAATACATTAAAATTAGGAAAAATATAAAATTCCGGATACTTTCTAGACGAACTATAGATGTATGTATTGATGTATTAATATTTTGGTAAAATAAAGCATGAATTAGTTATTAACCTAGATTTGAT
Organism: Sitophilus oryzae; assembly: GCF_002938485.1. Lineage (NCBI taxonomy): Eukaryota > Metazoa > Arthropoda > Insecta > Coleoptera > Curculionidae > Sitophilus > Sitophilus oryzae. The sequence goes on from NW_022146695.1 coordinate 1,604,085, forward strand.
ATGATTTAATTTAATAATGGCATGGGGCTTGAATTAAGATCCACATCAGTTTCAATAAAAAAAGGTCAGTCTACAGTTTTAGTGTTTTAATATTTTACATGTTGTGCTTTAAATTTAATTTTCTGTTTGTTACTAAACTTCTGTTTAATTATATCATTTCGATATTATTTCCACCACACAATTTCAATAGAAACAATCCGAATTGAACTTTTGAATTTATTCTGAAACTCACTTCTGTTATTAATAATACCAGTATCGAAATAAATTTATTTAAATACAATCTATTTTAAACGCTTTGACAATTCATATGTCACGATGGAAATGCATAAAATACTCTAACGAGATTGACAGCTCGTTAACTGAATTGAAATTTATCTATTTATCAATACTGTTCATAATAACTAATTTAATTAAAACCGTTTTGTCCTTGTCAATGGATGAGTAGTGAAAACAGAGCCCTAAATTTTATCGGACGGCAAAAACAAGCCATCTATTAAAAATGAGAATGGCATCGATTGCCGAACGACGGTTGAAGATTTAATGCTCTACACCATAAACTGTGCATCGGCAGCAATCCGAGACAAGATAAATCTCTTCTTGCAACCGGTGTAGGGGATGGTAAAAACGTCCACATCCTTGCAATAATCCTGGCTAATATTTAAAAGGATGTGCGAGGGATAAAAACAAGCTTAGTGTTTGATATGGACATATGATGCTGTGTCTGAGCTACTAAAAGAGTATTTAGTTATCTATTACTCTATTTTTTTGGCTATATTTTGTTCTTTTTTATTTTTTATGTTTCAATAAGTTTTGAGCTTATACAGGGCGTCCCAGAAATAAGTGCAAGTATTTTAAGGGGTGGTTGATCTCGATAAAAGGAACATATTTTCTCTTTATCGTTTTTCAAATAAGTCCAAAATAACGGAGTTATTTTACTTTGAAAATTTCCAAAAAAAATTTTTTTGCTAAAATTTTGAGAACCACTGGATTTTCTCTCTTGTAAATTTAATCTAATACCTACAGTGCTGGCCAAAAGTATGGAAACTTTTTACTTTTTAAAATATCACAGAAAATATTGCTATGCTTAAACTCTCAGGAATATAAATGAACAGCTTATCAGCAAATAAAAGTATTCCAAAAATTACACAGCGCAAAAAATCTGTTTAGCAGTTTTTGTAGGAGAACAATAGATTTCTTGTGGCCAAAAGTATGGAAACCATAAATAAATACATTAAAATTATTTAGTTTAAGCTGATAAACGGTACGATTTGCTTCAGATAAATATAAACATCATGCCCAAGTCTAAATATTTCTCTACGGATTTAAAAAATAAAATAGTTGAATTATACAAGAGCGGTTATAAACAAATTCAAATAAGTAAAAATTTAAACATTTTAAAAGGCACCGTTTCGAAAATAAGTCGTAAATTTAATAAAACAGGGAACGTTTCAACACCTTTTAAGTTAGGAAGACCAAGAAAGTTGTGCAACAGGGCAATGAAAGTAATGAAGAGAATATCAATGGGAGATCCAAGAAAAACATCCACAGACATTTCTCGAGAAATGGGTGAAAGGGGAATATCGGTGTCTGCACGCACGATGAGAAGAAGGTTGGATGACATGGGACTTTTTGGAAGAGTTGCGGTGAAGAAACCATTAATATCAAAGAATAATAGGATGGCCCGCTTTAAATTTGCTCAAGATCATCTCAACTGGTCTTATCAGAAATGGAATACTGTACTGTTTAGCGACGAAAGCAAGTTTCAACTGTTTGGTAGTGACGGGAGACGTTATGTTCGAAGACCAAAAGGTACACGGTACAGCCATAAGTACCAGATGCCCACAGTAAAACATGGGGGTGGGAGTATAATGGTATGGGGGTGTTTTTCTCGCTCAGGTGTTGGTCCTCTTGTTAAAATTGATGGGATAATGGACCGTTTTTTTGTACAAAGACATATTGGAGAATAATATGCTGCCTCGTGCTGATGAAGAAATGCCACTCAGATGGTTGTTCCAGCAAGACAATGATCCCAAGCACAAATCTCGGTTTGTTCAAAATTGGTTAAATGAACATAATGTTCCACTAATGGAATGGCCCTCACAGTCTCCGGATCTTAACCCCATAGAAAATTTATGGGACCATTTGGATAGCAAAATTCGAAGCCATTCTATTTCAAATAAAAATGAATTATGGGAAGTGCTAAAAACTGATTGTACGAGATTGATCGATTCGATGCCACGAAGATGTAGAGAAGTAATTAATTCAAAGGGATATTCCACTAAATATTAGTAATTTTTATATTATCTTGAATTTTAATAAACATTCTTCTTAAGTTTCCATTCTTTTGACCAAGAAAATATTCATAATTTTTTATATATTTTTTGATAGCTGTATTTTTTTATTTAAATGTATTAGGTTTTGTAGGAAATTATTTGTAGGTCACGATTATATAAGTCGTTTTATTTCATATTTTAATTTCTCAGCATAAATGACAAATTAAAAAAGTTTCCATACTTTTGGCCACCACTGTATGTTGCCATATTACCATGAAATTATGTTTTTTAACTAAAAACTAAAAAAATTGCAAAAAATTTTCGAATTTTCAAAATTTTTTTTCGCAAAAAAAAAAACTCATAGGCGTGTTTTTGGGGCTGAACTACCAGTTAAAATACTTGAACTTATTTCTGGGACACCCTGTGTATAGAGGAGTAACGTACTTTTTAAAAATATACCGTAGTTTGTAGTCTATTAAAACATTATTAGAAAATTTTGTGTAAAAACTTAATAAAAATTATTTTTATTCAAGTTGTGTTATTAGTTATAATATTTTTGATATAGGTGGTATTTATTAGCGGCTTATATACTACACAAGGGAACCTTCTATTATAACTAAACTTCAATCTGTTATCAATTAGACCACAATGACCTGAACATTATAATTACTTGCCCAGGGACTAATACATTATTAAAGCCCAACCGCAGCGCATTTAGAGCGTTTGGCGAGAAAGAGGCGTCAAAGTAAATGCATAAAATAGCTGTACGTATATAGATGCTACTCCAATTTCTCTTTCCATATCAATTCGGTTCTCATTTACACTCTGCACCATTGAATCAAAGGGTCTTATCGGAAATCCTATCTCTAAATAGGGCCATTCTAGGACATGTCGAACATGTTTTCAATTAATTCAAGCGGACGGAATTCTGGAACAAATTAATTATTCAATTGATTGGGCTGTGTAACTGCGTGTTAGCAGATTACTGGAGCGTTTATAAAAGTTGTAACAGTGGTTAAATTTCTCATAGATAAGTCATTCTGAAATTTTGAATCTTTAATATTCACATTTTGAAGTCATGTCACTTGAAAGAGATATAATGAAAGAAATGAAAAAGCAATAAAAAGTAGCTAAAAATAATGATGTAACAAGTAATAATATAATATACTATAATAATAATAAATATCATGCATTTTTACTTGCTGTAATTTAGATTGGGCTTAGACGCTTCATAATTTTCAATATATGATGCTAAGCTTATTTTTTTCACCCAAATTTTAGTCCAGTTGCAAATTTATGCCTTAAGCATAAAATTATATTGTAATTTTTAAGAACATGGAACATTGTACAGGGTGTCCCATTTTCGTTGAAATCATACGGTATTTCCGTTATTCGTGGAGATAGAAGGGTGTGGTTTTTATAAACCTGTGCCACTTTTTTGTCAAATGGAAGATGCTGTCAACAAAATTTTTATAACCCTTTTCGTTTCTGAGCTACAGGGTCTTTTCGAAAATTTTGCAATTTGTGACCGCCCCCGTATCTCCGTTATTATGGATGATATCGAAAAGGTGAAAACTGATTCTTGTAGAACTTCTTACGTAGAATACAGTGGCGTAGTCTGTTTTTCTACGAAAAAAATATTTTTGAAAATATGAACTAAAGTTATGTTTTTTCAAATGGAACACCCTGTATATTTATAAATCGTATGATCCGCTTTGATATGAGCTTCTCAAATATATATATATATATCACTCTATATTTATTTTCACTATTTACTGCAATATTTAAAATATATCATTTTCTTATTAGTAGGCCGTGATAAATAACAAAATCAAAATGGTAATTACTAAAATAGACATGGCACATATTAAAATTTTATTTAGAATTGATATGTTTTACTTTTGAACTGTTACCACTGAACCTCTAAATATATTTTTCTCTTTTTTATAACTGAGTTTATTATAATGGGATGGGTTTGCAAATATTTAAAAGCTCGCATTATTGAAGCATTTTTCAGGTATTCAACATCGTATTAGTTGCCACGATATATTTCATATTTCAAAAATCCCCAAAATCAGATATCGAGAACAGACAAATCCGGGAATCAGGGAGGCCATCATATGGGTACATTGGTTCCAATTCATTGATTTGAGAAATAATAATTTAACAAAATTCTAATATTTTCGTTATAAGTTAAGTTGTGAGGGGGAGCCCAATCTTGCTGAAAGTATGTTTCACGTAAATTAGCTAAAGGAATATTTAACTTATTCGTTATATTAAGTATTCGACGTAAAAAGTTCTACAATAAACAGTTTTCACCGTCTCAATATCTTTAACAATAACAGAGATACGGGGTGTGTCCCAAATTGCAAAATTTTCAAAAAGACCCTGTAGGTCAGAAACGAAGAGGGCAATGAAAATTTTGTTTACGGCATCTTCCATTTGACAAAAAAGTGGCACAGGTGTGTGCAAACCGCACCCTTCTATCTTCACGAATAACGGAGGTACCGTGTGATTTCAACCAAAATGGGACACCCTGTACTTAAACCACTCTAAGCAAATTAGTCGTAAAAACAAATTTCGCACTTCATAATATGTCAGTATATGATTCTCCGCTTGTCTTTGTTAACCATACTTTAGTCTTATTACTTGTAACTCTATTTCTTAAGAATAAGATACTATCATAATTAGACAATTATAAACAAATTAATCGTAAAAACAAATTTATTAAAGTTACGTGACGTTAATAAAATTATTTACTGAAATTATTGTAGCCCCATATTCTTTACAAAGGAAATTTCCATTATCAAACTCTAATCTATTATTAATTAAACCACAACGACCTGAAAATATAATTACTTTCCCAGGCACTAATGCATTATTAAAGCCAAACCACAACGCATATACTGCGTTCGACGAGAAAGACGCGTCAAAGTAAATGCATAAAAGAGCTGTACGTATATAGACACTCCAATTTTGCTTTCCATATCAATTCGGTTCTCTCTTACACGCTATGTTATTGAATGAAAGGGCTTTATCCGAAAATCTATTTCTAAATAGGCCCATTGTAGGATATATCGAACATGTTTTTAATTCATTCTGTGGACGAAATTGGGGGACAAATTAATTATTCAACAGACTGGGTTGTGTGACTGCGTGTTAGCAGATTAATGGAGCGTATATAAATGTTGTAATAGTGATTCGATTTTTCAGAAATGTCATTTTGGAACTATCTTTAATTTTTACAGTTTGAGGTCATGTCAAAGATGAATGCAATTGAAAGAGAAATAATGAAAGAAATAAAAACAACAAAAGCAGCTAAAAATAATGATGTGACAGGTAATTAACCAAATATCATTCATCTTTAATTGTTGTAGTTGAGATTTGGTTTAGACGCTTCAAAATTTGTCAATATATGGCAATCAATTTTATTTTTCCACCAAGATTTTGGTCTAATCAAATGCAAATTTATGCCTTAAATATAAAAGAATATTTTCATATTTTTAAGAACATAGAACATTGTAGTTAAATCACTCTAAGCAAATTAGTCACATAAAACAAATTTAATATTTCATAATATGTTAGTATATGATACTCAGCTTGTTTGTTTTCACCCAAACTTTAGTCTCATTACTTGTAATTCCATTTCTTAAGATTAAGATACTAACATAATTAAACAATTAACAATTATAAACAAATTAGTTGCAAAACCAGATTTATTAAAGTTACATGACGTTAATAAAATTATTTACTGAAATTATTCTAGCCACATATTCTACACAAAGGAAATTTCCATTATCAAACTCCAATCTGTTATCAATTAAACCACAACGACGTGAAAATATAGTTACTTTCCCAGGCACTAATACGTTATTAAAGCCAAACCGCAGCGTATGTACAGTGTTTGACGGGAAATACGCGTCAAAGTAAATGCATAAAAGAGCTGTACGTATATAGACGCCACTCCAATTTCGCTTTTCATATCAATTCGGTTCTCTCTTACACGCTATGTTATTGAATGAAAGGGCCTTATCCGAAAATCTACTTCTAAATAGGCCCATTGTAGGATATATCGAACATGTTTTCAATTGATTCTGTGGTCGAAATTGTGGGACAAATTAATTATTCAACTGACTGGGTTGTGTAACTGCGTGTTAGCAGATTAATGGAGCGCATATAAATGTTGTAATAGTGATTCGATTTCTCAGAAATGTCTTTGGAACTCTCTTTAATTTTTACAGTTTGAGGTCATGTCAAAGATGAATGCACTTGAAAGAGAAATAATGAAAGAAATAAAAACAACAAAAGCAGCTAAAAATAATGATGTGACAGGTAATTAACCAAATATCATTCATCTTTAATTGTTGTAGTTGAGATTTGGTTTAGACGCTTCAAAATTTGTCAATATGTGGCAATCAATTTCATTTTTCCACCAAGATTTTGGTCTAATCAAATGCAAATTTATGCCTTAAATATAAAAGAATATTGTCATATTTTTAAGAACATAGAACATTGTAGTTAAACCACACATAATATGTCAGTATATGTACATATAGTACTCAGCTTGTTTTTTTTTCACACAAACTTTAGTTCCATTACTTGTAACTTTATTTCTTAAGAGTAATATACTATTATAATTAAACAATCATAAACAAATTAGTCGTAAAAACAGATTTATTAAAGTTACACGACGTTAATAAAGTTATTTACTGAAATTATTGTAGCCACAAAGGAAATTTTCATTATCAAACTCCGATCTGTTATCAATTAAACCACAACGACGTGAAAATATAATTACTTTCCCAGGCACTAATACGTTATTAAAGCCAAACCGCAGCGCATGTACAGTATTTGACGAGAAAGACGCGTCAAAGTAAATGCATAAAAGAGCTGTACGTATATAGACACCACTCCAATTTCGCTTTTCATATCAATTTGGTTCTCTTTTACATGCTAGGCCATTGAAGCAAAGGGCCTTATCCGAAAATCTATTTCTAAAAAGGGCCATTGTCGGACATCTTGAACATGTTTTCGATTCATTCTGGGGAAGAAATTGTAGGACAAATTAATTATCAAATTGATTGGGTTCTGTAATCGTGTATTAGCAGCTTAATTTAGCTTATATAAAAGTTGTAAATCTGTTTAATTCTCAGAAATAAATCATTTTAGAACTATCTTTGATTTTCACAGTTTGAAGACACGTTAAAAATGATTGAACTTGAAAGAAAAATTATGAAATAAATGAAAAGCCAACAGAAGTAGCTAAAAATAATGATGTGGCAGATAATACAAAATATCATGCATATTTAATCGCTGTGGTAGAGATTTGGTTTAATACAACAACGATTTGGTTTAACATAGAACATTGTACTTAAACTACTCTAAGCAAATTAGTCGTAAATATAAATTTCACACTTTATAATATGTCAGTATATGATACTCAGCTTATTTTTTTTTCACACAAACTTTAGTTCCACTACTTGTAACTTTATTTCTTAAGAGTAATATACTATTATAATTGAACAATCACAAACAAATTAGTCGTTAAAACAGATTTATTAAAGTTACACGATGTTAATAAAATTATTTACTGAAATTATTGTAGCCACAAAGGAAATTTCCATTATCAAACTCCGATCTGTTATCAATTAAACTACAACGACGTGAAAATATAATTACTTTCACAGGCACTAATACGTTATTAAAGCCAAACCGCAGCGCATGTACAGTGTTTGACGAGAAAGACGCGTCAAAGTAAATGCATAAAAGAGCTGTACGTATATAGACGCCACTCCAATTTCGCTTTTCATATCAATTCGGCTCTCTCTTACACGCTATACCATTGAATCAAAAGGCCTTATTCGAAAACCTATCTCTAAATAGGGCCATTGTAGGACATGTCGAACATGTTTTCAATTAATTCTGGCGACCGGAATCCTGGGACAAATTAATTACTCCAATTGATTGGGCTGTGTAAATGCATGTTAGAAGCTTAATTTGGCATATATATAAGTTGTAAGCCAGGTTGTAAGATTGGGCTATTCAGACGTATGTTATTTTGAGGCATGATTCTCCTCATCTTAAAACCACTGCAGTCTTATAAGAATTGGTTAGTTAGCGAACTAATTATAAAGCTTGAAGATTGAAACATTCATTCTTTATTGTTAGCCGACGTTACGATGAAACGATATTAATTTTATTGATTGAATTGAAAGACTTCGATTGGTTAGAAACGGTTAACCAATCGAAGCCTTTAAATTCAACCAATAAAATTAATATCGTATCATCGTATCGTCGGACCACGTATGCATGAAAATCAAGCTTTATGCGTGAAACACTGCAACCTGTAAGGCTTATTGTGTTTGCGTCCTTTCTATGTCTGCACCTAGTCTGCTATCCCTATACTCTGCACCAGCTTTTGCAGGTCCTTGGTAGGATGGGAGCATAGTTTCCCCGGTTGTAGTCTTGTTTGGTTTGGTCCCAAATAGAACTTTTTGCTTACTCTCTATAGCCCCGCAGTGACATATTATGTGCTCTGCTGTTACAGCTCCTTATCGCAGAGTCTGCAGCAAAAACTTCCTTGATAGACGTTCAGCTTGTTCAGGTAGCATTTGACAGCCATATATCCTGTCAAGAGATCTGTTGTAATCCTGCTGAGCAAAAACAGTCTCTTTGCAGTTTTAGAATTTGGTCCTGGATAAAGGATTTGCTATGCCTATTCTTGTCTGTTGCTTGTCTGTTTCTTCATTGGACGGTATGCTTTTCCCTGATCCAGACTTTTAAAGCAAAATTATTTATTGGTTACACAGAAGTTCTAAAAGACACAGTATATGTTATTAATGGCATTTAAAGAATAATTGCTACAAGAATTTGCTATTGAATAATGTTATGCTCCAAAGTAGAAGTGTCTGTTATTCAAACTTGAAACTAACCATAACAATAATGTTGTTGTAAGTTAAAATCCAAGGGATGACCTTGTACTTAGTAGAATAAATGTGATCCAAAAAAAGGTAATACAATTTATAAAAAGCAACAGAGAGTATAAAAATGGCCTTTAAACCGTAATACGATTTTATCGTTGTTATCTTCATTTTTTGGCGATGTTGGGATGAATTTTAATAACTTGGCTCAGAACTTTTGAGGAAATGAACTGGTTCTGTTCCAAAATAGAATAATCAAAAGGGATTGAAATGTTTTTAAATAAAGTTCTTTAACCGAACGCCTACATTGGCCCATCTTTATTTTCTTCAATTCTCTTTTAACAAATAGATTCCGGGGTCGTTGTTAGGTCCTAAAAACCTCAAAAAACATACTGTTAAAAATGAAGTAGCTTTATTTGGATTTCAGACGACTGCCACAATGACACAAAATGGTAATTTGGAGGCAATGTTTATATAATAGGGTCTCTTTTGGAAATTTGGATGCTTATATAGAATACAGAGAAAGATGTAAAACCGGTCTTTAATAGTTGTAACTGGTTAATATTGTATATTCGCACTTATCTACAAAAAACAGTGCGCGGAAAACAGTCCGCATAGTGTAGATTGGCCTGCTTCAAGGTGGTGTTTCTTCGTCTAACTTTGTCTCGTCTCGGCTTATCTCCAGTTATCTCGGCGTATCTCCGCTGGTCTTGACCTACTTACACCTCTTAAAAACGCCTCGAAACTACTTGTGAAATTGGGTGAAAGGGAGTGGGGGGATTTTTTGGCAAATTTTGGTCGTTTTTTGGCCTCTTGTTGTCTCGTTTAATTTAGTTTTGTCTCGAGCTATTTCCATGACGTGTCGATTTCTATACCCGAGGCAAAGGACTTTTTTTCATAAATCTCAGTAAAATATGTAAACCTGGCCGTTTTTAAACTGTCTGTTGTTACGATGATATTTTATTTATTACGTTTCGTTTTATTTTGATATACAGGGTGTCCCAGAAATAAGTGCAAGTATTCTAAGGCGTGGTAGATCTCGATAAAAAAACATATTTTCTCTTTATCGTTTATCAAATAAGTCCAAAATAACGGAGTTACTTTAAATTGGAAATTTAAAAAAAAATGATTTTTTGCTCAAATTTTGAGAACCACTGGGCCTTTTCTGGATTTTTTTTCTTGTAAATTTAATCTAATACATATGTTGCCATATTATCAAGAAATTATGTTTTTTTACTAAAAACTAAAATAATTTCCAAAAAAAATTTCAAAAAATTTCGAATTTTCAAGTTTTTTTTGCGAAAAATAACTCATAGGCGTGTTTCTGGGGTTGAAATATACTACCAGTCTACTACTTGCATTTATTTCTGGGATACTGTATATTTCCACAAGATTAATTTTAGAACACGCGTTTATAATATAGTTGATTATATAATTACAATATTTTTATTATTTAATTTTATTATACTGAATTAGTATATAAATTTATTGTATATGTTGTGTTTGTTTATGGCTTTAATTGATTATTATGTATTGTATGCTTGAGGAGCAATGCTGGTAACATTATTAATATAATTGATTGACCCGATGTCAGTAAAAGTATGGTCCACGGACATTAAATTTTGTAAGATCATAATTTTATTCATAGTCAATCTTATTATTGATTAAAATATATATTTACTATATTTTTCTTCAAAATACTGATAAAATAATATTTATTTAAATTGTAAATTGGAATTTTTGTCAGTTTACAGAATATGTTTGCGTATTTTTCGTTCTGCAAGAAAATATTTTGCTGGTGTATAATACTAAATATGCTCTAATAATCAATAAATACTTGTAAAAGCCTGTTTGTAAAGTTATTATTTTATGCTTAGGTTAATATTTATTTAGATATTATTAATATATTAGCAAATGAGCAACAAATAATAGTAAATATTTTAGTTATTTAATTTATATAAATAATAATGCCAGGAATTAATTATAGTAATGTTCTGTTAGAAAATTTCATAGTTTTTGTTGTTGTTTATTACTTAAAAGCAGTGGCAGCGTATGGTTCAGTTTTTTGGAGGTGAACAGCTTTAGAAAAAACATTGTCATACGACTATGTCCAAAAAGGACTCTTTTTGAGCTATAAAATGTAAAACTGAAAATTAAAGAATCTTATTCTATTAAAAAATTAAAAACTAAAAATCCTGTCTCTAAAATTTATTGTCTTTTAATTAAGCACGCTAATATTATTTTTGGAGTTCGTGAAATCAGAAGTGCACGAATTAAATGTGCACACGAGCTAGCTTAATACATCGAAGGTCGCTTAAGTGTCGCGGAGAACTAAAAGTGCGGTCAGTAAAGGTTTAATTAGATCTAATATTCCGAAAAGGTCAGGCGACGCGATAGAATAAATTTTGATAAAAGATGACAGCATATAATGATTAAGAGTTTTGTTTAGGAAGTAATTGATAGGTAAATGCCAGATAAGAAGTTTGCCAATGTTTTTGTATATTCTCAAGACTATTACAAATTGTTTTTGGACCAAATAGAATTAATGAAAAATTTATATATAATTTAAAACTTTTTATTTCATGAAGAGACATTACATTTGATGGTCACCACTGGTCATAAAGTTTGAAAAATGATAAACTATAATAAAAAATATGACAAAAACCCCTGTTACTATTTTATGTCCAATAAAAAAACTCATATTTCAAAAATCTGCAGCTTTTTTATTGCTTTCAACGTAAAACAAAAACTAACAAGATTTTTATGTAAAATATTTAATACCCAATATTTTACGTCGGACCTGATAAACCATCATAAAAGTTTGATTGTGTTTCAACAAACATATTTGCTTATTTATAACACCAAATATTCACGCGTTTTTAAAATGGTTTATAAATAAATTGTATATTCCACTTCAACTTTAATGTCATTGATTTTTTATTTTATTCTTTTTAAGTAATGTCTATCTGATTTCTTCTATTGTTGAGTGCTGTATAAAGAAATTACTAGAGTCGCGACCCTGATTTATAGGGTCACTAGAGTGGGCATCACGATTCTGATGCCCATCACTACTTTACATTATTTTTTTAGGGTTCCGTACCCAAAGGGTAAAAACGGGAACCCCATTACTAATACTTCGCTGTCCGTCCGTCCGTCCGTCTGTCACAATCCGTCCGTCCGTCTATTTTATGAACCTTTATAGCCAGATAGTTGAAATTTTTACAGATAATGTATCTATGTTGCCGCTATAAGAATAAATATTAAAAACAGAATTAAATAAATGTTTATAAATAAAAAAGTTCTTTTACTAAACATTATCTTTTAAGTAAGAATTTTATATAGAATCTTTCAAGTCCTGGGTGGCCGCGTTGTTAAAGCGTTAAACTTTACGCTGTTATGTCGTTGGAACCGTAGTAAGGCAGGAATCCTAGTCAAGGCGACTTTTTTTTAATCTTTTTTTTAATTTTTACATATTTTTACATATTTGTTTTTACTTTTTACATATTTATTATTGATTAATACAATTTTTAGTAATGTGTTTCTTCATATTTTTTTTAATTACTTATAGGCGCATTCAAAATTTTAGCTAAATCGGAAAAAAAGTAATAATAATAATAATATAGTGTCTAATGTTGTATAGATAATAAATGGTACGGAACCCTTCGTGCGCGAGTGTCCGACTCGCATTTGACCAATTTTTTATTTAATTCTAATCTCTCTAACTGTATTTGCAAATATCAGAATTAAAATATCAACTTTGTCCCAAAAAAGACGACTTCACATTGCCTGTGGCTTATTTAATTTTTTAATTTGCGTTAAACCAAGCCAGAGTCTCGGTTTTTATTTCCAAGTACAAGCTGCTTCGAAAGTTTCTAATTAATTATTAATTACTGAAACGGTTTGAGGAACAGTGGGAGAAAAATGAACAAGTTTTAAACATAAATCTCGAACAAATTAAAAAGCAGAAGCCCGTTTGTATTTTCTCCGTTGGTGAACAGGTACGAAAAAGCAGAAAACTTTTTTATGGAAAAAGTTTCAGTGTTTGTCAGATTTCTTTTTTCGGGAAAAATTATTTTTACATATCTGCTAAAGACATGGGTATCCTATACAAAAGAGTTATGAAGAGATAACATTTGATTGATTGATGCTTCCATAATATGATGACAGTGTCACAGATGATATGGAACATTTTTTATTTATTGCCTTAAATTTTGGCTCAGGCGATAATTTTTGTTTTGAAGTGGGTCATATGAAATAAGATAATTTGACCTGTTGCTGTCGAGTATCTGTCAAATTTGGCATTTAGGTTAGGTTAGGTTGCTGGGGCTTGGGATCTTGTTTGATCCCTTACTCGGGGGCCTTCGGCCCATTGCGATACCCCTGTATTATTGTAGCAAACCTTTCTCTCATTCTTTCTTTGCGTTAAATCACTTCCAGCTCTTCCTGCAAAGATTCAGATGTCGCTGATGTTGGCTTCTGCTGCTTCCTCCAGTCCCTCCAAAAAACCTTGCCCTAAGCTTTAAAACGTCGATATTGGAGTGCCGGACAGTGACACAGCAGATACTCTATGGTTTCTTCTTCCTCTTCGCATTCTCTGTAGTAGTCGTCGCTGGAAATCCTCCATCTCACAAGGTTTACCCCCGTGAGGCAGTTTCCAATGATGACACCTACAATTATGCATACTAGATTTTTTTTTGTGCTCTAGTAGTTGTTTTGTTTCGTTGTTACTGTTGTTTGTCTTGTTTGTTTACACTGGCCACAATATTCAAGCTGTAGCTAATAATAATAATGTAACTAAATTTGGCATTTAAAGTAATAAGTAGCTAAAAAGTAAAGTAAAAATAAATACCAAGGCAAATTTGATATACATCAACTAACAATGCGGATTTTACCTGAAACAAGTTATGATGATAACACAAAAATAAATAAAGTTTATGTTTTAGTCAGTTTTTTGGACGTAAAAATTAAAGATCTGGTATTCGTATACAAAAGAGTTGTGAAGAAATATACTGAAAAATAATATATGATTTATTCATGTATTTCGATATAAGGAAAACCCAAAAATTACTATCATTTATACAGAAATTCATGATATAGTGAAAAGCAACAAGAAGAATAACATTTTTAATTAAAATACAATGTCATGGTGTGTTTATACCTAATTACCATATACTATCGATCAATAGGCTACTTTACATATTAGTAAGTGTCTCTAGCGATATATAGTAATATTTGATATTGATGACTTGGCAATACATATCTAAATTAACTACACACACATTAATATAATAGTTAGTATGCTGGAATAAATATATATTATACTCTCAAACTTTCTCTCACACTTTCTTGTATTTTAAGAATTTGACGAAATTTATTAATTATCATCAATTAATAATATGGAATTAGTGCAAAACAGCATAAAATATAAGTTTGTTCCTCTAGTTTTAATGTAAGGATTCAGAACGTCAAAATGAGTGGTAGTAGTAATTTTCAATTAGTAGAAAATGTTAATAAAGTTTTAATTTTCCACTAACTATATTTCAATATTTGCGAATAATGTTACTTTAGTCCAAATTTTAGTCTTTGATTATCATCCGTCAAGAGAAATTGTGGTTATAAATCAAAAGTTTATTGTTTTATAAGCTAATTATTAGCATTTCTCTATAGATACAACTAACTACCCTTGTTATTGCTAGGATATACGTATCTTGTTGTTCGGATTTTGTATTGTTGTACCCTGGTTGTTGCTAGGATATTCTATTAATTTTAACTGTATTTTTTAGACATTTTGAATGATTGTAAATTCTTGATTGTAAACTTTTAGTCACGTGATTAAACTTGACTTACTGGACAAACATGCTTGCTTCATCCACGTTACCGTAGATGGAGCTGAAGGCTTTGGTAGGGTATATATAAACAAACAAAATACAAGAAGCGGAAAAAGGGCCCATAAAACCTTACATATATGCTTATTCTCTGCAGTAAGTTCATCAGATTGAAGGGAACAGCCATTCGACGACCGGTTTCGGAGATTTATCTCCATCTTCAGGCCGATTTTGCTGTAACCCTCGATCTGACCAGTAGGCCGCTGGTTTTAATTTTGGCGGTACGATCTGTGATTGTCACAGCTGCCGCTAGATGGCGTAGAGCGTCTAGCACTCGCCATAATAGTACGTTTTGTACTCAAATGCTATTCTCTGCTTTTCGTTGGTCAGATCGAGGGTTACAGCAAAGTCGGCCTGACGATGGAGATAAATCTCCGAAATCGGTCGTCGAATGGCTGTTCCCTTCAATCTGATGAACTTAATGCAGAGAATAAGCATATATGTAGGGTCTTTTGGCCCCTTTTTCTGCTTCTTGTATTTTGTTTGTTTATATATACCCTGAGCCTTCAGATCCATCTACGGTAACGTGGATGAAGCAAAAATAAATTAGTTATAAATATATAAACAATAGTATAATTATTATTTACAATAAAAAAATCACTTTCTTAACATCACTTAAGAAACATAAAGGGCCATTACTACCGCTTCCCCGTTCAAAATATTCTAATAAGGTTGCGTTATGAGTATTTTACAATAGCTATTAAGTTATCTTGTACACTTCGCACTAAAAGTGGTTCAAAAAAGAACAATGTTCGACTGCAAGGTCTGCTAGTAAAAATATTTAAACTTAAAGTATCACAACACAATTCATTTAAACCAAAGACTCGTAATACAAAATTAAAATTAAAAGTGGGAAAATTAAAATTCCAGTTAGTCAGCCCGGCGTCAAATATGTCCATGGTTGGCAACAACGAATTTAAAAATCGCGCCCTCGATTACGTAACTAAAAGTTTAATTGGTATCGAACATATAAAGTGTAATTGAAAACACTAATTTATTCTACTAATTTTGAGTTCTAAATGAGGTTTTAGAAAAAAATTCAGCCATATTTTCGTATTTATTTATTTTTCTCTAAAGCGGTATGGAAACTTAAATAAAAGGGTGCATTTTCCTTAAAATCCGGGGACATACTCTACAGGGTGGTCCGAACTGTATTCCGGAAATTTCGGCAGCATATTCTGCAGATCAAAATAAGTAAAAAAGTTCGTATAAATATATGTCCTAAAATACTTAGTTTCGGAGATACAGGGTGTAAAAGTTTCATTTTTATTTCGATTTTTTAAAATAATTTATGAAGTACGTCGTTAATTTATGAACGTCGATAATTCGATGAAAATTGGTGTCTGGATGTTTTTTGAGATAAATTAAACATGACTGAAGTTATTCAGTCAATATACTCATTTATTAGACTGAAATTATAAATTTGAAATGTTTTTATTCCAGAAGTCCTTTATCATAATTTTTTCGCAGAAAAATTTATGTTTAATTTAAAAAAATAAAAATTTCCGGAATTTTTATTTCAGTCAAGTAACTAATGTAAGAGACATTTTTTACGTAAAAAGGCATGGAAATGTATATTTTTTTACTCAGTAGTTTTATACAGGTACGGACGAAAACTTATTACTCTTCAAAGCAATTAAAACACATGTAGGTAGCGCCCCCTACAAATAAGAGTCATATTGACCAGACACCAATTTTCATCTATACAGGGTTGTTCACCACATACGACACGGAGTATTGTAGCTAAACGACTAGATTTTTACAAATTGTAAGTTTTGGATTCGTTGAAGGACTATTAGAGCTACAATTTAAAAATATTTTTACAAGATACAGAGTGTCCCAAATAAATAAAAAATATCAAAGTTGTACTTTTTTAAATGGAACACCCTATATATTATTACATTTTTAGTTTCTACGATTAAAATAAAGGTAAATTTGATTAAGGTTTATTACACTTAAACCTTACCGTTTTTGAAATATTTTCAATTTTGTGAAATTGCAGTATAAATTTTAAGGCTTCATTTCTCCGAGGGTATCAAAGTTTTTAATACTAAATATTTACTGAAATTTATTTATTGATCAGTTATTGTGTTGCAATAATAGAAACTTTACTACCTTATACAGAGTGTCTAAAATTTTATTTTAAATTATTACTAGCTTTAAACGGCAATAACTTGTTTAATTTAAATGGAACACCCTGTATTTTTTATGAGAGTCAGATGCACAATTTAATTGTCTATCAAATTGTATTATACCATTTTTTACCTATCTCTTCAAGTTTCCTTAGAAAATGCATTTTCTTGTAATATTTATCAATATACCCATGGAATACTGACATTTTAGATTATTTTTTAAAGATGTACTAAATTTTTAAAGAGTACAGATACTAATATTGTCGATATAGTTCGTTTATTTCATTAAAAATAAAAAAAAACTGTTTAAATATTTGTTAAAGAGGACCAATTAATATGATTCCAGTATTCAAACTACATTAATTGACTGTTTGCGTTGATTAATAGTAATTGCTCCAAATACTAAAAAACTGAATTATGTATGTATATTAGACAGTGTGGTAAAAAGTAACACCTTAAAAATGATATTTAATTTTTTGACAAATGCTTATTTATAACAATAGAGACGTTCATTTTCATAACTTATTATTATATTGATTTTTGATTCAAATCCACATTTATTTAGAATAATTTATTAACGAACACAATTAAGTATGTAGTTAATTAGTATTTGGGCGGAAATACTGGTGGTATATTTAATTAATGGTATACTCTTTTACAAAGATTTAAATAGTTTTCTTTTTGCATATAAATGGGCTAGTAATATTATCGTTTTACTAAAAACGATAATATTACTAGCCTGTACATTTTGTACATTTGTTGTTTTAAAAACAATATAAAATGTCGATATTCCATGGGTATAAAAATGCATTTTCTACGAAAACTTGAAGGAATAGGTAAGAAGTGGTATAATACAATTTGATAGACAATTAAATTGTGTATCTGATTCTTATAAAATATACAGGGTGTTCTATTTAAATTAAATATGTTATTACCGTTTAAAGCTAGTAATTATTTAAAATAAATTTTTAGACACTCTGTATAAAGTAGTATAATTTTTATTATTGCAACACAATAACTGATCAATAAATAAACTTCAGTAAATATTTAGTATTAAAAACTTTGATATCCTCGGAGAAATGAAGCCTTAAAATTTATACTGCAATTTCGCAAAATTGAAAATATCTCAAAAACGGTGCGGTTTAAGTGTGATAAACCCTAACCAAATTTATCTTTATTTTAATCGTAGAAATTAAAAATGTAATAATATACAGGGTGTTCTATTTAAAAAAATACAACTTTGATATTTTTTATTTATTTGGGACATTCTGTATCTTGTAAAAATATTTTTAAATTGTAGGTCTAATAGTCCTTCAACGAACCCAAAACTTACAATTTGTAAAAAACTAATCGTTTAGCTACAATACTCTGTGTCGTATGTGGTGAACAACCCTGTATATTGACATTACTTCGTAAATTATTTTAAAAAAATCGAAATAAAAATGAAGCTTCTCCACCCTGTATCTCCGAAAACTAAGCATTTTAGGACATACGTTTATAAGAACATTTTTACTTATTTTTATTTGCAGATACAGTTCGGACTACCCTGTATATTTATATTACATTTGCTACTAACTCTTGACATACGTTTGACTGATACGTTTTAAACCCATATAAATTTATAAACAATTTTAAAAACGCTAATATCCGGAATTTGAATGAAAAGTTACAGTTATACGCGGTTACCGAGGGCAAACATAAAATTAAAATTTCCGCATAGCTTCACAAAAATATAATTTGACGGTATGTTTTTATATGAAAACCGATATGGCGGAAGTTTGTCGTTAAAAAGCTCAATTTTCTCCAAATCTATCCGAGCTAATATTAAAATATACCTCCCCGATATTTTATGGCTGAAATTCAGATTTCAGGATTTCAGATAATATTGGTGGATCGATCGCGATCAAATATAAATCCCCCGGTTTTATTTTACGAGTTACTTACGGTTAAAAGATACTAGAGAATTCTACGGGCATCAGTAATTTAATACCGTTTGTTATATTCTAAGACGTCTACTAAAACAAAGATTAATACAGGGTGAGTTTCCTACGATGTTCTCTACGGGTATCTCGGAAACTACTGGAGATAGAGAGTCGGTTAAATGGGGAAAGAATTGCAGTTTTGTGGGGTCATAAATATGCGCCTTTTAGATTTTTGAAAAAGTTTATGGCTTACTAGATATTTCGAAAAAAACAAATTTCGGCTATTTTAAAAATTGTCCCTAATTCCATTATAAGCTACTTTAGACAAAAAGTTTTCAGATAAAAGTTGTAGATAACCACATCCTTAATGAGATTGTGTCCTTCGTTTTTCTCTAAAGTCTGTCATTTTTGACATATAACACAAACATATGTTTTTTTAAAGGGAAACCATAGTTGGCCATGACTTCATAAAAGCGCCATTTTTTAAGCTTTTCTGCGATAATATGTTTTCTTCGAAAAATTACTGAGTAATAGCTAATTCTTATAATTTTTAAACAATTTCACTTAGTTAGCCATGGAAACAAGTTCAATCGTCGTTGGTCGAAGAAATATCAAACTTTCACATCCAAACTTAACTTAAAATAAACAAAAAT
Organism: Sitophilus oryzae; assembly: GCF_002938485.1. Classification (NCBI taxonomy): domain Eukaryota; kingdom Metazoa; phylum Arthropoda; class Insecta; order Coleoptera; family Curculionidae; genus Sitophilus; species Sitophilus oryzae. The sequence continues at coordinate 1,623,870 of NW_022146695.1, forward strand.
TGTAAATATCAATTTTTCAGTTGAAGAAAAGTGTGTAGAATTATTATTGGTTTAACTTTTCTTGACCATACATTTTCGAGGATACGTTGACCGGTGAATGTTGCGTTTTTTAGAGAATGGTTTTCAAGACATATTAGAAAAGTTAAATTAGTTATAGCCAATTCTTATCTTTCTTGACTAATTTCACTTAGATTGCATGGTATTCTTATTCTGTTATGATTTATAACTTATAAATGTCAGAATATCTTATTAAACGGTTCTTTACAATTTACATTACACGAACTAAAACTTAAAAAAATAATATCACTACATACACTTCAAGTTATTTTAGAAAATGTTCAAAAAATCCGCCATTGTTTTTATAGTTGCATCTTTTTAAAACTGAATTACTACCTATTCTCACAGAAGGACCGGTCGATTTAATTAAAGTTCTCTCGTACCGCCACTTCGAGTGCCTCTCTTAATCCATAAGGTTTTTTGTAAACCTTCTCGTTGACCATGCCGCTTAAAAAAATCTAAAATGGATAGGTCAGGTGATCGAAGCCTATGCAATTGGTCCACCTCTTTCTATCACTGAGTCTAAATAATTATGATATAAATATTGTTTAACATTTCTTTCATTTTAGGTAGGGGGCGTCATAATGAAAGTCATGTTGGAACCATTCTATTGATGCGCGAGTATCTATACGCTTTTCTTCATTTGAAAAATTCATATTTACAATTTTTGTTTATTTTAATTTACAAAGTTTGGATGTGACAGTTTCACATTTCTGAGAGCAACGGCGATTGAACTGGTTTTGAACATGGCTGGTTATGAAAAACTGGTTATTGAACATGGCTAACTAAGTGAAATTGTTTAAAAATGATAAGAATTGGCTATAACTCAGTAATTTTTCGAAGAAAACATATTATAACTTATATCGCCAAAAAGCTTAAAAAATGGCGCTTTTTATGAAGTCATAGCCAACTATGGTTTCCATTTAAAAAAACATATGTTTGTGTCATATGTCAAAAATGACAGGCTTTAGAAAAAAACGAAGGACACAATCTCATTAAGGATGTGATTATCTACAACTTTTATCTGAAAACGTTTTGTCTAAAATAGATTATAATGGAATTAGGGACAACTTTCAAAATAGCCGAAATTTGTTTTTTTCAAAATATCTAGTAAGCCATGCACTTTTTCAAAAATCTGAAAGGCGCATATTTATGACCCCACAAAACTGCAATTCTTTCCCCATTTAACCGACTCTCTATCTCCAGTAGTTTCCGAAATACCCATAGAAAAACTGTGATGTACAGGGTGTCCCATTTTCGTGTGATTTACAGTGTTTCTCGTTTATTAGTAGATGTACAAATATGCGGTTTTTACCTTACCATGCTACTTTTTTATGAAACTAGAGATGTTACGCACAAGTAACATTTTAAAATTCTCACTATATTTCAGGAAGTAAGAATATTAGGGCAAATCTGTGTGTGGTTTCTTTAGTTTCGTAAAAAAGTAACACAGTGATGATGAAAACCACATGTTTGTATTTCTACTCATTGTCAAGAAACACCATAAAATACACGAAAATGGGACAGCCTGTACAATATTATACAAAATGTCCCAATATTCCGTGGGCATAGAACTATTTGTTTGCCCGTTTAGAACTATATGTCATATCAATTAAACTTTTAGTTACGTAATCGAGGGCGCTGTTTTTAAATTCATTGATGCCAACCATGAAGGTATTCGGCGCCGGGCTGACTAACTGGAATTTAAATTTCGCGCTGGGGATTCAGCTGGTAGCTCTGCTGTAAAATATGTCAAGTTGCTGCATTTATTTATTTATTTCCTAGCATTGTCATTTGTTGTGACACTTTAGTTTTGTATTACGAGTTTTTGGTTTAAATAAATAGTTTTGCGATTTTTTAAGCTTTAAGCTACTAGCAGATCTTGCAACCAAACATTGTTCTTATTAAGGACGGTCCACATTTAGTAACATGTTATATAACATTGCTATTTAACAAGCTACATATCACATGTTAAAGAGCCGAGAGTCGTCCGTATTATAGTTTTTCGTAATCATAAATTCTTTTGGTGAGAAAGAGGTTCAGCTCGCAACAGGCGTGCGTAATAATTATTTTTGAACAAAGAGAAGAAAGCCGAGAAAAAGCCGTTTAAGTCCGCCATAGCCTACCAGCAAGATCTAGATATATATGCAGTTGAACTCAATTAGCTTATCTTTTCAATACTTGCCTCGGCTATTTCTCGTGTGTCTTTCTGTCTTTAAAACACATTAATAACTTAAAAGCAAACCATTTTGAATTATCCGCTTCATCTAAACCAGTACCTGATTTGCATTTTTTTGTTCCTTCTGGAACTGGCCTATTAGATAACGCATTTTTCTCAACTTTTTCTCTTTCCAAATACATACTGAGAAATGAAGATCGCTGTCATTTATATGGAAAATTATGGGGAATGTCATCGATCGTCATGTCCAAACCAACTGGACGGGAGGCCGACTGGACGCAGTTTTTTTTTCGATCATACGGTATTATTGACCAGTAAATAAACAAACCAATATCAGCTAACCACACTAAGATTCTGTCGCGCACGTCCCTGACAATATGAGCGGCTAAACTAGAAATTTAGCAAGTGTGGACGCCTTGTTTCATGTTACAATAGCAGTGTTGCACAACATCTTTTGATCTTTACCGACTACAAATGGATAACATCTAGCAAGTTATATAGCATCGAAATTTGCTAAATATGACTAAAAAATATGTAACATGTTATATAACTTTGCTATATAACGTCCTTAAACATATAACATCCTAACATATAACATCCTTTAAGGACAGTCCACACTTGCTATATAACACTGCTATATAGCATATTTAGCAAATTTCGATGCTATATAACTTGCTAGATGTTATCCATTTGTAGTCGGTAAAGATCAAAAGATGTTGTACAACACTGCTATTGTAACATGAAACAAGGCGTCCACACTTGCTAAATTTCTAGTTTAGCCGCTCATATTTTCAGGGACGTGCGACAGAATCTTAGTGTGGTGAGTTGATATTGGTTTGTTTATTTACTGGTCAATATTACCGTATGATCGAAAAAACTGGTGACCAGTCGGCCTCCAGTCCAGTTGGCTTGGACATGACGATCGATGACATTCCCCATATAATTTTCCATATAAAATGACAGCGATCTTCATTTCGTAGTATGTATTTGGAAAGAGAAAAAGTTGAGAAAAAATGCGTTATCTAATAGGCCAGTTCCAGAGGGAACAAAAGAAATGCAAATCAGGTACAGGTTTAGATGAAGTGGATAATTCAAAATGGTTTGCTTTTAAGTTATTAATGTTTTTAAAAGACAGAAAGACACCACGAGAAATAGCCGAGGCAAGTATTGAAAAGATAAGCTAATTGAGTTCAACTGTAGATATCTAGATCTTGCTGGTAGGCTATGGCGGACTCAAAACGGTTTTTTTCTCGGCTTTCTTTCTCTTTGTTCAAAAATAATTATTACGCACGCCGCTGCTGCGAGCTGAACCTCTTTCTCACCAAAACAATTTATAATTACGAAAACTGTAATACGGACGGCTCCCAGTTTTTTAACATGTGATATGTAGCTTGTTAAATAGCAATGTTATATAACATGTTACTAAATGTGGACCCTCCTTTAGAACCTCTTTTAGTGCGAAGTATACAAGATAGCTTAATAACCGTACAAAACTCATCGCAACTTTATTAGAATATTTTGAATAGGAAAGCGGTAGTGATGGCATTTTATGTCCGTTAATTGCTGTTAAGGAGGTGAGTTTTGTTGATGTATAATAACTGTTTATATATGTATAATTCATTTATTTTTGTTTCCTAAAATATTTGGATTAAAAGAAAATATGTAAAAGTGGACAACGCTGTGCCGTGTCAAGCTTAATCACGTGACTAAAAGTTTGTTTGGTATGAACTATAGATTATTATCGCCCACTAAATTTTAACGCTTGATGTGACAACAATATATTTATCACAATATTAATTCTAAAATTAAAAAAAATGGAAAAAAACAAAGTCTTTCGATTCGCATTCTTAAAATTACATTTCTTCTAAAGTTTTAAGTTAATATTTTTATATTAATTTTATCTCTCCTCCTAAAATTGTGTGGCAGCGCTTTATGATGGCAATTTAATTATTTGAGGAATAATTAATTTTGCGGCGCTTAAAAAAGGCAATACAGCTTTGAGGCATCGAGACAAAACGAGAGCCGCTTTAGGAGTATCTTTAATTAATTGTGTTTTAAACCGCGCCAGAGAATGAAGGCGTGATTACAGTTTTCTTTGATTCCTTTTTCGAAAGATTTAATCTTTACAGGCTTTATAGCCGTTATAGCGATTTTAGCTTTTTGTTTTGTTTCTGTGTTTGGCTTGAAATTTGTATTATTACGAAACACAGTTCATGAAAAGTATCTGTCAATACTGTCACCAAATTAACCAGCTTAAAAATATTGTTTTTTTTCTGTGGTTTGTTTGTCAATTATATGTGATTGAATACATGGATAAAGGAAACGCGTTTAGATTGGAATGCTCGGCTTCAAGGGCGGATACAGGAATTTATTTTAGGGGGCCCAAATAAAAAAAATAATGTCAAATATGCTTTTTACGGCGTCATTTTTTAACCCAGAAGGCTAATATTTAACCCAATTCACAGATTTTATGGGGGGCCCGGACCCCATGGGCTCCCCTCTGTATCCGCCACTGCTCGGCTTGCCGCTAAAACTTATAATTGTTTTGGTTAGGTTAGGTTACCAAGAACAACCACAAACAAGATCAGAAATAATTTTCTCTTGTAAAAGTCAGAATCTTCAAAAATTATAAAATCTTTCAAAATTTAAACCGCCCTCATTGAAAAAATACCGGAAACAGTGTGTAATAGTTGTGAACCGGAAAATAGTTGTGAAACAGTGGCATTAAAAACTTAAAAAGATGCGTGAACTGTGAACTGCAAAAACCATCGTGAATCGTGGCATAACGTCCTGTAGCGTTTTTTTATAAAACATTGCCACTGCGAACGGCAGCTTTTCGTTGGTAGAGCAGTCGTGGATAAAGTATTTCACTTGAAAGAAACTAACTAACAATAATAAATCGAAGATACAAATATTGGGCGCCCGGCATGAACAGAGAAAGAAAACACAGTTGTTTATTAGTTAAAACTAGTGACTATATTCATTCATGATGTATTCTGATGGTAAATAGCATTGTACAATTTTAATAATGATTATAGTGGTTATATGTCGAGTTAAGCACCAAGACTTAATCACCATTAAATCTTGGTGCGATTCGAACCTCCTCAGTCTCAACATTTCTAAAACTAAAGCTTTGTCGTATAAAAACTCGTTGCAGCCTTTTGTACTTAACAACACCACCATTGACGTCGTAAAATCTGTAAAATTCTTAGGGCTTGTTGTGGACAATTCTCTGAAATGGGACATACATATCGAAGCTTTGTCGAAAAAATTGAGCTCTGCCTGTTTTGCATTAAGGTCTGTTTCTAAGGAGCTTAACTTGTCAGTGGCTAGAACTGTTTATTATGCACTTTTTGAGTCGCATCTCAGGTATGCCCTTCCATTCTGGGGTACGTGTTGTGCGGCTCAATTTGACCGCATTTTCAAGCTCCAGAAGAGAGCTGTTCGATATTCACTGGGACTAAACAGCAGAATTCATTGCCGGAGCTTTTTTAGAGAATTAAAAATATTGACTCTTCCTTCCTTATTTATATTTGAATCCGTTTGCCTAATAAGTAAACATGTATCAGCTTCTCAAGAAAGGCCAGCTCACACTTATCCACTCAGGAACGCGGAGCAAGATCTTTATCTACCTACCCCACGCTGAGAGTTAGTTAAAAGTTCAATATTATACAACTCGAAAAAAATGCACAATCACCTGCCATTTGAAATCAAATCCATAACATCATTTTTTTCATTTCGCAAAGCATTGAACTCTTATTTACTATACAAGGCTTTCTACGCCGTAAATGAATTATATTTGAATTGAAAATCGAATTTGATCTTGAAACCACTGGTCTAATGTTTGCTATTGCTATATTTACTAATGACATCGAAATTAATTTATTTAGAGGTCATTGATATTTTGCTATAAACTGGCTAAATATTTTTGAATATTATTTTAATTTTTTTTGTTCTTTACATTGTAAACATTTATAAATTTTAACAATAAGACTGACAATATTATTTGTATAATGTTTTGTATTATCTTTTGTTTGTTTGTTTGTGTACCTTGTTTTTTTTTACTTTGTTTGTTAGTTTACCTTTGTCTACAAATTGAAAAATTTTTTGACAATAAAGGCATTTATTTATTTAAGCTATGTTAGAAATAATATTAAATAGGAAACAAATTTCTTGCAGTATATGTATATAATAAAATTATATAAGGATTCTTGCCACTTAACTGCTTATATAGAAATTTAATTCTACCTTGTGTTTGTCATAATGTGGATCAACCTGCTCTCACTACCGGTTTCGGAGCGCTACTCCATCATCCGGTGAGCTTGGGCAGATCCACAAAATGACAACCACAGCGCAGAGATAGTTAATTCCGACTTGTCGAAAAGTTTCGGTTAGATATTAAGTCCCGAACGGGAGATAGCGGCCTGCGTGCAATGGTAGTACTTTCGTACCACCGGGGCGCAACTATCGATAGTAAAAGGATGGTAAAAGGCTTTTTTTCAAGCAAGCCAAATTATAAAATAGAAAACAGGATATAAAATAAGGATTCTTGCCACTTAACTGCTTATATAGAAATTTAATTCTACGCTGTGTTTGTCATAATGTGGATCAACCTGCTCTCACTACCGGTTTCGGAGCCCTACTCCATCAACAAAGTGAGGTTAAGCACGGAGAGCGAAAAAATGGAACGATGTTGACAGCGCCTCTACAGAGTAGTCAAACGATAACAGGGTTGCGGACTAGAGAACGTAAAAATTACGCCAAGCGCGTCAAATAAATTATCCGGCCTGAACGATACGGAATCGGGTGACGATACGCCAGACATCATATATCATATATAAAAAAGACATGTAAAGAACTAAAAACGTTACAGTCCGTCGGTTTGCAATGTTTCATAGGTATTTTATACATGTCCTTATATAAAATAAAGTTTCTTATAGGCAACACACTGTATTTTATTTAACAAATTAAAATAAAATAATAATAAATTTGAATAAGTAATATTTGGCGACATAATTCCGGAAAAAGCTGAACCGCTCCGAAATAATCACAAGCTTTTGAGAGTGACTGATTTAAGAATAGCGCCAGATAGGGCCTAACCTTACCTTCAAATCTAAACTTGTTTCTTTTATCTATGATTAAATCTCAAATTGAACAGCACAAAATACTATTTTTCTGGTTTATTTATCAATTATACAGGGTGAGTTTTAAATAGATATAGTCTGGTAGATATCGATAAAATAACCAAGTTATTCAAGTTTGAAAATTAAAAAAATATAATATTTTTTAACAAATTTTGAGAGCCACCGATTTTTTTCTGTATTTGCATCCTTTTAGTGCCGTAACCATGGTAATATCAGACATTAAACAAGATAAAAATTGCGGTGAACAGGCAGTTCTAAAAGTTTCCTAAAATATACAGGAAAATTTAAAAAATACACGATTTTCAACATCTTTTTTTCGCGCAACCATAGACGTGTTCCTGAGGTCGAAATATACCACCCCTTAAAGTGAATTTCCTTCACTCGCACCTGGACTTCCTTGAAAATCTAGAAGTAGTCTTGGAAGAAAACTAGGAATGGTTCCATTAAGGTATCGCCAAGATCGAAAAGATATTTTCAGGGAAACGGAATGCAAGCATGATGGCGGACTACTGATGCTTTTTTAGGACGAGAGGGTGTTATTGGTACCTCAGTGTGTTAATAAAAAGCATGGACCAAATAAAGGTAGAGAAGGTTTTATTTATTATTGTTTACAGCGAGAATAATAATTCTTTGTTAATCTCTTCAAATTAAATTCATATCCATAAATATTTGGATTTAGGATGCCATTTTACATAAGATTCAGCAGGAATGGAACCAGTTCTCAAGATTTTTTTTTGCAGATCACTGAGAACATACGTCATGAGGCTAGACTAGTTTCTGAAAGATAATAAACCTTTGCGGCCACTGTGGAGGGTCTTATAGTCTCCTCGTCCATCACTTTGATAGACGTTCTAGTTAAAATACCCAAGGAAACAGCCAAGTTTAAATACTCTTCCAACATCAAAAATAAACTTTAACCAGGTCCTTCTCATTGCATATCTCTAGCCGCATAGTTTTCAAGCAGAAACAACTAAAACTCGCCGTTATATTGTTATTCAAATTAACGGTAAGACGAGGCTCGTATAGGAATCTCCCCTAATGCACAATTCGAAGAGATTTATCCAGAAACAATGGTCGCCTATCGGGGGATGTTAGGCTGATAAATTTGGTCGCTTTTCGCGTCTTTTGTGTTTTCCTACCCTTATCGCAGATCGGGTTTTGTCGTGTTTGTGAGAAAATTCAAGTCTCTTCACTTTTCTTTTACGTCGTGTCGATGACACGCAAGAATTAAGAGTTGTGCAGAAAAATAAGCAATTTAAAACGAATAATAATTCAAGACTGTTTCTTCTACGTAATCGTAGATGGAGTTAAAAGCAAAATGGGATTCTATCTTTGAATAAAAAGATTAAAAAAGGAGTATAATGCTATCCATGTATTCATGCATGGTCAACGGAAAGAGGATTCTAGGGTGTGGATCCTTGATAATTCTGTTTGACGATTCATTTGACACATTTGAATTTGATTTGAAATTTTGTGGATTTTTCAGTCTTTACTGAGCTTATTTTATGTTATTTATTATTTATTCTACCACTGATAGTTGTTTAAAGGTAGTAAATCTAGAAGGAAATAGTGGCAGAACTTAAATTAACCGAAGCACAGTATACTAAAATCGAGGCATGGTAATTTTTAAATGTAAATATCTTGAAAACCGTTTGCGGTTTCGAACTAAACGCTTGACTAATTTCACTCAGATTGCATGGTATTCTTATTCTGTTATGATTTATAACTGATAAATGTCAGAATATCTTATTAAACGGTTCTTTACAATTTACATTACACGAACTAAAACTTAAAAAAATAATATCACTACATACACTTCAAGTTATTTTAGAAAATGTTCAAAAAATCCGCCATTGTTTTTAGTTGCATCTTTTTAAAACTGAATTACTACCTATTCTCACAGAAGGACCGGTCGACTAAATTAAACTTCTCTCGTACCGCCACTTCGAGTGCCTCTCTTAATCCATAAGGTTTTTTGTAAACCTTCTCATTGACCATGCCGCATAAAACAATTTAAAATGAATAGGTCAGGTGATCGAGGCCCATGCAATTGGTCCACCTCTTTCTATCCCTGAGTCTAAATAATTATGATACAAATAATGTTTAACATTTCTTTCATTTTAGGGGGGGGGCGTCATAATTAAAGTCATGTTGGAACCACTCTATTGATGCGCGAGTATCTACACGCTTTTCTTCATTTGAAAAATTCATATTTACAATTTTTGTTTATTTTAATTTACAAAGTTTGGATGTGACAGTTTCACATTTCTGAGAGCAACGGCGATTGTACTGGTTTCCATGGCTAACTAAGTGAAATTGTTTAAAAATTATAAGAATTGGCTATAACTCTGTAATTTTTCGAAGAAAACATATTATAACCTATATCGCTAAAAAGCTTAAAATGGCGCTTTTTATGAAGTCATAGCCAACTATGGTTTCCATTTAAAAAAAACATATGTTTGTGTCATATGTCAAAAATGACTAAAAGTTTATTTGGTATGAACTATAGATTATTATCGCCCACTAAATTTTAACGCCTGATGTGACAAAAATATATTTATCACTATATTAATTCTGAAATTAAAAGAACTTGAAAAAACAAAGCCTTTCGATTTGCATTCATAAAATTACATTTCTTATAAAGTTTAAAGTTAATATTTTTATATTAATTTTATCTCTCCTCCTAAAATTGTCTGGCAGCGCTTTATGATGGCAATTTAATTATTTGAGGAATAACTAATTTTGCGGCGCTTAAAAAAGGCAATACAGCTTTGAGGCATCGAGGCAAAACGAGAGCCGCTTTAGGAGTATCTTTAATTAATTGTGTTTTAAACCGCGCCAGAGAATGAAGGCGTGATTACAGTTTTCTTTGATTCTTTTCTCGAAAGATTTAATCTTTACAGGCTTTATAGCCGTTATAGCGATTTTAGCTTTTTGTTCTGTTTCTGTGTTTGGCCTGAAATTTGTACAGGGTGGCGCCTCTCATACGCCGCTGAAGCTCCAAAGATAACGGTAGTTTATATCGAAATGAAATTTTGGCAGCATATGTAGGTTGACTGAAACCATTTTATAAAAATATATAGAATTATATAGGGTGTCACCAAGAAAAGTTACACATCAAAGTTTTGTTTTTTCTAATGGAACACCCTATATATTAATTGATTTTCGAATTCTAGGAAAAAAATAAAGGTGAGTTTTATTAAAGAAGCATGTACCAAAAATCTAAAGATTTTGACATATTTGAAAATGAAGAGTAAATTTTAAATTTCCATAACAGCTACCTAAATTTTAGTTGACCTTGTATAGCCTGATATTTAATTACAGTAACCATTGTATGTTAAACCAAATTGAAATTTGGCCCGGAAAATTATACAGGGATACTTAATATGGAATATTAGTCACCTTTAAAAGCAAGTTACTCCTTTATTTTAAATGGAACACCTAGTTAATTTTTCCGGTGTTCAATGGGGAATTTATATATCTTCAAAATATTATTAAGTTTGCCTACCCCTCAGACATAGATTTTCCCAGATATTTTATTTTTTTTGATTTTGCGTCAGTAAATCTTTATTATTTGAAAAAATCTAGGTGGCTGTGTTATATACCTTTTATTAATTTAACAAAATTAAAATATTGTAGAGTTAAATACTCAAGAATAATAAAAAGATACACGTTTTAAACATATTTTAATTATTACAGAATTAAAACTAGATACTCGACTAGATATAAACCTATAATTATGCGACAAAAATTAGCTAGATGAAATCAAATGCTCAAAATGCTTCCTTTCTTGTTAACTGCATAAAATGATTGTCTTTTCAAAAGGATCTTTCCATTTTAAAAGGCATATGTGGAGTTCTACCTCGGAAAGCAGTTACAATAATTTCTCATGTTGTCGACACTAGTTGGTCGAGTTTTGTAAACACTGTCTTTAACATATCGCCATAAAAACCCATATTAGATAAAATCAGGATCATTTAAGTATTCTATTAATTGGTGAATGCAGTGTGCATTCACCAACTAATAGAATCATATCAATTCTTTCTTATGTAGGATAAGTTTGCATTTTCGGTAAATTTCTCAGAAATTTTTTTGTGTGTTTTAGCTGACACAAAATGATAACTAGTTGTTAAAGTTGAACTAATTGGACAGCTATGTTGAAGTAACGTCAGACATATCACAGCCACCTAGATTTTACCAAATAATAAAGATCTACTCAGGTCAAATCATGCAAATGAAAATATCTAGGGAAATCTTTGTTTTAGGGGTAGGCAACCTTAATAGTATTTTGAAGAGACATGAATTATCTATTGAATATCGGAATAATATACTGGGTGTTCCATTTAAAATAAGAGAGTAACATGCTTTTAAAGGTGACTAATGTTCAATATTAATTTTGTCTCACCCAGTATAACTTTTTGATCAAGTTTTAATTTGATTTAAAGTACAATAGTTAATTTAACTACATATTAGGCTATACCGGGTAAATTCCAGTTTAGGTAGCTTTTATTGAAATTTAAAAATTGTTCTTTATTTCTAGAAAATGTTAAATATGTCAAAACCTTACATTTTAGTCATATACTTCTCTTATAAAACTCACCTATATTTTTCTCCCAGAATCCGAAAATCAATTAATATATAGAGTATTCCGTTACACAAAACAAAACTTTGATATGTAACTTTTTTTGAGGACACCCTGTAGAACTCTCTATATTTTTAAAAAGTGCTCTGAATCACCCTACATATGCTCACAAAATTTCATTTCAATACAAACAGTCGTTCTCCTTGGAGACTCCGCGGCGTATGAGAGGCGCCACCCTGTGTTATTACGAAACACAGTTCCTGAAAAGTATCTGTCAATACTGTCACCAAATTAACCAGCTCAAAAATATTGTTTTTTTTTCTGGTTTGTTTGTCAAATATATGTGATTGAATACATGGATAAAGGAAGCGCGTTTAGATTGGAATGCTCGGCTTGCCGCTAAAACTTATAATTGTTTTGGAGCGCATACGTTGTCGGGCGCCGCTATAGCGGTTACCAAGAACAACCATAAACAAGATCAGAAATAATTTTCTCTTGTAAAAGTCAGAATCTTCAAAAATTATAAAATCTTTCAAAATTTAAACCGCCCTCATTGAAAAAATACCGGAAAGTTTTTCGGAATTTATCAAACCCGTGATAATTGTGAAACAGTGGCATTAAAAACTTAAAAAGTTGTGTGAACTGTGAACTGCAAAAACCATCGTGTATCGTGGCATAACGTCCGTCATTTTGCAATGTTTCATAGGTATTTTATACATGTCCTTATATAAAATAAAGTTTCTTATAGGCAACACACTGTATTTTATTTAACAAATTAAAATAAAATAATAATAAATTTGAATAAGTAATATTTGGCGACATAATTCCGGAAAAAGCTGAACCGCTCCGAAATAATCACAAGCTTTTGAGAGTGACTGATTTAAGAATAGCGCCAAATAGGCCCTAACCTTACCTTCAAATCTAAACTTGTTTCTTTTATCTATGATTAAATCTCAAATTGAACAGCACAAAAATACTATTTTTCTGGTTCATTTATCAATTATACAGGGTGAGTTTTAAATAGATATAGTCTGGTAGATATCGATAAAATAACCAAGTTATTCAAGTTTGAAAATTAAAAAAATATAATATTTTTAACAAATTTTGAGAGCCACCGATTTTTTTCTGTATTTGCATCCTTTTAGTGCCGTAACCATGGTAATATCAGACATTAAACAAGATAAAAATTGCGGTGAACAGGCAGTTCTAAAAAGTTTCCTAAAATATACCGGAAAATTTAAAAAATGCACGATTTTCAACATCTTTTTTTCGCGCAACCATAGACGTGTTCCTGGGGTCGAAATATACCACCCCTTAAAGTGAATTTCCTTCACTCGCACCTGGACTTCCTTGAAAATCTAGAAGCAGCCTTGGAAGAAAACGAGGAATGGTTCCATTAAGGTATCGCCAAGATCGAAAAGATATTTTCAGGGAAACGGAATGCAAGCATGATGGCGGACTACTGATGCTTTTTTAGGACGAGAAGGTGTTATTGGTACCTCAGTGTGTTAATAAAAAGCATGCACGAAATAAAGGTAGAGAAGGTTTTATTTATTATTGTTTACAGTGAGAATAATAATTCTTTTCATCTCTTCAAATTAAATTCGTATCCATAAATATTTGGATTTAGGATGTCATTTTACATAAGATTCAGAAGGAATGGAACCAGTTCTCAAGAAAATTTTTTGCAGATCATTGGTAACATACGTCATGAAGCTAGACTAGTTTCTGAAAGACAATAAACCTTTGCGGCCACTGTGGAGGGTCTTATAGTCTCCTCGTCCATCACTTTGATAGACGTTCTAGTTAAAATACCCAAGGAAACAGAGAGCCAAGTTTAAATACTCTTCCAACATCAAAAATAAACTTTAACCAGGTCCTTCTCATCGCATATCTCTAGCCGCATAGTTTTCAAGCAGAAACAACTAAAACTCGCCGTTATATTGTTATTCAAATTAACGGTAAGACGAGGTTCGTATAGGAATCTCCCCTAATGCACAATTCGAAGAGATTTATCCTGAAACAATGGTCGCCTATCGGGGGATGTTAGGCTGATAAATTTGGTCGCTTTTCGCGTCTTTTGTGTTTTCCTACCCTTATCGCTGATCGGGTTTTGTCGTGTTTGTGAGAAAATTCAAGTCTCTTCACTTTTCTTTTACGTCGTGTCGATGATATGCAAGAATTAATGTAAATGCCTTTATTGTCAAAAAATTTTTCAATTTGTAGACAAAGGTAAACTAACAAATAAAGTAGAAAAAAAAAACAAGGTACACAAACAAACAAACAAAAGATAATACAAAACATTATATAAATAATATTGTCAGTCTTATTGTTAAAATAAACATTTATAAATGTTTACAATGTCAAAGAACAAAAAATTTAAAATAATATTCAAAAATATTTAGCCAGTTTATAGCAAAATATCAATGACCTCTAAATAAATTAATTTCGATGTCATTAGCAAATATAGCAATAGCAAACATTAGACCAGTGTTTTCAAGATCAAATTCGATTTTCAATTCAAATATAATTTACGGCGTAGAAAGCCTTGTCTAGTAAATAAGAGTTCAATGCTTTGCGAAATGAAAAAAATGATGTTATGGGTTTGATTTGAATTAAGAGTTGTGCAGAAAAATAAGCAATTTAAAATGAATAATAATTCAAGGTTGTTTCTTCTACGTAATCGTAGATGGAGTTAAAAGCAAAGTGGGATTCTATCTTTGAATAAAAAGATTAAAAAAGGAGTATAATGCTATCCATGTATTCATGCATGGTCAACGGAAAGAGGATTCTAGGGTGTGGATCCTTGATAGTTCTGTTTGACGATTCATTTGACACATTTGAATTTGATTTGAAATTTTGTGGATTTTTCAGTCTTTACTGAGCTTATTTTATGTTATTTATTATTTATTCTACTACTGATAGTTGTTTAAAGGTAGTAAATCTAGAAGGAAATAGTGGCAGAACTTAAATTAACAGTAGCACAGTATACTAAAATCGAGGCATGGTAATTTTTAAATGTAAATATCTTGAAAACCGTTTGCGGTTTCGAACTAAACGAAGAGCACTGTTTTTACTTAAAAAAAGTCCTAGCTTTTTAAGTAATTTGTTGAAATTACTGTATCTATAAGGGTAAAAGAAGTACCACCAGTCCAGGTCAAGGCGACAAAAGTAAACACGATTTTGTGACAAAAACAAGACAAACTTGCGACAAAAAATGGGTAATTCTGACAAGGCAAACTTGAGACAAATTGCCCACACCGCAAGGACAAAAGTACCACAAAGGCAAAAGTTTAGTTGTTGCTTATGAGTTTTATTAAACATGTGTGATTTCACTGGTCTCCTAATGTTGGCAGCACATGCCATCCACACTGCGCCGACAACTTGTAAAATATACGAACAAAACATAGACACTTTGATCTTTATCGACTCGAGACGCGACATTGAAAAGTCTCCGAATTTTGAAACAAAATAAAAATAA
Organism: Sitophilus oryzae; assembly: GCF_002938485.1. Taxonomy (NCBI): domain Eukaryota; kingdom Metazoa; phylum Arthropoda; class Insecta; order Coleoptera; family Curculionidae; genus Sitophilus; species Sitophilus oryzae. The sequence goes on from NW_022146695.1 coordinate 1,639,313, forward strand.
GACAAAAAAAAAATGAGAGCGTAATTAGAGCGTTGTTAGGTGCAATAACATTCAATAACTTAACTTTCCCTGATATTCAACTCTTCCGGAACTATATTTTATAGGTTTATAATTTCTGACACGGATTTGATCAAAAACAAAAATAAATTGAAGATTTAAGCAGTTCGACGGAACAAGTGAGTAAACAAAGTGCTCGTTAAATAATAAAAAATTAAATTTTTACATTTAATTTTGATTAGACATATTTACTATGAGGATAAAACATAATTTGCAATATTAATGGTATACTTTTTTTAATCAACTAGTGATTAAGTATTTTATGTACATCTTCTAAAATTATAATTAAGTACCTTAATTAATTTCGTTATAGCCGAAATAGTTCCAATTATGCCTCACTAGCAAAACCGGTGATTAAAAATATAATCGCTACCGAAGTTGAACTTATCTAAAATGATTTTTAACTGGAATAATAAATTATAATACAAGTTAGATTCTGAAGTTATCAAAATATTTACTTTTTTATTTTTATTTTTATAATTTTCACAAATTATTCTTCCTACTACTTTTAGAATAATTAAATGATAAATTTTTCGTATACTCGCTATTTAAATCCGTGTATTTGTACATATATGCTAGTTGTTTACGATATTTTCCGATGGTGGCAGCACCGGCGGAGTATGCACTAAACCTATACAAATTTTTTCAATCGTGTCATAGTATCGATTTGAATGTTTTTTTCATTTTAATATCTTTTTTAATATGCTTAATTTAAACCTGTTAAGATTGTGACTGGCGAAATCATTATTCCTCCGCAAATATTCGAAATATTATTTGGAAAAGACGCGAAGGCGCTTTATAATTAAATCCGGCACAATCCAGAATAAAACAGCAATAAACGGGAACAATCGGCGAATGGCAGGTGCAATTTCCGTCATTAGGCGACAGAAACAGGCGGTGGCGTCAGTCGTCAGGCCTGAAATTATGGTTAGTAATTAAATTGTACGTTCTGAATCTCGCGGCTTTGGCTAATGACCGATAATGGAATGTATCGTCGGTGGAGAAATCATTTTGAATAGAGCAAAAGCTTAGTGTTGTTTAGTTTCGTTTAGAAAATCCGTATCTTTATAAAAGAGATATTTAAAATGTCATAAATATAGGAAATTCTAATTATAGTAGATTGTATCGGAGGAGAGAAGTTAATCACCGCGAGTTTAGAGATCTACTGTGGCCCCCTTTCTTGAGTTATAAATCATCATACAGTCTCAGGGCTTTAACAAAAGTCAGTATCTGAGGCGGTTTTACAGAGGTTAGTTTCCTATCCTATTGGCACGATTGGTTGTTATCTCGGCGCACTCAGTGATGAGATGTTCTGGTGTTTCCCCACTTTTCCACATAATCTGCATTCGCCGTTTTTTTTAGCTTCAATCTATTGAGATGTTCATTGTAGTAAGAGACAGTTAAAAACCCTGTGACAATCCAAAGATTGAATCCAAAGAGTTCTTACTTAAATCAAAGAACATTTTTGTTTGAACACACACAATTGAATATTTTGATAGCAATTGGTGCCATAACTATGTCCATTTTGATTTAAATTATAAATATAGTATTATTAACTAAACGTGGTGCCCGGTGGCGTAGAGGTACAGCTCTCGTCTACCAATCTCAAGGTTGTCGGTTCGAATCCTACGCCCGGCATTTCATCAGCCGACTATTTTTATTAAAATAAAAATAATTTGGGTACCTAGGTCGACTCAGCCTTAAATGAGTACTTGGGATTCACAATCCTGACGTAATAATAGGCGGTTGAAGCGTAGTGCTAGCCACATTATCTTTCTTGTATACCGAATAGGTCTAGCATGGCAAGCTGTACCGTGCTACTCCCAAGGCGTTAAACGCTATATACGGGAGCTATTATTATTAGTATTATTATTAACTAAACGTAGGTAACTACAATCAGATATAAATCAGAAGATACCAAATAAACTTTTAAAAATTATCAAGTTTCCATTTTCAAGCCATATTTATTTATTTATCTCATGATATTTTGATTCGTTTTGACACTTTAGTTCTTGGTTTAAGTTAATTGTAATGTAATACTTTAAGCCTAAATATTTTTACTACCAGACCTTGCAGTCGAAAATTATGCTTTTTAGAACCGTTTGTATGCTCAAGTGTTCAAGATGCTGAAGTAGTTTAACAGCTGTTGCAAAAAAAACTCATCGCAACCTTATTAAGATTCTTTGAAGGGGAAAACGGTATTAATTGCACTTTATGTTCCTTAAGTGCTGTTAAGGAGATATGAGGTGAGCTTTGTTCAGGTACATACATAATAACTGTTTTCTAAAATATTTTGATTAAAAGAAAATATGTAAAAGTCGACAACGCTGTACCGGTCAAGCCTAATCACGTGACTAAACGTTTATTTGATATGATCTATAGAGTTAGGGTCTTTCATGGCTGGGTTTAGGTTCAACGAATAACATACCCTAACTGGTAGAACCGGGTACAATATAGACTACCTAGCAATAGGTACCCAACAAGGTACCCAACAATATATAGGTACCCATTATAGGTACCCAACAAGTCAGGGAACATTTCGACATACGACATTTAAAAAAGTGGCAGAAAATACAATCCCATCAAAAACATAGAATGTAAAAAATGTCTCGCAACACAATTCTTCCACTATAAAAAGTTGTGAGATCCCATGTAAAACCAAAGCAGTGTATTTTATTTAGGTTCTCTTTAAGCACCTATTCAACAATTTTGTTACAAATTGTTAGTAGGTACCAATATTAATAATCTTTATTTCTGTAATAATTATAAGGATTTCGCAAATGCACCATATGATATTCTATACTAATTAAAAATCTTTATTTTTAAGGGCACTGTTTAGATTTACTTAGTAACCGAAATGCTGGTTATTCTTTTATAATGATTATAAAATATTTAATTATAATTATTAAAGAAATAAAGATAACTACTATTGATACTGATAATATGCTGATAATATTTTAGATAGATGGAGCAGTGCCTTTATACAGGGTGTTTCAAAACAAATGCGAAAAACTTCAGGGGGTGATTCCTTGTTCAAAATAAAGGGTAGTTTGCTTAATAAACGTTGGTTCAAAAGTCAACCATTAGGGAGATATCGCGGTACAAAGATGGCGGAAAAATAATGTTTTTATTTTTTATCTTGAAAACGAAAAGCTATAGACTAATGAAATTTTATGGAAGCATTACTGTTACGAAAACACATTTTCTGGTAAATTTTTTCACTTTTTTAAAATGAGTGGAAAGGGTTGATATAAACTACCCCTATCATTCTTGTTAACGAAATTTACAGAAAAATCTTATCAAACACATACAAAAAACACCGATTTGAAATTAAAAAATAAAATGTAAAGCATTACATGTCAGAACAAAAAACATTTTTAGATAAAGAATCTAGTGGGCTGCTGTAATTTTTTAGGATGTTTCTAATATTATTTTATTTGACATTACTCTACTGCAATACGTTATTATCTTACGATCAATTAATTATTCCGAAGCCTTTTTTCTTTATCTAAAAATGTTTTTTGTCCTGACATGTAATGTTTTACAATTTATTTTTTAATTTCAAATCGGTGAGTTTTATCAAAAAACACAAGAGATAAAAAAGTTTCTAAATAAACTAAACTATCCAAATTAATTTTTTTGCATTTGTTTACAGTTGAGGGTTGGAACCTTTGGTGTTACACAGCAAAATAAAAACACTAAATCACCACAGTTCTAACTAACAGTTTATAATCATCTGCTGATGATGCTAACATGGTTAGCGAAACGCGCGTCCAGTGTAAAAGTAAAAGTGTTTTGGTGTATTGTGGTGATTTAGTGTTTTTATTTTGTTTTGTTGCATTTGTTTAATAATATTTTTCTTTAAATTTCGTTAACAAGAATGATAAGGGTAGTTTATTACAACCCCTTCCACTCATTTTAAAAAGTGAAAAAAATTACCAGAAAGACTGTTTTCACAACAGTAATGCTTCCATAAAATTTCATTAGTCTATCGCTTTTCTTTTTTGAAGATAACAAATAAAAACATTATTTTTCTGCCATCTATGTACCGCGATATCTCCCTAATGGTTGACTTTTGACCCAACGTTTACAAACAAAACTACCCTTTATTTTTAACAAGGAATCACCTCCTAAAGTTTTTCGCATTTGTTTTGAAACACCCTGTATAAAAATCCAAATTTTAAACAATTTTATCACCGGTCCTCCTATTACCATCGCCGGAAAGTCAGTTACCGGTAACGGCTAGAGAGCTAACGTTTGATCCATAAGGATATTTCGGGATTTTTCATTTTTTCCTTTCATTATAAGCTTAATGCTACCTAAAATTCAAAATTTGAAGTTTGTAACACTTCTAGAAGTACAGCTGGTTCCAAAAAAAAATGAATACGACTCTTTACACATTTTTATTATTTCGGGCAGTATATTCTATGATTCTGACGTTCTGAAAAATTTATTTGCCACTTTGTCAGAAGCAAAGTTGTTTTACACAATATCGCAATCACCTTAACATGTCAAAATACTTGACACATAAATATACACTGCTCAAATATTCGAAAAAAAATGTGTAGAGTCGTATTCATTTTTTTTGGAACCAGCTGTACCTTAGAATTTTGATGGCGGTGAGCGACTAGTTTGACTAGAAAAAATTCATTGTTGGTACATTTATATACAAATAAAATCAGAAGAAACCGCTTCGATTAATTCCAGTTTTCTAACTTTTTCTCGACTGGAAACTCAATTACCGGTAGCGGTTAGACAGTTAACTTTTAATCCATAAGGATATTTCGAGATTTTTCATTTTTTCCTTTGGTTATAAGCTTAAAACTACCTAAATTTTAAAATTTGAAGTTTGTAACTCTTTTAGAAGTACCTTAAAATTTTGATGATGTGTCAGTTAGTCAATGCCGAAATTAAAGAAATTTGACAAACGATAATTCATAAACTATGAGGTATAATTACTAGATATTTTGGTAATCTAGCCAGCTATAGTATGTCCTTATGTGTAGTGAAAATTAATACTCTTGCTTTATCCACAACGAAGTTACAGGGTGGGTGAAAAGTGCTCTTAATACCTTCGAGAAAAGAATGGTACGGCTGTGCTCGATGGCACTGCCGTGCGCCCAGATTTACCTGTGAATTAAAATAGCATACACAACTGTCCCTGTCATATATCCTCTTGTTGGATAATAGACTATAACATAGACTTAAAATAAAATATAGACTACACTATTTACATCTCAACGCGAACAAACAATATTTTTTGCACACATGTTTACTTCTGGGTACAGTCGACCGAGCCTTCCTCATCCAGCCTATGTTGTCACGTCTTTAATATTATCAATATTTTTTTTCTTGTTATACACATATATTGAGATATTAATACTACAGTTTAATAAAGTAGGTTTTAATATTCCATAGGTGTATTAAATAGTCCTTATACTACTAAATTATAAATCGGATACTGTTTAATAAGGATAAGTTCTTTACAATATGACAACACCGATTAGAGGCGAGGGAGCCTATTCATTCATTTATTACATTGTAGTACGTGTCGCACGTGTGCGGCAAACCTTTGTTGCCGCTATCTCCCCGGCTGTATTAACGCATTTTCTTAGCTTGTAGTCCTTAAATGTTTATTTTATTGACTTTTTCTGTTCAAAAACTATAAAATATGGTTCGCCAGTGCCAAATTTGCAAGAAATTTGACTTAAATAATAAAATAATCCAATTAAGTCTTGAAACCTCTTCAGAATCTAAAATAACATACAAGAATTTTAAAATGATATTACATTATGAAACAATATTTTTTAATATACCGGGTCGTCTCAAAAGTGGCTCACCCCTATAACTTTTTTATTTTTTCAGATACAAAAAAAATTGTATGTTAGTAGGTAGGTATATGACATAAATTAGGATTTATTGACGTATTCAATTGTTTTTGGTCTCTTCCTGTTTCACCGAAATGATTACATCTTTTGATTTTTAAAGGCACCCTCGGTATATTGCTACTTTATTCGATAAAAAATGACACTCTGAATAGAATGACTATCATATGTCAACTTTTGACATTGTCGCTTAAAAACAAATCGTATTTTAAATTTCAATCTAGGGTGCCATGGTGTTGTTAAAAACACTAAGTTTTAATCAAGGAGCCTTGGAAAAATAGTTTTGATCGTCTAATGGGTTTCGTGTCTTGTTTAGGCCGGTTAAAAGATGTACAAATCGTAGTTTTAATCATACATATGTCAATTTTTTCAAATGGAACAAGGGAGACTCATTAGCATATTTGGAAAAAGCATTTTTTTATGAATATATTGATACCACACACTTGGTATTTCGAGTCAAATTGTCGTTATGAACCGCGTGTTACAATTACAATTAAACCATATGCGAAAATGTCAAAAGTTGACATATTATGCTATGTCATTCTATTCAGAAATCAATATTATTATTAAAAATTAAATTGTTATCATTTTCTATCGAATAAAGTAGAAATATACCCAGGGTGCCGTTTAAAAATTAAAAGTTATATTCATTTCCGGTGAAACAGGAAGTGACCAAAAACAATTGAATGCGTCAATCAATCCTAATTTATGTCATATACAACATAACATAACTATTTGAAAATATAAAATTTTTTTGAGGATGAGCCACATTTGGAACGCACCCGGTATAATAAAGACAGTACCGTGTTAAATAAATGTAGTTTTCATATTATCCACTTCCTATCACCTTCCTTGCTTTAATGGAACAGATTTATGTTTTCTCTAATTTACATAATACATAATAAGACATAAAGATCATATTTTTTTTTCTCTCCCTGTCGCCGATTCTATTATATCTGTGAAATATATCCTGTTTTGATTAATATTAGGGGTTGTAAATGTTTGACTAAAATTAATAATTTATTATTAATTTCAAAAATTACGTAATTTCGTTAATAAAATTTCTTCTATAACGTGTATTTTATTATTTTTAATAAAATTTCTTCTATAACGTGTATTTTATTATTTTTATCCTTTTTGGACTCTAAGACGTTTTTTTCTAAACTTTTATTCAAAAAACCTGTCCTAAATCTTAATAAAATATAAAAAAGTTTAAATACGATATATTTTTAATTTAATTATAGCTTCATTAAAATAAAAAAGTTACCCGGCTATGATACGGAGAGTTCAGGTGTACTTGAGAAACGAAAGACAGTGTTGTGTTTCTCGGCAGAGTCGTCAGGGAACGACCGTTATGACAGAGACAACCTATCTATCGCTCGTGTCGCACTCGTTATAACCTAAAACAATAACACAACAATAACAAGACGTTGTCTGACCGCATGTTCCAGCTATTTATGAATGAGATGCTCAGTCTATATTTTATTTTAAGTCTATGGACTATAACGTCTGTGAGCGCCTTTATGACAGATTTAAATCTGAAACGTGCAGAGGCGGACCAAAGACGACGGACGGACGCTAAATCTATTATGTTTGTCGTAAAAATCGATAGTTAACGGTTAAGTTTGTCCCGCAGTAGCGTCCGAGAGTCGATTTTAATTCAATTTAAGTTCCGTCGAGACGGTAAACTGTCCGATCAATATGGCGCACCCGGTCAGTCGGAAGCAAGAAAATATTCTCGGAACGAACTTGCGGCGGATTTATTGCTTACCTTTGCGGAGACGAGAAATAATGATAAAAGTTCCTTTGTTATTCGGTTCGGTGGGGCCATTTTTCTCAACGTCGGATGACGACGGCCAATAAATTCTGTAAGAAAAGCATATAATAGATCTTTAATTTTAATTACTTTAACGTACTGATGAACAATCAGCTCTGTATACCATATATAGGGTTCAGAACCGGGAAATCCCGGTATCCAAAGCACGGGGAATTCCCGGTTCTTTTGAAACATCAAAGAACCGGGACTCGAAATTATTAATTCCCGGTTCTTTCGGTACTTTCGGGACTCGGTAATAATAATTAAAAACATATTTTTTGTTACATGCGAAAGGCTTTTGATACTTTCTAGCGGTCGAAATCAAACTCTTCTAAATAAGTAGTGATTATCTAGTGATGATGTAATCTTACTGTTCCTATTTCTGAAGTTATTTTGAAGTTTCTATAATGTTTATTAGCAATTATTGAGGTTTAAATATGATATTTTATTATTTAGTATAATATTACTGAATGTATAAGTTATATTTTTTTGTGTTATGTTTTTATAGATATTTGCATGTTTAATTGAAAATGTTAAGTCTTTTTCTAATTTAGTTAAGTTGATTTCGAGGTTGGTTGATGTTGTTTGATGTAATTTTTAACCTACCTATGTGTTTTCTTTATCTTTTTCGCTTGTGTTCATGTCTACTTTCTCATGACTTAATAATTTGAAATTATTTTTATTTGAAACTCAACTTTTTTAACGATTTTACTTTTGAAAACCATCGCTTGCTTGCTAATTGACGAACTCCACAATCGTTAAACTGAAATATTTTAGTACGGTTCTAGAAACTCTAGTTAATACTACCAATTAGGGTCAATGAGATCTTTTTGGCCATCACAGTGTAACGTTTTTAGTTCGTTACGTGTCTTTTTTATATATAATATATGATGTCTGGCCTATCATCACAGGATTCCGTATCGTTCAGGCCTGATAATTTATTTGACGCGCTTGGCGTAATTTTTACGTTCTCTAATCCACAACCCTGTTATCGCTCTGTGGAGGCGCTGTCAACATCGCTTCTGTCAACTCTCTGTGCTGTGGACTGACTTATGCTTTTAGCGCTCTGTAGCCTAACCTAACCATCCCGGCTTTTAGAAATGGTGATTATTTAAATCTTGCTGTATAATCTGAATCAGCTGCTATTTCAAAGCAACAGGTAAAGATGAAATATTATCCTTTTAGATTCGATATTATTACTGCATATTTTTAGGGTAGAGTTTTGGATGTCCCAACTTAACTTGTATTTGTATTTTGCTGGCACGTTGGCGTCCCTTTTCTTTTGTCCTCCAGAATGTTACATGGAAGAAAGGACAGTTTCTTTGTTTATTATTGAGCCCTCGGAAGTAATTCGAGGTAGGTTCATTTTGTTTATTAGACCTTGTTTGATTTTAAACAAGAGTTTCGTATTTTTAGGGTCTTATGGACATTATCTTATGGATGTACATTGTCTTATGGACGGACTGTGTCCAAGGTACGGGTAGTGTTCCCCTGTACCGTTATCTTATGGACGGACTGTGTCCAAGGTTATAGTCCTAAGTTATGGTCCAAGGTTATAGTCCTAAGTTATGGTCCAAGGTACGGGTAGTGTTCCGTTGTACCATTATCCTATGTACGGATGTCCTGTGGACGAGTGTCCCCATTAGGAATGATTTTTCTTGCATATAAAGTGCCTCAGCGTGGATGTAGCTTGAGCCCCATGCTGCTTCGTTCTCATCCATAAGCTAGTTAGTAGTTACGGCTGTTCCAATTCATGGTGTCCTCATTCTGGGCCCTTTTGTTGTATTGGATGGCCGAGTACAGAGATGCGAGACCATCTCACGCTGTTACTGTTTGAAGCAAGATTACATAAACAACAGCTAAGTGTAGATTTAAGTTCTAGTTTTACATTTAACATCTAAAACATTTTCAGTCTTAACTTAACGTACATTTTAAATAATATCGTACAGACTATATTTAGTGGTTAGAGTATTAAGAACATTTATGTCGATTTAATATTTAAAATATGATTTAGATCTTAGGTTTCATTACATTACGTCCTGTAATGGTATTACTTTAATAGATATTTAGTACAACTCTTAACACCATTTTTTTTTACATATAACCACTATATATTTATTAGAATTCTACAATGTCATGTACCAGCAAAGAACATCATGAAATATAGTCATTAGTTTTAAGTAATATACAACTGTGTTTTTTTTTCTCTGTTCATGCCTGGCGCTCAATATTTATAATTTCGAGTTATTATTGTTAATTAGTTCTTTCCAGTGAAATATCTTATCCACGACTGCTCTACCAACGAAAAGCTGCCGTTCGCAGTGGTAATGTTTATAAAAAACGCTACAACAGAACCGGGCCTCAGTAACAATAATTAAAAAATTATTTTTTTGTTAGGTGAGAAAATCCTTTATTACTTTCTAGTCGAAATCAAACTCTTCTAAATATGTAATGATGCTATTTCTTATTGTTCTTGCTTCTTTTCTCTTTTGAAATTCCTATAATATTTATTATGTTATGTTTTAGTAGCTATTTGCATTTTTAATTCAATATTTTAGAGCTTTTGTCTCAAATTCAGTTAAGTTGGTTTATGTTCTTTGATGTCAAATTTATGTTACATATACTTTTTTCTTTACTTGTGTTCGTGTTAGTTTTTTCATGACTGATTACTTAATAATTTCATATTATTTTCATTAAAATTTCAATTTTTTATCCATTTTACTTCGAAAAACCATCCCTTGCTTTCTGATTGATGAACTGCACCACCATTGAACAAAAATTAGTCAGTACAGAAAATACCGAAAAAAAAACGGAAAATCCCGGTTCCCAAGAGGCGTGATGCCGAAATTCCCGGTTCCGAAAAACAGCTCCGGTTCCGGTTAGTATGTTAAGACTGGTTAAGAAAGCACCGTGTGTGGATTCCCTTATGGATTTAACGTAGTCTTGAGTCCGCCACTGTAAGTTCTAGAATTAAATCTTTAAGATTTTCAGAGATTATTTTCTTTACTTAGAATATCTAGGAGAATTGCTTATAGGATTAGAATAGAGTTCTAGAACTTCAAGAATTATAAAATAGGTACTTAAATTTTAGCAAATCCGGGGTTAAATTAAATATAATTTTTATTGTTGTCGATCCAATAATATATAATAAAATTAAATTTATATATAATAAAACAATAATATATAAAAAATTAATAAAAATTCCCTTACATAGATTTGTTGAACTGTTAACATTTATTTTTGATAACAACTACTTTCAATACCAAGATGAGTTTTATCAACAGATATATGGACTGGGAATGGGTAATTGTTTATCACCGATTTGTTCTGATTTAGTTATGCAGGATTTACAGGATCAATGTATTAAAAAACTTCCTTTTCAATTGCCGTTTTTAAACGTTATGTTGATGATATTATAACTTCAATTCCTATTAATCAAGAACAAAGTATATTAGACATATTTAATTGTTATCACCCTAAACTACAATTTACATTGGAGAAAGAAATAAACAACAGCATAGCATTCCTTGACGTGAGACTAATTAGACACAATCAATTAATAGAGACAGATTGGTATCACAAGCCGACATTCTCTGAGAGATTTCTCAATTATTCGTCCGAACATTCTTTGAAACAAAAATTAATGTTATTAATAACCTGAAAATCAGAGCTACATCACTATCATCAATTAATTTTCATAATAAAAATTTAAAATATATCGAAAGCATGTTGATTAAAAATAATTATCCAATATCTATGATTAAAAAAATTCTTAACAAGAAAACCGTTGTAAAATCTACTAACCAAAATGATAGAGAAGTTTATTGTAAAATACCTTATATCGATTGTCTGTCAGAACAAATTAAAAACACATTTAAGGGTCATACTACAAAAAAACAGGAAAAAATAAAAATTACAACAAGGAGTCATAACACCATAAAGAGACGGTTCTTTCAAAAACAAAATCAAAGAATAAAAAGAACTGAAATCCGCATAATATATAACATTCCTTGTACTCAATGTCCTAAAAGCTATGTTGGGCAGACCGGTAGATATTTAAAACAAAGATTGAATGAACATAAAAATGATCAAAGGAACTTTCTTTTGAAATCTAATCCTACCGCATTAGTAGAACACAAAATAGAGACAGGCCATAACTTCGATTTTGACAATACCACTATTTTACAAACACAATCTAATTATAAGAAAAGATTATTTGCAGAGATGATAGAAATCCAAAAAAACAAAAATTGCGTTAATAAAAGAACAGACGTAGAAAACCTGAGTACAGCATATTTTAATATTCTTTCAAAAATTAAATAATATAACTTCAAAATAATGGTTTAAATCCAAATAATATTTTTATATGTTTCTTTTTTCAACTGTTCTTTATCTCCAGGTAAAAATTATATTAGTATTTTATCAACTAGAATAAGTGCTCTCTGTATACGGTCAACGTAGGTACATCTGCACTGCTTGTCTGTGAAAGGAAAATATTTTCGTGATATTTCTCTATACATAATTGTGTTATATGTGTTTTTTTTTATGTAAGTGTGTTATGTGTTTTAAAAGGAAAAAAAGGGATATATACCACTCCCCTCTATACCATCCGTGTATTAATGGATATGACTAAGAAAGTCCAGATTTAAATGTGAGTAACATATACATATATTTTATTTAATTGTTAACATTAGGGTAGTTTTACCAATTGTATATGTGTGGAATTCCACTGATATGTATTTTAAGTTGTTTGTTAAAATTCTTGGAAAAACTTTTATTTGATTGTATTTTTGCTCTCTTAACTTTGTGGTGTCCTGAAGATGCAAATAAATTTTGCGAAACGTCGACAAATTTAAAACAAAGGACTTCTGTTGATTTCTTTCGATCCTAATCCAATTTATAAAAAAAGAACACATTATAAATTAAATATTGATATAGATGGATTCAAGTTATGGTCGTAAATTTTGTGTGCCATATTGTTTATAGTTCACCTACAGGGTGACAATTTGGAAACGAAGATAGTATTTAATATTGCCTCTACCGATGATAGTATGAAAATTTGGCGAGAGAGAAAAACGTCAATTTACATATCAAGGGTGACAATTTTTGAGGCATTTGTTGTCGTGTTACTTTCAACTCCTTGACCTCCAGGGCACCTACCCCTAAAATTTTAAATAGCAACCCCTATTTCTTTTACCATTTTTGTGTTTCTTATAGAATTCTACATAAACTGCATTATTTTTTTTGAGAATTTTTGAAAAAGGAACACAAAAATGGTAAAAGAAATAGGGGTTACCATTTAAAATTTTAGAGGTAGGTGCCTTGGGGGTCAAAGGGTTGAAATTAACACGACAACAAATGCCTCAAAAATTGTCCTCCTTGAAATGTAAATTGGCGTATTTCGCCAAATTTTCATTCTATCATCGGTACAGGTAATATTAAATAATGTTCGTTTACAAATTGTCACCCTGTATAGTTAGAACTCCGTGTAAAGATATTTTAGAATATTTATTACATAGAAAAGGCTACTACGAGTTTTATTTAATTTTTCTGAAGATAATACGACTTGTCAAATAGGTATACTATTTACTGAAGGCTCTCTCCGTTCTAAAGGAAAATTCCATAGTTCATATTTTTATATGAAATTATTTGAAATATTTGATTAAAATCCTCTTCCGGTAAAGGTAAAGAATAAAAATTTGAAGAATTTATTGAATTATTTTACAAGACCTAAGGAAAACTAAATAACCCTTTTATCGTGACATAAAAATGTCATAATATTTTAAAATTTTCATAAGTTTTTAAATATTTTTACAATGGTTAATTTAGAAAAAAAATTACATTGTTTAAATTTATAGTTATTAATGATACAAGTTCGATACGAACATCATAATGAAACGCGTGTAACGTTAAGTTAGTTACACAAGTTAGGTTAGGTTTGGTTTGGTTACACAAGTTTCATTAAAAAGTTCGTATCAAACGTGTATCATTCAAAATTTAATCTACGCCGCGACACGAGGGACGATCCAAAGAGATTTGATTTAATTTAAAATATCAGAGATATCCCCATAAAATTAAAAAAAAAGTTAAAAATTATCAGGTGCCCATATTAGTCGACGCCGTGGTAACCGTGCTTGTTGATTGTTTCCATTTTGACTTTGACAACTCAATTATTGATGTTCAATTTTGAGTTAAACGTTCAGTTTTAGCAAAAAGCAAAAAATAGTATTAATATGGGTGATCTAATTCTGAAAGTGTCCCTTCGGATATTGAAGGCATTGCGCAAAACGTTGTCGATTCCCTACTTCCCGAAAAATCAAGACAAACGTACGAGCAAGCCTATGTAAAATTTGAAGATTGGTGTAAAGGGAAAGGAATCAAGAATAGTAGTAACGAAAAGGTTCTCCTGGCATATTTTAAACATCTTTCAAAACATAGGAAGGCTTCATCATTTTGGGTATATTATTCCATGCTACGTTCAGTTATATCAGTGAAGAAAAATACAGACATTAGTAAGTACCTCCATTTAATTGCATTTCTAAAAAGAAAATCGGAAGGATTTCGGTCAAAAAAATCGAGAATTTCAAGAAAAGAAGACATAACTCGTTTTTTGTTGGAAGCCGATGATAAAACTTATTTTCTGACAAAAGTTTCATTGATAGTGGGACTTGCGGGAGCCTGCCGGCGTATCGAGTTGACAAATCTGCAGCTGCAAAATGTTAAAGATGAAGGACAATGCATTCATGCCATTATTCCATTTACGAAAACAAAGATATTACGAGATTTTTTTATAACGAAAAGGAATGTTGAAGGAATAAATATGGTGGAAATGGTTCGAAGATATAAAGCTATGCGGCCAAGCAACACAGAGCATACTCATTTTTTGTGGGGTACAGAAATGTATTAATACTTTAGGGAAAATGCCGTATAAAATAGCATTGTTCCTAAGTCTTCCAAATCCACAACAATACACTGGACATTGTTTCCGTAGATCGTCTGCGTCGTTGCTTGCAGATTCAGGAGTGGATTTATTAACTGTTAAAAGACATGGTGGTTGGCGCTCTAACACAGTGGCAGAGAGCTATATAGAAAATTCCAAAGAAAATAAGAAAAAAGTGTCCTGTAATATTTTGGGTAACATTTCTGGCAATGATGGGTCTTCAACAAGTTGAAGCACTCAGGAAATAAATTTACTTTCAAATAATTCAGCTCACTTGTCATCGTCTGGAAATAATTTAACCAATTGTACTGATATTATAATTAATGTTTACATTAAGTAAACGTATTTAGGTACCTTTTTTTGCTTGTTTCTTATTTTAAAATTTGCGTGTTATTATGAATTCATAATAGCACTAGTGCTATTAGCTTACTTCGGTTTCTCTTGTTACCGATTCTGAACCGTCCTAGAACTGTGATGCGTATGCAGAAGGAAATATGAAGACATTATTTCATTTGCGCATGCGCTGCAGAATTCTAGGACGGTTCAGAATCGGTAATAACACGAACCCGAACAAAGCTATTATGAAAGCCATAATGACATCCAAATGACAATGTTAAATGTGTCATAATGACATTGTCGTAGATTAAATACAATAAAACGCCACTGGATTAAATTAACTTATGAACTTTATTTAATATTTGCCAAGTAATTCTACACAGAAATAGTTTTTTTGCATGGAAGCTGCCTCTTGTAGTTATTGATTTGGTAAACCATTGAATAAAAGGATTATGTTAAGTAATCTTTTGAAAATCACTTATACAAGGTGCTACAAATTCGAGGTACGAGCATTGGTATTTCGGAAACCGTAATAGATACCAAGATGGTTAAATTGGGGCAAAGTTGCTCCTTGGGATGTTCACCAAGACGCCATCAAAAAAGTTTTAAACATTTCAAGGATTACTGAGTTTTTTGGAAAAAACGGATTTTATTTTTTTCTGACCATTTTATGATGTTTCAAATACAATTAGAAATATGACCACAAAACAGTGGATGGCAGTGGACGTCCCTGAAACGGAATACTGTCAAAAGAAAATAATAATACTGTCAACATCGAGGTGAGTCTACTAACAGGGCATTACAAGCTCGGTAGATTCTGTTATCTAGAAAAATAAACGGTACAACATTCTATGTCAGACCGATAACCTAGCACATGTTTAGTTCTTGATACCAGGCACTGATAAGGCATTGGCAAGGTTATTAGACTTTTTGTAAAAAGGATGAGATTGGGAAATGTAGTTGAGAGATTAGAAGACTACAATAGATTTAAAAAGATCGCAGTGGAACAGAACATTTTTCTCATAAAATCTATTCTGATCTAAATATTCTTTCTGTATAAATTTGTAATTATACGAAAAAAAGTAATCAATCCTGGGATGTTTAGATTAAACTTAAATAAACAACGAATCGGGGCAAAAGACTCAAACCTTATCGAAAAAAGTTTCAGCTCATATATTATAGCAGCGCTTCCAGAGAAGTTAAACAACAAAAATAGGGAGAAAAACTAATCGACTTTGGAAAAAAGGGGGCAAATAAAAGCCAGAAAAAAGAAAACCGTGTCGATGATAAGGTAAACTTTTTTCGATTCCAAATTCCAACTAACCAAACCGATACTTTTACCAGGATTTATATAAAACTTCTGTGGAAGCAAAAGTTGACGGGAAAAAGGCTGAGAAAAAGGAGTAAGCTTTCTTGAAAAACACAACAAATCTTCAATATATGGCTAGATTTAAATTTGGGATTGCATATTTTGACACCAAATGTTTTTTGATAATTATGTATTTTTCGAAAAAAATAGACATTTTTTAGTTTTTAGTTAAAAAATAGGGTCAAGTTTCATTTGGCCGAAATCTGTTAAAAAAGAAAAAAAACATTTTGTCATTTAGGTACCTCGGGGAGTATATTACTGAAAAAAATTTGCCGCGGAAACGCGTCACCAATTTTTGAATGAGATTTAAAAGTAACGAAATTACATACATGAAAAATTAATGATATTTCATGTTTTAGACGTCTTTGTAACTACTAATTCGAAAATGAAATTGAAAAAAATATATGAGATATATAAAAAATTAATATTATTTTATATTGTAGACTTATTTTTAAGCACCGGTACAAAAATGAAAATCTTCGGAAATGTTGTTTCACCACTATGCAGTGATCTTCTTCCCGACCTTTGACACAGATCAATGAATAATATCTATTCTTATCAACTTAATATCGCTAACAAATGCGAAAGTTAAAGAAAAATTGTCAATAAAGCACAAAAATGAAACCAAACCAAACCCTAAAAAAACAACCAAATTAAACCAAACTAACTAAAACCAAACCGAAAGTATGTAGAAAAGTTGAGAATACTATGGAAAACTTCGAAATATTGAAGATTTTCCCATTACACCGTCCTTATGATAAATTTCCGCGGAAAAAGTTATATAGAAAAGTTATAGCAAATTAGTAATCAAACAAAAAATGTAGTTTTTATCTTCCTATCACATTTTGGCAGTTCTAAACCCGGAAAATCAATGAAAATTATTGTGATAAAAATATATTTTCGAATAAAAATTAGTTCACATCGTTATAATAAATGGTTTTACGTCATTCTATAATAAAAAAAACTTATTAAAAAGTTTTAAATTTTAGTTAATAATAGAAAAATTAAAAACTTGAATTTTCTCAAAAATAAAGAATTTCCACGGCAAAAATCAAATTATGTAGTGCCAGTTTTCTTGTATAGAATCATCCTATAAATCGATATTCTACGTAACTGATTTCGGCTAAACGAAACTTGAGCCAAAAAATATAATATCTTGATAATATGGCAACGTAGGTAGTAGAATAAATTTAGTAGAACTAAAATCCAGAAAAAATCCAGTGGTTCTCAAAATTTAAGCGAAAAAACATGATATATAAAAATTGATTTTCTTTCTTGTAAATTTAATCTGCTATTTATGCGTCCATATTATGAAGATATGTTTTCTAACTAAAGTTAAAAAAAAACGATTTTTTTAGAAACTACAAATTTTCAAAAAAAAACGCGAAAGAAAAAATCATAGACATGTTTCTGCGGTCAAAATATACTGCCCCTAAAAATATTTGTAATTATTTAAGTCTCACTCTGTATATGTACGGTATTTTGTTGATATAATTTTGTATTAATTTACCTGAAAATATACCTGCCAAATATCAGGAGAAAATCAGTTCCGATATCCTACCAAATATGCAAGATAATCAAGCAAATAATATGGAAAGACATTGATTGAGGTTGAACGCCTGGATGGGACACCTGGATTTAGCAGCGGACTATAGTATATACTTGAAAATCGATTCCAATAAGTTAATCTAGATAGAAATGCAAATTATTAAAACATATTTGTTTAAATAAACCAAACTAAATTATTCGTAAATACATGAAGTAAGTAAAAAAACTTTTTTGTAATACCTAGAGAGTCTAGTACTTTATCTGGGAATATATGAAAATTGTTAGTAAAGTAGGTAAAGAAAATTTCCCTTAAAAACAAAATTAAAATTCTTTTGGCTTAGTTAAAATCATAACGAATTTAAAAAAAGTACAAAGAATGTTTATTTCAGAAATTATAAGTATATCTAAAGGAAACCTTGATATTTGCATTAAGGTATAAACATTTTACATTGATTTGAAAAACGTATATAAAATTTCTGTCGACAAAAGATGTCTTCATTTTTTTCTTTACAATGTAACATATTCCTCATTATTCCGACTCTAAATAAGCTATTTCCTTGGCAACAAAAAATATCAAAGGTTTTTTATTGGTATTTTGTGAATGTTTCAAATAAAACGGAATTTTTTAGTCAAACCTTTCTGAAGATAAACTAAAAGAGGTATAGTTAAAACACTATGTCATAGAGCAATCACTATATGCAGTGACCAAGAATCTCTGAATTCTGAACTAAGTAATACCCCAGTCAAAATAGACATTTCAACTAACAATAATTCGCATAGAGCTGAAAATTGGTACAGGTCTTAAATACACTATTATAAATGATATCTGAAAAATCCCCACCCCTCTCATGTCTGGTAAAAAAAATATTCAAGGTCAAAAGTTAAAAATATTTTTTTTTGCTTATTTCTCTTAAACGGTAAGCGCTATCGCAAAAGTACCTTAAACAAATGTTGTAGACCATTAAATTTTCTACGATAAAGGTTTTTATACTTTTTTCTTACGAACCACCATTCCTGAGATATGGCGATTTCAAAAGTTGAAAAATTTCCGCACTACCTGTGAGGTAGTGTACTTGACGCGTTTTTTTTTAACGTGGTTTCCCCTGTAGGCCTGGTCCACGATCTATTGTGGTTAAGTTTTATTACACATTACTCTATTAATTTTAAAAAACGGTACTCTTGGCAATGATTATAGTCGAACGGATTATTGTTGATTTTGGGAGAATTTTAATCTGAGTGGTAATCTTCAAATGATACTTCAACAGTAATGTCTTCTTCGCTTTCTTCTTTCTCATCTTCTTGCGGAATATCTGGAAATCCATCTGTGACAGATGCATCAGTTGTCTCCTCATCAAAATCCTCATCTGTATTTAAGTCAATATCGGAGCAAGACTGACTTTGATAATTAGTACATATTGGTGTACAAAACAATCTGACTCTTTTACAACCACAGTTTGCGCTACAACCCTTTTTGCAACTGCTAAAAATTGTGTTAAGTAGTTTTTCTGGAGCAGATGGAAGTAAAATTTTTATCGGCTCCGAAGTATTATCTATAAATTTCCAACCCCAGTCTTCTGGGTTCAGTTGATTGCCTAGCCACAATTGAACTTGATAGTATACACGATATAACTGTTGACAGGCAGAAGCAAATGTTGGAGGTTGGAGGAAGACAAGAAAGTTGTACCATTTTATTATTCCGAGTATTTTTAACAGAACTTAAATATCTATACTTGTCTATAGAATCATTTTTTTTTGGAGCACGATATATAGCAAGAAGCGAGCGAATTTTACTTGTGATGATGACTTGTGGAGAAGAGTCAATCTTTTTGAATACGTCTGCGCAATCAATTAAATCATTACGTGTTTTAATTTATATGGGCGAAACCCGTTACAATATTTTTATTAAATTGAGCCATATGATGTATACCGGCCGAGTATGTGTGCATATTACTATTTTCGATGTTTGAAATCGCCATATCTCAGGAATGATGGTTCGTAAGAAAAAAGTATAAGAACCATTATTGTAGAAAATTTGATGGTCTACAACATTTGTTTAAGGTACTTTTGCGATAGCGCCTACCATTTTGAAGAAAAAAAGCAAAAAAACATATTTTTAATCTTTGACCTTGAATATTTTTTTAGCAGACGTAGGAGCGGTGGGGGCTTTAAAATTTTTTTTAGAATTTAGAATGAGTGGGAGGGGGGTTAATCACTTTGACCTTACAGATCCATTGTGTCCCCCTTTCTTGAATTATAACTCATCATACAGTCCCAGGGCTTTGACAAAAGCCAGTATCTGGGACGGTTTTATAGAGGGTAGTTCTCCATCTCCAATATCAGTCGTACCAAAATTCATGGCACGAATGGTTGTCATCTCGGCGCACTCAGTGATGAGGTGTACTGGTGTTTCCCCATCTTCCCCACAGAATCTGCATTCGCCGTTTCTTCTTAGTTTCAATCTACTGAGGTGTTCGTTGAGGAGACAGTGTCCTGTTAAAAACCCCGTGACAATCCGAAGATTGTTCTTACTCAGACCCAGGAAGATCTGTGATTTTTCTTGATCATAAGCCCTCAGAATTGAAAAATTCTCCCTTCGAGTGTCTTAGACCATTGCAAGATTTCCATTCCAGGTTGCGGATGGAATCTTCCAAGTTCTTGAGTTCCGCCTTGAGTTGGTTACCACTTGGAAAGCAGAACGGTTCTGGTCCAGTTAGTGGAGTGTTCGTTCCTTTCCTAGCTAGATTATTTGCTTTTTCATTGCCTACTATCCCTTGGTGAGCAGGCACCCAGTGTAGGAGGACTTTGTTTTCTTTGCCTAATTTATTCAGCTTCTCTATGCATTCTTTGACCAATTTCGAATTGATTGATACTGAGTTGATCGCCTTTAACGCTGCTTGACTATCAGACAAGATGGCTATTTCTTGTTTCCGATAGTTCCTATCTAAGATAAGTTGTACGCATCTCTCGATAGCGTAGATTTCTGCCTGTTGGATACTAGGGTAAGTGCCCATTGGTTCGGAGTAATTAGCTCTCGGCCCAAACACTCCGATCCCTGTTCCCGTATTGGTTTTGGAAGCATCAGAATACCAAGTTATGGTATGGTCTTTTAACTGCTGGGCAAGCGTTTCGCTCTTCCAATCCTTCTTATTGCTCAATACTACATTGACATGTTTGTCAAAGTTGTACGTTCTTGGCATATCGTCCACTGGGAGTTGCAGGAGTGGTATTTCCTTTTTGAGGGTGTTCCAAGCCCCTGATCTGACAATTCTCCCAGTACTAATTCCGTTAGTGACCATTCTAATCATTGTCGCATTGGCATATCTACCAATGACAATGTGCAGTGGTGTTAGATCTAGAATGACCTCCATTGCTGCTGTTGGACAGGTTCTCATGGCGCGGTGGGGGCTTTTCAGATATCATTTATAATAGTGTATTTAAGACCTGTACCAATTTTCAGCTCTATGCGAATTATTGTTATTTAACCCCCTTTTTTGTTTATTTTGACTGGGGTATAATATTAAAACAGATTTGCTTCAGAATGGTTACTCTGCAAAATCTCTAACCAATATTATATCCAATTCTGACTCATTGGTGCGCCAGCCTGAGAAGAATGCACGATTCCATATGTGAAAGGAACATCGGTGAAAATCAGGCGAATAGCTAGCTAAGCAATATAAAATTAAAACTGTTTTTCAGAGGTGAAACAATGAAGACGGGCATTGGAGATTATGTGTGGTCCAAGCACCACAACATAAAATGGTCGGAAGTCCAGGTTGTCCACAAAGAACCCCATTGGAAAAACTGCAAATTTAAAAAGAGGCCGTATTCATTTCTAACAATAATAAAATCTTTAGCAATCCAAGTACGGAAGTTTCAAAAATATGGCGACCACTCATAAAACGCTCACTCATAAACGCTCCAATACAGGTGTTGTTGGTTGTTAAAACCTCATGCTCAATGAGTTTTTAATCATCTGCTGATGTGTCCAGTGTAAAAGTAAAATTGTTTTGGTGTATTGTGGTGATTTAGTGTTTTTATTTTGTTAAATCATTAATGTCAATTAAAATACATGTCATTAAACTAACAAATTCGTACAATCAAGAATAACATTTTGCTTCTAAATATTTAAATTTAATACAAACTCAAATTCAAACTGGTAAGAAATAGAAATAAACAAATATATCTTCGTTTAATAAAATCGTTTCCTTTTGTTCTTCCTACGTTATAACCATCTCTCATTATTCAGACGTTATATACGGATTTTCCCTGACAAGCAACAAGAAGAAACCATCGCGTGCTGTCATCGATACTGACAGGAACTCTCTTCGGACGCAAATAAAATTTGGGCTTTATTGATGTTTAGTGGAAAAAAAGACGTTTCCAAGATCACGTACTTATTTTGGTTCGAATTTATTCCATTCCTCCGTTATCGTTGACGTCTTGATATGTTTTCTTCTTTTTTTTCCAGTAAAGATACTTATAATTCGCGTCAAAAAATATGAGATGTGATTTCAGAGAAAAGAGCTTGTTTTTATCCTTCTGTTCCAATGAACTAATAATATTTAATTTTTGATTTTAGAAAAGGATTTTTTTAACTTAGTAGATCACGGAAGTTTAATAACACTTGTTTTATATAAACTTATATAAATATAATATAGATGGAATTCAAAATTAAGATTTTTAGAGAGTTTAATGGTAAATCACTGTGACGACTTTTTCTGTCATCACTCAAACAGAAAGAAAAAGGTATCCGTTGCTCAGGGTTAGAGGAGAGCTGGGTTCGTAGGTAAGACTTGTGACCTGTGGTGACTTAATAATGTTGTTAAATAATAAAATAAAAGTAATAATGTATAGGCTGCAAAGATTCTAAAATTGATGTTAAGTATTCAAATAGTAATGGTCAAAGACAGTAAAAGGGCGCCACTTACTTTGGGTATGAAAAGGTAAAGTAAGAAACCAGTAAGAAAATTTGATCATGAAATAGCTAAAATAAAATAATCAACAGCAATAAGGGTCTATTATGTTCATCAAGAATAAAAGTCAGATATAACTATCCTACGTTGAACATTTATTTAAAAACGAACACAATTATCAATCAGTTTAAACCCAGTTTCAATTATCCCAATGAAATCGTTAGTTGCTTTAAGTAAACTCAAATTTAGTTAAAGTTCTCTTCAGTATACTATACTACGTAATATATAAACAGGTGAAATTTATGTAAGTACCAATACGATGATGTTTCGAAACAAATCGTGTACAATAACCTTCAAAAATGAATCCGTGTTAGCGATTCTCACATAAAAGATCATACTGAAGTAAAACGTACCGTTAAGGACAAAGCATGACTTATAATGTTAACTAAAAGGTAAATTTTGACTATAATATATGGAATAAATGACAACAATTTACAGAGATATTCAAAATATTATCTCAAAGTAAAAAAAATTTAGGGAATACCTTGTGTGTTGAACTTAGAACTTATCTGTATTTTTTTTTTAATTTATGACGTAGTGAACAGATAGGCAGGCAGTCTCCAGACTAACGGAAGTGGATGTAGACTCTTCGATAGTAGCAGGAGTCTTCGATATCAGTAGAATAAATGTAGAGTCATAAATACTGTCTCAAAAGTGGTTACTCATATGCCAATTACTTATACGTCAATTTCTTATACGCCAGTTCTCTATAAAAAAACTCTCAGAACAGTCACCGAATACCAAAAAATAACTTACGGTCTGAAAATCAGCTGTACACATTCCAAAATATAGCCAAACTATATGCTGATCCAAACCAGTAATGCACAATCAAACATTATCAAAATAAATAAAAACGGGAATAACTGAAATAAAATTTAGTTAGACATGGCGATACAAAATGGTAGATACACTTACTGTGATCTTATTCCAGGAAAAGGCCAAAAAAACACGAACTAGGCTCTGAACAGTATATTCTACAGGATTTCAAATCTCCACTTTTGGATACCCGTGCCTTTACTGTTAGGAAAAGTGTTTCAGAAAGCCCTTTTTCTCTGAGATTCGTCGGACGCTGAACCACGCGTCTTTTTCTGATCTCAATCTCTCGGAAAAATGTTCCAAATTGGAAAAAAAATCTTCCAATTGACAGGTCATATGACCAAAGGCAATCAAGTGAACTCTATCGTCTATACCGAATGAAATTTGTTTTTATGGAAAGGAACCGCTACCTGTACTGAATGAAGTTTAACATCTAGCGAATAGATGGCGCCAGCAATATTAAAATTTGGAATTTTATAAAAAGAAAAATAAAACGCTACATCACCAAGAGTAGGACTGAATATTAGGTTTAAATGATTATTATGTCTCTCTTAGTCTCTTATCAAAGTTATAAGTTATACATATATTTTAGTTATGTAATCGAGGACGCTATTTTTAAATTCATTTGTTGCCAACCACTGACATATTCGGCACCGGGCTGACTAACTGGAATTTAAACTTTTCGTGGGATTCAGGTGGTATCCTTGTGTAGAAATGTCAAGTTGCTACATTTATTTATTCATTCCTGACATTGTTATTCGTTTTGACATTTTATTTTTGTATTACGAGTTTTTGGTTTAAATGAAATGTGTTGTGATATTTTAAGCTTAAACATTTTTACTACTAGACCTTGCAGTCGCACATTGTTCTTTTTAGAACTTATTTTAGTGCAAAGTGTACCATATAGCTTAATAGCCAATGCAAAAAACTCCTTAAAGAAAAAACCTTATTAGAATATTTTGAACGGAAAAGCGGTAGTAATGGTCTTTTACGTCCCTTAAGTGCAGTTGAGGAGGTGGGTTTTGTTGATGTAAATAATAACTGTTTATATATTTATAATTAATTTATTTTTGTTTCCTGAAATATTTCGACTAAAAGAAAATATGTAAAAGTAGGCAACGCTGTGCCGGTCAAGCTTAATCACATGACTAAAAGTTTAATTGGTGTGAACTATAGGTATGTTTCTTTTCTATTTAAATGAGTTGGAAGATGTTTTTTTTTTCTAGACAACAAGTTGAGGTTGAGGTGAATACTTTTTCTTTATTCCTTTTGTATTAGAGATTTTTTTATTAAGATTTTTTTTAATGAACACAAAGTACCAATACACCAAACATATTTAAACGGAGTTATGCATGAATAAATCAAATATTACTTTTGAATTTTTTTTTGTTAGTAGGCTTTTTGTGTATGTATTAATAGATGGAAATTTGTTTTACATACAAAAAAACTTTTGACTAAAATATAAACTTATACATATGTCATCATTTTTAGGAAGCTCTATTAAATCAAATATTAAATATTTTTTAACATAGCTCTTCATAACATTTGTGTATGTGATTACCAAGTCTTTAGAAAACATGAGAAAATATTTCTCTTCTTGAAAAAAATTGAATCTGGCTGAAACAGAAACTATTTCGATAAAAAAAAGATATTCTGTTCACTAACGCGCTTCTGCTTTTTAGTTTATTTGAGATCTACGTTAAAAAGTTGTTTTTTAGTAATTTTTCTCCCTCTGTTTCTCAAATTGTTTCAGTAATTAATAATTAATTAAAAACTTACAAAGCTTGTTTCTACCTGGAAATAAAATGCGTTGATTTAATGTAGATTAAAAAAGTAAATAAGCCACAGGCATTGTAAGGTCGATTTTTGCAACGGCCCAGCTACGTCGAAACACCGGTTCCCATTAGAACACCGAAGTTAAGCGACGTAAGGCGATGCTAGTTGATGGACGGGTGACCGGTTCGAAACTTTGCATCGTGCTGTTGTCCAAGGGAAAAGTGTAAACTCTATTGATACACACTGCTCATTCACGCCGGTTCGAGGCCGGATGAGATCGGATATCTCGTGAGTAAGAGTTAATTTAGACACTTCCTAAGTCGGTAGGCCATTGACCATGATATGGCCGAGGACCGCGGTTCGGATTCCGCGTAAACAAAGTAGGTCCCGTCCAGTTTAGCCATTGCAGCAGAAAGGAGACGTTAACTTGAACCTCACACAAGGTCGATTTTTAACAAACAACCATTTTATTTTTAATGGAAAATAATATACATAAAATTTATCTAGTACTTTGATCAATACAGTCATTAAATTGACCAAAAAACAACCATTATAAAGCACAACAATTGACAATAGTAACATAAATCCTAATCAAAGAAATAAATCCATTTTAATTAAAAACCATAAAATTACTAGATACCTTTATTTGGCTATAAATTAAGCAAAATATTTTATTCGGTGCTATGAAATTCTAAAAATTACAGTATTAACGTGTTTAGGTATCCGAATAGTGAATATAAAAGATTTATGGAGGGTCGTTACACTGTAATATAAAATTACCCATTAAAATTTCGAATATGCGTCTATGGAATATTCTAATGTTTTGAATGTTTTATTCCTAAACTGGCAATCGATCTGCCTAACGGCAAAATTTTTATTATAACTATTGGGCATTTTTCATGTGAATCTAGGTTACGAGTTGTGATGAGGGATGCTTTTTATGAAGTATAAAACTGCTGAGGCAGAATATACGAATACGAGCCCACTAGGATTTATAACTGGAAGATAATTTTTATTGCAAAAAATGGGACATATAAAAATGTTTATACTACACGGTTTTCAGAGATATTTACTGCGATATCATATTATTAATATCTTGAAAAATGTTTGTAATTTTAATCACTGAAAGAGATGTCCACAAAACAAAACAGATATTTTTTGTAAGCACCACCGCATAGAATCTTAACGGAAACCCAAAAACATGCTTAACGTTTCACTAGGTATATTTTACCTTCTCCCGTCGTCAGAAGCAAAAAAACGCAAAGAAAAGAGAACAAACTATTGTATACAGGCTAAGCGCATAGAATAGTTTTTTCATTTGGTTTAAGTATTTTTATTTGGTTTTAAAAAACAAACGTTTCGGCTAAAGTCGGGTACTAGGGAATCCAAGTCCCGGGACCAAAAATGCTTTCGGGACTTCGGGACCAAATATGAGGTTCCGGGACAAGTCTCGAAACTAAACACAGTATACTTATCTAATATCGATTAGATCTGTCTTGAGAAAATATAAGAAATTAAATTAAGGTTTATTTATATTGCTAAATGGTTAACCAACAAAAATCAAAAGAAAAAAGAAAAGAAACAAATTGACATGAATTCATGCGAACATGGCAAATATAAAACTATAAAAAACCATATAAACTAAAAAAATATAAATATATAACGAGACACATCACTTTTGTCCAAAGTAAGACTTAAGTGCCACGAGAGCATTTAAGGATTTATCATCTAATCTTGAACGAAGCTTACTACAAAATCTACCGGTAGCTGAAAAAGCTCTCTCCGATTGGACGCTGGTGGGTGGAATGATCAGTAAATGCTCGTAACATAGCTGCAAATATTGTCCTCGACAACCGCCATCCTCAAAAAAGACCATTTCTCGTTTTATAACTTTTGATAATCGATCTGGTTTTGCAGCTAATGACGTTTGTATGATTGCTCTTGTACTTGTTGGGGCAGTAGCAGATATTGCACTTTCAATAAATCTGTCTAACCTTTTTGCCAATGGAACTTTCTCAACCTGATTACTATTTCTGTTTCTTATCTCCGCCAGCGAAACTTCGTCTTCATCTGAAACAGCTTCTTGCTCTTGCACTTTGGATTGTGATAATCTTTGCACCAATTTGTCAATGAACTTTAAGATTTCTTTGGTATCTGGCTTAGAATGATTAAAATCTAAAGGATTGCTTAAACTTTCTATATATTTTAGTGTGTGGATTACAGAGATAACTAAGCACACTGGAAGCAAGGGTTCTTCGCTCGTTTATTCGCTGCTTCAATGCTTCCTGAAGTTTTGGTTTAAAGGCGCATTGATTTTTGAAAGTTCTTCGAATATAAACTTGAAGCTAGCATCAGCAGTGTAGAGATTTGCTTCATACCTACATATCAAATCAAATCAAATCAAAAAGTCTTTATTAGGCGGGGCTCAGCCAAGGTTGCTTTTGAATGAAACCTGAAAAATATTACAAATGTATGTATAATAAATCCTATTATTCTATTACTAAACAAATATGTAACAAAAATTATTATGAAGGTATGTATTATGTATTCAAAAACTAAAACTAACCAAAGAGAAAACAATAATCACAAAGACATAAAGGGGGAAAATCGAGAGCACAAAGTAGTAGGTTTGTTAATTACTTGTTATTACAGTTGAGGGTTGGAACCTTTGGTGTTACACAGCAAAATAAAAACACTAAATCACCACAATACACCAAAACACTTTTACTTTTACTTAACTGAATAACTGAAAGTTTATAATCATCTGCTGATGATGCTAATATGGTTAGCGAAACGCGCGTCCAGTGTAAAAGTAAAAGTGTTTTGGTGTATTGTGGTGATTTAGTGTTTTTATTTTGCTAATTACTTGTGTTAATGAAAAAGGTCCAAACAAGGTAGTTAAAAATTTGAATTCTGCAGTTGATGTATCAAGATAGTTTCCATTAAACTCTCCTAAACAGAAAACGGTATCTGAGGAAACCAAGCAATCAGCTAAGATATTTTCTAAAAATTGCAGTGATTGATAATTAACCCTAGGCGGACGATAAATACACCCTACACTTACTTTCATGTTGTTAAACAAAGACCTAATCCATATGGTTTCAATTCCCTGACAAGATTCACTGTGTAAGAGTTCAACGTTTTTTATGTAGGAACAACACCTTATGTAAACCACCACACTACCTCCTCTCCCCAATAAGCGATCCTGCCTAAAAAACAAATAACCTTGTCTGGTACATCATTATTTAACCATGTTTCTGAAATACATAACATATCTAACTGATTAATAAGCATTAAATCTTATAATTTGTCTAGTTTGTTTAGTATTGAACGAACATTAAGATGAGAGATGATCGCCCCAGACAGGGTGCTATCAATTCCATCCCCTATCATGTCATAATCATGCAAAGAACACATGCCAAAAAAGTAGATTCAAAACTTTCTGTATGTTCGCTATCCCAAATAAACAATTACATAAACCAAATCTGAAATCGACAAAAGATAAGAATATATTCGTATTATTACTTTATTGTAATTTATAATGAAGCATAAACATATCTTAAACATTCTTTAAGCAAATAAAAAAAGAAAAAAAAAATACAAATTTATTTCGTTTACCCGTGCAAGTACAATAATAGATATGAACATAGTTGGTGCAGTACGATAAAATCGCAATCTTTATATATCATCGGAACCTGCCACACAAACTTTGTTGTTATTTTTTAGAATGAACACTTTACCAATAGTCATAGTGTCATCACAGCTAGCCTTATAGGTTCTAGGCACAACAATTCCGTCCAGAATTTCAAAATTGTAGTCACTGAAATTTTCTGATATGGAAAGATCAATCATGGCTTTTTGTATGCAATCTTTTAGAAAAACAAACCTTTCTAGCATTCCATCAAGGCTATTCCAACGGGTTTTCCAATCTAAAATAAGATTTAATTCTCGGTTGTATTTTCCGTGCACGTATTTCTGTAAAACAGTGTTTTTCAATGGAGAGCGACAAAATCAATGATTTTTCGGACTTTGTCGACTAATTCGTTTATGTTGTAGCTGTCAGTTAGGTCGTAAATGATCTCTTCATCCACAGTTTCATCGTCGTCGTCGCTATAATTATCATCACTTGACAGGTCTTCAATGATTTTCTGATGGTTTCTTTTACAATACGTTACTTCAACAACTGCAAGGTATAATAATTTAGGGGTTTCGGGACCAAGTTGAGGTCCCGAGAGCATCATTGAGTCCCGGGACCACTTTTTTATGCTAAGTCTCGGGACCGTCCCGGGACCGGATACTCTAGCGGGTACGCATATGAGCACGAACGCGAATGAGGCAATCCGAGGCCGAACCATTTGCCTCGGATTCGGTTTGGCCTCGGGAAGAAATATATTTTTGGGTGACCTGAATAGTGGACGCACGAGGCGTTGTACGGAATCGATCCATAATGTGGTGAGCATTTTCTTGTGTAGTAGTAGGAGTAGAGCATAAATATGGCCGATTCAGATTCTGATGACGCTGAACGTGCTGCGTATTTTATAATTTTAAGTAGTTTATTAAAAAAGAAAAAAAAAGAAAAAAACAAAACGATGGTCGTCGCAATTATAACTGAACAGGAAAAGACAACTAACTGAATATTTTTAAAAATGCTCATGCGTCCTCAGGCTGCCTCATTCGCGTTCGTGCTCATATGCGTACCCGCCTTAACATTATAGCCTTTATCAGTGGTATGTCATAACAAAAGCAGTGTCGATTATTAATATCCAAAAATTACATTTAAAATCATCACAGCACACATAATATTATAATGTTCATTACAGCTATTAATAATTGTAGTATTAATCGAAATTAGTCATTAGTAAATTTCGTGTTAAGAATAATAACTTTAAAAAACATTGTTGCTTTATCATTTGAGAAATTTATGTTGTTTGAACTAAAAACGAATAATGCTAAACCGAACATAAATGCCAAGAAAATCAAACATAGAATATTTAGAAGCAAGGTTCAAGAACTTTTTTCAAGAAAAATACAACTTCGATATTTTTATTTATCTGAGACTCGCAATAGCGATTTGAATTATCATGAGTATGGTTCCACACTTTGCCATCTCCAATGGTCCTACTTCGTTTACTCAAAGCCCCTTTATGCAATCCTTTCATTCGAATAAGAGGATTAGCGATGCCGCGGACTCGATACCGTAAAAAATAGAGCGAAAGCTCATTAAATATATCAAATTACAGTCGTCATTAAGGTGGAAATCAATAATGGATGAGGAGCAGAAAGCCGCGCCGCAGCTTCGTTTCCAAAGTCTCTCATGAAATTGAAACGATGCCAAACGAGCTACTTATTTCCATAAAAAAATCGACGCCAATATAACGTTCGGGCAGAAGCAAAGGAAATTGAAAAGAAGAGAAAAAGGAAAAAAGAAAACACATATATCTAATATATACCTGAAATCGGATGAAGTTTATAGGATGGATGATAAAAAAATGTTAAATCAAATTTTTCAGTCAATCAGGATAATGCCTTATTTCAATAAATAAAGTACATGATTATGTTAATGTACTTTATAGGTTTACTAAATTAACATTTTTGGTATAATTAGTTGTAAGAAGTAATATTGATGACAGTGAGGAAGATGAAAGAGTGTACAGGGTGGCGCCACAAGTTTGAATTGAAATAAAATTTTGTGAGAATGTGTCGGTTGATTTAGAGCATTTTTTTAAATATAGAGAGTTCTACAGGGTTTTCCCCCAAAAAATACACATCAAAGTTGTGTTTTTTGTAATGGAACACCCTATATATTAATTGATTTTCGGATTCTAGGAAGAAAATAAAGGTGAGTTTGATTAAAGAAGTACATGGCTAAAATGACAGGTTTATGACATATTTAACAATTTCTAAAAATAAGAAACAAATTTAAAATTTCAATAAAAGCTATCTAAATTGTAATACAAATTTTGACCCGAAAAGTTATACAGGGTGAGACAAAATTAATAATCATTTGTCAGTTTTAAAAGCAAGTTCGTCCTTTATTTTAAATGGAACACCGGTTATATTATTTCAATATTTCAATGGAGAATTCACATATCTTCAAAATACTATAAAGGTTGCCTACCCTACCAACATTTTTATGATATTGCGTTAGTAGAACTTTATTATCTGATAAATCTAGGTGGCTGTAATGTACCTTTTGTTAATTTAACAAAAATTAATGGATGTAAAGTAAAATATACAACGTTAATAAACTAGTTGTTAAAGTTGAATTAATTTGACATCTGTGTGTAACGTCAGACATATCACAGCCACCTATATTTTACCAAATAATAAATATCTACTGACACTAGATCATTCATCAGAAAAATGAAATTATCTAGGAAAATCTTCGTTTGAGGGGTAGGCAACCTTAATAGTATTTTGAAGAGACATACATTTCCCATTGAATATATATTTTACTGGGTGTTCGATTTAAAATAAAAAAGTAACTTGCTTGTAAATCTGACCACTGTTCAATGTTAATTTTGCCTCACTCTATGTAACTTTTTGGGTCAAATTTTAATTTAAGTTAAAGTACAATAGTTATTTTAACTACATATTAGGCTGTACCAGATAAATTCCAATTTAGGTAGCTTTTATTGAAATTTAAAATTTGTTCTTCATTTTTAGAAAATGATAAATATGTCGAAAACATTACATTTTAGTTAAAAAACACAACTTTGATGTGTAAATCTTTTTGAGGACACCCTGTAGGAACTCTCTGTATTTTAAAAAATGCACTAAACCTATATATATATATATATATATATATATATATATATATACACATATTATATACACATATATATATATACTACAAAATTTCATTTCAATACAAAATGTAAATTTAAAACTTTTTTTCAACAAAATTCAGTTTAATAAAAAATTTAACAATTAAAAGCAGATATTTATTTTTACTGCTTAGAATTAATTGTTAAGAAGATAATCATCGTTCTTGTTTCTTAAATATAAAAATGAATAATTATAACGATCTCTTAGAAGATTTAATTATTTAGCTTATAAGGAAGCCAGGACGCGTCTTCGCCATTTGTTACCCCATTCCTTGTTCTGTTCGCCATTTCCCCAGATCCTCATTTTCTTCCAATTCGTGGTTCGTCCAAACTGCCGAAAATGGCTCCTCTCAAACGTTACCAAAGACAGGGTATTTTGGGGTTTGGCCCCTCTTAATAAGTTTGAGTTTTTCTCTAAATTGGGAGATTGGTATCCGACGGAATAATATCTCGTATTATATTCTATTCGCATACTGCGTGGCCTTTAAGATCCGGGGACGCTATATCGAGATAAATGGACCTAATTTGGGTCGCGTATACTTGGAATTTCTTTATTTCTTTTTGGTAATTTCATTCGGTTTTAACTTGTGACTGGTTAGTTTTTTAAAATTAAAAATTAAAATATATTAAATACGGATTGTTGTACCAAGTAACATCAGAAACTTTTATATACCGGGTGCGTCTCGAAAGTGGCTCACCTCTATAACTTTTTTATTTTTTAGAATGAAAAAACGAGATTTGGTATGTTAGTATATGACAAATTGGAATTGATTCACGTGTTCAGTTGTTTTTGGTCACTTCCTGTTTCACCGGAAATTACTACAACTTTTGGAATTTACTACAACAAATTTTTAAATGTCATCATGGTATATTTCTACTTTATTCGATAGAAAATGACACTGAATAGAATGACATATAATATGTCAACTTTAACATTTTCGTTTAAAAAAAATCGTATTTTAAATTTCAATCTAGAGTTTCATGTGTTAAAATCACTAATTTTTAATTAAGGAGCCTTGGAGAAATAGTTTTAATTGTCTAATGTTTGTCATCTCTTGTCCTGGCCGGTTAAAAGATGCTTAAATCGTATTTTTAATCATATCTCAAATTTTTTGAAATGGAGGAAGTGTGGCTCATTAGCATATTTGGAAAAAACGTATATTGTCATTTCATTGATATATGTGATTCATTGAGTGCTATTGATACTATTCAGAGTGCCATTTTCTATCGAATAAAATATATTGTGTGTGCCATTTAAAAATCAAAAGTTGTAGTCATTTCCACTGAAACAAGAAGTGACTAAAAACAACTAAAAACGTCAATGGATCCTAATTTATGTCATACTTATTTGAAACAATAAAAAATTTATAGAGATGAGCCATTTTTGATATGCACCCGGTATATGTTACATACTCTCGTTAAGCCGAGCACTCAAATCCTGCCTGACTCACCACCAGGCAGTCAAAACTGACAGGTAAAACCTTAAGTGTGGACGAAAAACAATTTTACTTTTGTAAGTAAATTTAAATAAAATTCTGCCCTTTTCACACTAGGGATGGGCGAGAGTGCATTTTACCTATCGATAATTATAACATTTTACCTATTGATATGTTGATAATTATCGATATATTGATAATTATTATCGATAACTATCGATAAGTATGGATATATCGGTAATTTTGAACTCACCTATTTTTATTCGATACGGAAAAAATCTATCTCTTATCGTTAGTATGTAATATAAAAAGTGGTTTTATGAAATTTTAAGGAAAACAATATACCTTGTTTTCTTCCAATAAAAATCTTATTTTATACCGGGTGCGTCTCAAAAGTGGCTCACCCATATAACTTTTTTATTTTTTCAGATTAAAAAACGAGATTTAGTATGTTAGTATATGGCATAAATGAGGATTGATTGACGTATTCAATTGTTTTTTGTCACTTCCTGTTTCACCGGAAATGACTACAACTTTTGATTTTTAAATGGCACCCTCGGTATATTTTTACTTTAATCGATAGAAAATGACAGTCTGAATTGAATGACATATCATATGTCAAATTTTGACATTTTCGCTTTAAAAAAATCGTATTTTAAATTTCAATCAGAGTGCCATGGCTGTTTTAAAAACACTAATTTTTAATCAAGGAGCCTTGGAAAAATAGATTTGATCGTCTAATATTTTTCGTGTCTCTTCCTGGCCGGTTAAAAGATGCCCAAATCGTATTTTTAATCATATCTCATTTTTTTCAAATGGAACGAGGGTGGTTCATTAGCATATTTGGAAAACGCATTTTTTTATGAATAATTTGGTACCACACACTTGGTATAATTCGAGTCAAAATGTCGTTACTTATCGCATGTTACAATTTCAAATAAACCATATGAAAAAATGTCAAAAGTTGACATATGATATGTCATTCTATTCAGAGTGTCATTTTCTCTCGAAAAAAGAAAAAAAATATCGAAGGTGCCATTTAAAAATCAAAAGTTGTAGTCATTTCCGGTGAAACAGTAAGTGACCAAAAACAATTGAATGCGTCAATCAATCCTAATTTATGTCATATACTAATATACCAAATCTCATTATTTTTATATGAACAAATAAAAAAGTTATAGGGGTGAGCCACTTTTATGACGTGCCCGGTATAATTTTGAAATGTTTAAAAAAACTTAATTTAAACAAATTAATATTCAGGTTTTAGAAAAGTACCCACAGCTATAATACGAGTATACCCACAAAAATACATTTCAATATATATCAATATATCGATAGTTATCGATATATCGAAAAAAAAATCCCATCTCTAGTTGGCGCCCAATAAGTTGTCACTTAGCTCACTTAGAAAAAAAATGGTTTTATTTAAATTTTGATTGAAAATAATACATTATGAAATATTGATATATTTCAAATTTAAGCCTTTCCTAAGCTGATATCGCCCCAGTTCCGTAGAGGGCCTGTCCTCCCCAATCAATAGTGCTCTCATGTTTCCCAGCGATAAGCCTAATATGCCGTGTTCACATGACATATATTGTACGCTATTCATCACCGCCGTTTTTATTTAGCAAAAAAGCATCGATCGATTTGTGTTCCCGCACACTTGCTGATGTTACGCATCAATTTATCAATGTAGAGCGAACGAGAGAGAATTCAATTAATTATTGTAATTTAACATTAATTGCATCAATGTAAAATCGTTTGATCCCTTTTCAAGAGAACTATGATTAAAACGTCCTGAAAAAGCAGGTATACCGGGGCGCCTTGTATACACCTTCTGGTTTTGTATAACACTACAACTAGTTCAATCGGAGGACAATTCATAACAGATATGTATGAATAACAGGTGCTAACTCAGACCTGACATATAGAGTGGTCAGAATTAAAATGTATATTTATAGAGTATTGTTTTTTCCAGTAGAGACATGAGTCCAAGTCATACTTATCGCATAGTCTGTTTATCCAACTTGTTTTATTGTATTCCCCTCATATTTGTAATAGGGTGTCAGTTATTTACAAAGTTGATCGTTAGTTTATTGTCTAAAAAAATAACAGACCATTGTAAACCCTTAATATTCACAATAAACCTTGCCCCAAAGACAATAATTTGTCACTTTTTGCAAATATTTTTTTCTCTCGATCTTGTTTCCTTGTAGCCAAGAATTCCAATTCATTCTTGTACAGAATGAACGCTCTATAAAAAAGGTTCTTACAATTTTTCGATAAACCTACTTCTTCAAAAGGTTATTCACGGTAAAAGTTAACCACTCGGTAAATTCCTAAATTTTTCAACTTTTTTGACAAAATTATGATTATTTTTGAAAAATTTAATCCATTATTTGAAAAAAAGCAATTTTCATGATACCATGATAAACAATTTTGATTCATGAAAAACAATTGAATGCATGACACGTAGTTAATTCTAATACTTATTATAGTATTAGGCAGAAAATGGTTGAAGCTTTAAAAGTGAATAATGACGAAAAGTTCAATCAGGAAGAAGGAAGGGTCAGTATTTCGAAATTTTTAAAGAAATTCAGGCAGTGAGTTCTACTATTCAGTCCCAATAAATATCTAACTGTTTTCTTTTGAAGTTTGAAAATACGATCAAATTTTGTTGCAAGTACCCCAGAATGGAAGGGCATAACGAAGATGTGACTCAAAAAGGGCATAATAGACTATTCTAGAGGTTGATAAGTTAAGTTCCTTAGAAACTGATCTTAGCGCAAAACAGGCAGCGCTTAGTTTCTTTGATAAAGCTTCGATGTGTCCATTCGAAGTCCCATTTTAACGAGTTGTCTACAAGTCCTAAGAATTTCACAGAGTCCACGACCTCAATAGTGGTGTTATTAAGTACAAAAGGTTGTATAGTACTTTTATATGACAAAACTTTAGTTTTTGATAGGTTGAGGCATAGGAGATTAGAATCGCACCAAGATTTAATGGTGCGTAAGTCACTGGATATAATATTATATAGTGCCGTAACATTTGGAACGCTTCAAGTGAAACTAGTATCGTTCGCAAAGAGGCCGATTTTACCGCTAATGTCTAGATTTGCAATGTCGTTGATAAACACCAGAAACAAAATAGGGCCAAGTACTGAACCCTGAGGGACAACACATTTTATAGGCTTACAAGAAGACATAGACGTATCAATCCTCACAAGCTGCCTTCTGTTGCCAAGATATGACTTAAGCCATTCGAGCGGCACTCCTCTGAATCCATAGTATTGCAATTTGTTAATTAATATATTGTGATTTACACAGTCGAAAGCCTTAGAGAAATCACAGAAAATTGTAGCTGTAGAGTGATGTTTATTCAGGCTAGAGTATACATTATTAAAAAGGTCGAACATAGCATCATTTGTGCACACAATATAGCTTATGGTTGCAGTACTCTACGGGGTCTATAATTCTTATTATAAAATATTTTATATAAACAATATTAATATTAAATGTACAATGGTACTTTACAATGCCACACTATGCTATCGATCGAGCCTGTGCAATCGCGGCTCCCATTCCATTTATTCTGGAAGCGAGCCGATTTGCGAACGAAACTCGCATATAAATCGACTTTTTTATCGATATATTAGCTGAATTATCGTTCCATATATATTTTTACATACGCCCGCCCTCGTCTGCGAAGAAACTAGAGACGTTGTTTCACGATAAAGAACCGTTCAAAAGCGTTCAACGGAGCAGTGGCGGTCTTTAATAAGGGCACGTGAACCTTTTAACGGTGGTTCCGTATCAGTTCCATACTTTTTATTGTACCGGGTGTCCCACTAAGAATAGCTCTCGGCTGTATCACGGAAAGTATTAGCCGTAGGGCTTACGGAAAAAAATATTTGTAACTAAAGGGGCTATGAGAAATTGCTGGA
This sequence comes from Sitophilus oryzae, assembly GCF_002938485.1. Taxonomy (NCBI): domain Eukaryota; kingdom Metazoa; phylum Arthropoda; class Insecta; order Coleoptera; family Curculionidae; genus Sitophilus; species Sitophilus oryzae. Next base: position 1,677,035 of record NW_022146695.1, read on the forward strand.
AATTATTTTCAAGTTTGTAAAACGGCCGCTAGGTGGCGCAACTGCTATGGAAAATAAGAAAATAGATTTTTTTATAGAATTTTGCCTTGATAATGAGTACTATAAATAATAGCTTCATAATCTTCAGTAAATTTTGGATTTTTTTTTGTTAGAATCATTTTCTCCTATCCGCTAAAATAAAGTGGTGGGAGAAGGTTAGATCTATCTCTATTTAAATGTTAATAACTCCGGACTGGGTGATCAGAATCCAACAAACGAGGGCTCGTTTAAAAGAGCGTTTCTTACTCTATATTGTACCATAAAAATAATATTAATAAGGTTTTGAACGTAGACGCTAGGGGGCGCTTTCTTACAATTTAACAAATAATAAGCTCTTAATTACCTTATTTTTACAACACGGTATCAGTAGCCCTCTTGATTATGCCCATTCTAATCTAAAAATAAGACAGAAACAGTTAGTTTATTTTAAAATCGACGATATAACCGAATATCATAATATCAGATGTATTAATATCTAATAATTAAGATATTAATAATAGTGAACAAGAAACGACGATTCAGGGAAGTCATGGTAGGCTTTGGAAAAAAGTTGCTTTTGACGTAATAGTATAAACGTCAAATTGTTATTAGATCAATATTTTGATAGTCTTAGCATCGTTTTTTATCTTTTAATTGATTTTTCAAAATGCCTTTATTATTTGCAGTAGTTGAAGTTGTTGGTTACAGTAGCTAGCGAAATCGTAACCACCGTAATTAAGGTGGTTACGGCGAAACGCGGTTTTCAATTTAAGATTAGGAATAATATTTGCAACAAAATAATTTGTATTAACATCAAAATCAGTAAAAGTCGCAGTTTTTGGGATAAAAAAAAATTGGAAAAATTCCTTTACTTTGAAGCTAAAAGAAGTGCTGCAACTTTTTATTAACATATTTTAGTATGGGCGGCTATACGTGCCTCCCGGCGCCATTTTTTTTTATAAGAAATTATTCAAATACATTATTGTCATAAAATGAACCACAAATGGGGTGTTCATAGTTTTCACCAAATTTTAAAATATATCGAAAATCACAAAATTTTGTTAATTTTTACAAGATCTGGCAATATTGGAAAGTTGAAGAATATATAGAGTTTTTACGACCCCATTTTTAACCAATTTTAACCAAGAAATTCGGTCGAACATTTCTGCCAGCACAAGCTACTCTCGATGTATTAAGCTGACTTGTGTGCACATATAATTTAGTCAGACAGGAATTTTTAATTTGTACAAAAATGAAATTAGTGTGTAATTTTTGGGCGTGGTAACGTGACAATTACTGCATCTAAGTTTTTAAACCCTTAAAGTTTCGAACCACGCGCCGGAGCCGCTACTGCAGCAGAGTTTATTTTATGCTCGGTCATAATTTTATACATGAACGGCTTGTTTGTCTTGATCCAGAAATAGTTTGCCCGGTTCTTTCATTTATGTGCATTTATAAAGCTATAAAAGTAGTAAACAAGAACAGAGTTGCTAAAATATTCTATTAAAGTGATCACAAAAAATTTAGATTAAAATGTTTGATTAAAACAGTAGTCTTGTTTGACTCGTTATTTCATTGGCAATTATTTGTAAAAACATTATTTTTCCAAATGTGCTAATGAGTTACCCTTGTTCCATTTGGAAAAATTGAGATATGTTTAAAAATAAGATTTAGGCATCTTTTTTAAAAAGTAGTGTTTTTAGCACAGTCATGAAACTCTAGATTGGAATTTAAAATACGATTTTTTAAGCCGAAATATCAAAAATTCAAATTTGTAACAGTCAAATTTCCTTGCAACGACCTGTAGCATCTGTGTGCTAGCTCATAAAATATCGCAAATAGCTATTATTTTTGCATCATGTTTAGAATTTAGAATGAGTGGGAGGGGGGTTAATCACTTCGACCTTACAGATCCATTGTGTCCCCCTTTCTTGAATCATAACTCATCATACAGTCCCAGGGCTTTGACAAAAGCCAGTATCTGGGACGGTTTTATAGAGGATAGTTCTCCATCTCCAATATCAGTCGTACCAAAATTCATGGCACGAATGGTTGTCGTCTCGGCGCACTCAGTGATGAGGTGTACTGGTGTTTCACCATCTTCCCCACAGAATCTGCATTCGCCGTTTCTTCTTAGTTTCAATCTACTGAGGTGTTCATTGAGGAGACAGTGTCCTGTTAAAAACCCCGTGACAATCCGAAGATTGTTCTTACTCAGACCCAGGAAGATCTGTGATTTTTCTTGATCATAAGCCCTCAGAAACTTCTTCGAGTGTCTTAGACCATTGCAAGATTTCCATTCCAGGTAGCGGATGGAATCTTCCAAGTCCTTGAGTTCCGCCTTGAGTTGGTTACCACTTGGAAAGCAGAACGGTTCTGGTCCAGTTAGTGGAGTGTTCGCTCCTTTCCTAGCTAGATTATTTGCTTTTTCATTGCCTTCTATCCCTTGGTGAGCAGGCACCCAGTGTAGGAGGACTTTGTTTTTTTGCCTAATTTATTCAGCTTCTCTATGCATTCTTTGACCAATTTCAAATCGATTGATACTGAGTTGATCGCCTTTAACGCTGCTTGACTATCAGATAAGATGGCTATTTCTTGTTTCCGATAGTTCCTATCTAAGATAAGTTGTACGCATCTCTCGATAGCGTAGATTTCTGCCTGTAGGATACTAGGGTAAGTGCCCATTGGTTCGGAGTAATTAGCTCTCGGCGCAAACACTCCGATCCCTGTTCCCGTATTGGTTTTGGAAGCATCAGTATACCAAGTTATGGTATGGTCTTTTAACTGCTGGGCAAGCGTTTCGCTCTTCCAATCCTTCTTATTGCTCAATACTACATTGACATGTTTGTCAAAGTTGTACGTTCTGGCATATCGTCCACTGGGAGTTTCAGGAGTGGTATTTCCTTTTTGAGGGTGTTCCAAGCCCCTGATCTGACAATTCTCCCAGTTCTAATTCCGTTAGTGACCATTCTAATCATTGTCGCATGGGCATCTCTACCAATGACAATGTGCAGTGGTGTTAGATCTAGAATGACCTCCATTGCTGCTGTTGGACAGGTTTTCATGGCTCCTGTGATACAAACGCATGCTAGTCTCTGGACTTTGCACAAGTTTAGCCTTGCCGTCCGTTGCTCTAGTTTTGTGAACCAGGCAACTGCTCCATAAGTAATCATGGGTCTTACTATCATGGTATACATCCAGCGCAAAGTGTTAGGGGAGCAGCCCCATCTATTTCCGGCCAGTCTTCTGCATATCATGAGAGCCTTTATGGCTTTGCTGGTAGTGTTCTTAATATGCCTGTTCCACAGGAGTTTACTGTCCAGGGTTATTCCCAGATATTTAACTTCCTGTGTTGGCAGTATTACCTTTCCATCTAGTTGAATTCTTTTCAAGTTTTTCAGACTTCGCTTTCTGGTGAATGGCACTATCGCGGTTTTGTCTGAGTTGATACTCAGCACGACAGTCCTACACCATCTCTCAGTGATACGGAGTCGTCTTTGGATAATATTACACAGGGTGCCTTTTCCCCCGAGCGATGATGACTATGTCATCTGCATACCCAATGCAGTGTATTCCCGCTAGAGTTAATTCGTCTAGTAGTTCATCCACTACCAAGCTCCACAGCAAAGGGGAGGTTACTCCACCTTGTGGAGTTCCTTGCGTTGTTTTAACAGCTACAGTTTTGGTGCCCATCTGAGCCTCTGCTGTTCGTGTTACAGCATTTCCCAAAACCAGCGAATAATAGTTCTGTTCACCCCTCTTGTTTCTAGAGATCGCCTGACCACCTTATGTGGTATATTGTCAAACGCCCCCGCAATATCCAAGAAGGCACAAATTGCTGTTTCTTTGCTATCCAGACTTGTCTGTATTAGCTCCGTTAATTGGTACAGAGCAGTTTCTGTGGATCTGCCCGTTCTATATGCATGCTGACTATCATGCAGTGGTTTAACCTTTAGATGATTTTCTCCAATATGGTTGTCAACTACTTTCTCCAGCGTTTTTAGTATGAACGATGTGAGACTAATAGGCCTAAATGACTTGGGATTTGTCCAGTCAGTTTTGCCTATTTTGGGTATGAAGATTACTTTTGCTCTTCTCCATGTGGTTGGTATATATCCCATCGCTAGACTGCTTCTTGTAATGCTTAGTAGATGGTGAGTAGCTATTTGCATCATGTTTACTATAATTTTATTGTTAAATATTATTTTATTTAAATTTTACAATTATGCAACCCGATATACACCTCGATTTTATACGGCTACAGCTCAACAATATTATCACTGGAAACGGCCGCCCAGTATTAGAATTTTTGTCGATCTTTCTTTATCTTTGGTCATCACTCGTCACTTGTCACTGTCAGATCAAATCAGATGTTTTTGGATTTATTTGTCCTTTGTTTTGGTTATTGAAATTTTATAATTATCAGATAAAATTTCGTAGTTAAATTGGTTATTTTTGATGTGGATCGCAGTGTGCAATTCGTTCTTTTAATTGTGGAATTTCTGAGGTTAGTTCGTTCATTGACCGGATATGGAATATGGCTGAGGAGAAAATATTCTAGAACGTCGTTTTTTATTTATGCCTTTTTGTGAGTTGGACTACTCAAGATATTATAGTTCTCTATCTATATCCTGGAGGGAGATTTCCGGTTGAAATCTGATTTTGTGAAGGAAATCGAATCCTTGCATCACTTCTTGTGTACTCCCCGACCGAGAATATCGTCGTGAAGAACTGGCTGCCGTTTCGTGAAGCATTCCCTGTTGGTGAATAGCAGGTCTTCGTAAAGGATTAAGGCTTCCGAAACACATTTGGTCACAGACGTGGTTGGATTTTGTTGATTTATATGGACCGCCCACCAATTTCCGCAATGGGATTAAAATAGCCAAATTTTCCGACCGATATTCCGATTCCACGTGCCCAGAAAGTCCCCGAATAGTTCCAAGAGCAAGAAGACCGATCCAGACCGTAAAGCACAGAACAGTCCAGAATTCCATCCGTTCCTGTTGTCCGTGTAGAGGTACCCGTTGGACATCATAAACCCTCGTTGAGGGTTTTTATGTTCACCTTTTGAAGTCCTACACCTGCTTGTACATTTGCTGAAGGGCTCCAGTGACAGTACTCCGAGCTGCTGTACACCGCCGTAGCAACCCTGTAGCTATACGCCGTAGCTCAGCCGGAGGAAGTTTTCAAGTACAATCGAATAGAGTAAGACTGTACAATTTTAGTTTAGATTATGACGTCATACTTTTAGTTAGTTTTCTTGATTTAAATTTTATTCTACTTTTCAACGTTTATTCGTTTCCATTTCTTTAAATATTAATTTTTAATATTTTAATAAATTGCTTAAACATTTTTAGTAGTATTATTTGCAGTCTAGCCTCATTGTTAAGTTAGAGTCACTTAAGTTTAACGAGTTATAGCATATTTGAAGTTCATGGTAGTTACACTCAACAGTTCGAGGTTAGTGTTGAAGTCTACTTAATAGTAACATCTTTTATGCCGAGTTCATAGAGTATAATCTCGTGGCGCCCTTTTATTAAGATCTTTGAACCCCGACCACCCGGCTGTTAAAATTAAAAGCTAGTGGCCTCTATGCAACTCATCCAGATTAAGTAAACTTTGTGTTTTATTAAACTTCAAATTAGAAAGGGCGTGGCAAATTCTTATTATAGAAACAAGAAATCCTGTAAGAGTATATGATTACAAAGAGGAAATTTTCAAGGATCTTCTTAGCTCCTTTTAAGGAACTGTGTTTATTTTTGGATAATTTGATATTTTCTTTGACATCGCAAACAATTTTAGGAACAAAGCTTTCAGAAATAGGTGCCGTAGGGCCATTACCTTTAACATGGCTGAGGTCGGTGCCCTACATTCTGTACTAGTGCCTTTTACTCAGTGAGCTCGATTATTTTAGAACGACCTATACTTGTAAAACTATTTTTATTTTATCATAAAAGAGTATACCGAATGTTTCTTAAAAGTGTGTGGCTCACCTCTATAACTTTTTTACTTTTTCAGATAAAAAAACGAGATTGACGTATTCAATTGATTTCGGTCATTGCCTGTTTGGCCGAAAATAACTACAACTTTAGCTTCATTCAGAACCGTGAAATCGGTGGAATAAATTAGTAGTTTCAATTAGCCGTAGAAGTTTGTTCACCTAAAATTAAAAAAAATTATTAAAATATATATTTTATTATTAAAATATTGCGTGCCCCCACAGATGTACCCTCGATGACCTATGGCTTGCTAAACGGGAAGCATTGGACGTAGCCCATTACTGGGTTAATAAACTATAATATAATCCGGATACGAAAAAGTAAAGTAAAGTAAGTTCACCTAATTTTAATGTAAGCATTCAGGACGTCATAATTAGTGGTAGTAATTTTCAATTAGTGGAAAAAGTTAACAAACTTTTGACTTTTCCACAAATTATACTTCAAAATTTGCGAGAAATGTCATTTTGGCCTTTGATTATCACCCGCCAAGAAAAATTTTGGTTAGAAATCAAAAGTTTATTGTTTTATAAGCTAAATCTTTGAATAAGAAAACTAAGGAAGGAGCATAATGCTATCCATGTATTCATGCATGGTGGGCGGAAAAAGGACTCTAGGGTGGGGATCTTTGACAGTTCTCTTTGACGATTCATTTGACACATTTGAATTTGATTTGAAATTTTGTGGATTTGTCAGTCTTTAAGCTACATTCGAAATCAATTCGCTGGCCGAGTGGCACTTCGACGTTAAAGTCGGCACGAAATTAACCATTCACAACAAATTTCAATTCGAATTTTGCGCATGCGTGTTTAAACGTTCTCCTGACATTTTTTAGGTTAGTTGTTGGTTTTGATTTTGGAAGAGTCAAAATCCGGGACAGTTGTTAATTAAGTTTTCCAAGTTTTTATGTTTAGAAAAATGGTTGATTTTTTTCTAAAATGTGTCTCAAGCACCCAAAACTTTTTCTCGCCATTAATATGGGTCGGACACCCCATTTTTTGGGTTTTGGTAAACCCCTTGGTTTTCGGTCAAGCTAATTATTGAGCTGCAACAATAATTGCCGTTTTTTTTTAACAGCAAAGCCACAAGTCTTAATAAAATAAGAATAGCGTCCTTCGCTCATTTTTCTTTTAACAATTATTTACTTTTCACAGGAAAATGGCTTGTAACAACGACACAAACAAAATAATTATTAAAATTTAAATGTCAAATTTGTCATAATTGTCAAAGGAAAATTCCGTGCTGAAGTGGAAGTTTGCAGCTTGCAAGCTTTCAATCCAACTTCAACTTGCAAGCTTTACCTTACTTGCTTTCCTCAAGCTTGCGTGCCAAAGTACGACTCGGCCAGCGAATTGATTTAGAATGTAGCTTTACGGAGCTTATTTTATGTTATTTATTATTTATTCTACTACTGATAGTTGTATAAAGGTAGTAAATCGAGATGGAAATTGTGGCAGAACTTAAATTAACAGTGACACTATCGCGATTTATCGAAAAAGACTCTAAAATAGTTGATTGTGTAGCGTGCGGTAAATCTCGGCAAAAATCGAGTGAAATAATGGAACAACTTTTCGCTAGTAAGTGACTATATAAATAATAATATAAATAATATAATACATACGTGTAGTAAACCGATCATTTATGAATTTCACTTAAATTAACTAATTATTATTTTTTCTTGCATTTTTGCTTTTATTTACTACTTGTCAAAGATTAGATGTCAAAAAATTTAGATACGTCAATTTGACTTACCTGCTTCAGTAGCGTATCGGATGTTTATGGTTATAAATAATTATTATAACTTATCTATTTTTATTAGAATTTTATATTTTTATAACAATTTTAATAACTACCAACATTCATTCACAACGTAAAATAAAATAAAAATATTGAGTCTACCCCACGTCTACCCTACATCATAGTTTTACATTTTTTAAATAAAATTAGAACGGCACTGATAAACCAGAATTTAAGTCGGCCATATTTGAGGTCTATCGCGGTGGACCTAAGATTTTTGATATGCTCTTTCCTTAGTCTTCTTTTTCAAAGAGCTAAATATTATGCTTTCTTTATGGATACAACAGACTACCGCAAGCTGTTGCTAGGATATTTTATTAATTTTAATTGTGTTTTTTAGACATTGTGAATGACCGTAATCTAAAAAGTATAAAGTGTAATTAAAACCATTAATTTATTCCACTGATTGGGAGGTTCTGAATGAAGCTTTTTGATTTTTAAATGGCACCCTTGGTATTTTTTTATTTTATTCATTCGAATCTGAATAGAACTCGGAATAGAATGACATCACATGTCAACTTTTGATATTTTTGATAAAAAATCGTATTTTAAATTTCAATCTAGAGTGGCTGTGTTAAAAAAAGTAATTTTTAAACAAGGAGTCTTGGAAAATAGATTTGAGCGTCTAATGTTTTTTTTTATCTTGTACTGGTCGGTTAAAAGAGGTCCAAATCGTATTTTTAATCATATCTCAATGTTTTCTAACGCAACGAGGGTGGCTCATAAGCATATTTGTAAAAAGCATTTTTTAAAGAATAATTTGAAACTAGACATTTTATAAAAAATTAACAACAAACAAAAAATGTAATATACCAAATACCCTGTGAATGCGATAAATGTTACATTGGTGAAACATCTAGACCCTTAAATGTTAGAATTAAAGAACATAAAGATTATTTAAGAAAGGGAGATTTTCACAAATCTGATTTGAAGCATTCATGGGACACAGGACACAGAATAAATTTTAATAACGCCAAAATTATAATGAACGAAGCGATAGCCTCTAAAAGAACAACAAAAGAGGCTTTTTTAATTCAATCTAATAAAAATAAATGCATTGCTCATGCATTTGTAGATGTTAGTAATGTATGGCAATCGCTTTTTTGATTTTAAAGAACAACATAAATAAACATAACATACGTAAAATTTAAAAATAATCATACAGTAATTTGAGGCTTTTTGGTTTTACCTTATTAAGTAATTGTTATCAGGTAGTAATTGTTAATTTTGAAGTTTAACTTGATATAATGTCATTTTAACAGAACGTCAACGGTTTTTTGTAGACGTATCTGTTTTAAAAAAGTAAAGTGTTCTCGAATAGTTGAATTTAAATATTTTAAATAGTTTTTTTCTTTGTTCTCTGTATTTTTTTTTGCTTCCGACGACGGAAAGATATATACTTTCCGAAACGTTAAGCATTTTTTTCTTTGTTAGGCAAATTTGTATAACTGTAAACATAACTTCTGACAAGCAGTATTTTCTTGCAGTGCAGTGGCGAAATACCCATAAAGGATTTTTTAGACATTTTTAAAACCTCACATATCACGACGACTTTTAAAAAAGGAAATCGAGAAGACTGTGCAAACTATAGAGGCTTGGCAGTGACAAGTACATTAAGTAGGGTATATGAAAAGATACTAAAGCATAAAATAGAAAATGAATATAAAGAGATAGAAATAGAAGAACATGTGGGTTTTAGAGCGGGAAGGTCTACTGTGGATCATCTGTTTACCATAACACAGGTCTTAGAGAAAAAAAACGGCAAAAGATCAAGAGGTACACTTACTATATATAGACCTCCAAAAGGCTTATGACAGCATACCGTTAAATAAATTGTGGGAAACGTTGGAAATAACTAATATAAATGTCAACATACTTAAAGCAGTTAAAAACTTATACCAGAACACCACAGCTAGAATAAAAATACGAGACTCATTGTCAGAAAGCATAAAAATTACAAAAGGCCCCAAGCAGGGATGTTGCATATCTCCTATACTATTCAAAATATACCTGCAACAAGCACTAAAAAAATGGATGCTTAAGTGTAGAGGAATGGGAATCCCCCTAATAAATGAAGACACCCTATACACCCTATTTTTTGCGGACGACCAGATAGTCCCAGCCCAAGATCACGACGACCTTGAATATATGGCAAGGAAGCTGATAGAGGAGTATAAGAAATGGGGGTTGGAGGCAAATATCACCAAAATGACTGTAGGGGGGCCACAAGAGAACATAATCTTATAGGATGGAAGCGTGATAAAAAACTGTGACAAATATAAATATCTTGGATTGAAAATAACTAACAAAGGAAAACTCGATGAGGGTATAAAAGATCGAATAATGCAAGGCAGGAGGGCAATATCTATGTTGAATGGTGTACTGTGGGATCAAGGAATCTCTAAAGCTAATAAGAAGAACATATATAATACGGTAGTGAAAAGCATAATAACTTACGGAAGCGAAGTATGGCAGTTGAAAAGCAGAACAGAAAACATGCTATTAGCGACCGAAATGGATTACTGGAGGAGATCTGCTGGAAAATCGAAAAGAGAACAAATAACCAACGACAGAGTTAGAGAGATTATGGGAGCAGAACACACAATTGTGGACGACATAACAACAAAACAACTCATATGGTTTGGTCATGTGCAACGAATGCCCGATCGCAGAATACCAAAACAAATTTTACTGTGGACACCTCGAGGCAGAAATAAAAGAGGAAGGCCGCGACGAAGCTGGAGGGAGGGTTTGGATAAAGAACTAGAAAATAGAGAAATACCTGATGGTCTCTGGCTAAATAGAGAAGAGTGGAGGTTAGGTGTCGGAAAACATCGTAGAACGTTCTGAAGCGACTTATAAAAAAAATGTGTCAGGGCTTATGAATAGGAGACTTGGAGATACTTGATTTGATAACGGTCAGCGATACATCTGACCAAAATATTTTAAAATTAAAGTTAATCTCTGTCCCAGAAGAAATTTTATTTCACAGATTTTCGTTGTCTATTCCACTTCCAAACAAACTTCAATTACAGTTAATAAATGAACAAACTAAATCCAATTCGACTTGAAACAGAGTTTAAACAAAAGAAAATTAATATTTTTAAATCTAATTCAACAGAGCCGGAAAAAAACGAACTCGAGTTAAAAAATCTGTTTTAATTACGAAAGTTTGCCGGGAGATCCTGGAGGAATCCGGGACAAACCGGTCCGGGTTAAATAGAACTACTGTTTTAATTCCGTGCGATTTTAATTTGCACAGCACGGACTGCTAAGTTTTTCCAACTACAACAAGAACCGTCACGGACTATAATCAAGTTCGGTGTTTTCGCCGAAAAAGAATTATTTGAATTTTAGATTGTTTAAAACTGTATTTTTGTAAGGAATAGGACTTGTTTTATCTGCAAATGCTTGAAATGTTAAATTTTTAAGACTCATAGCTAGAACCACAACGGAAAACGCTTAATGAAAGATTGTGGTCAAGTTTTAATAATTATTAACAAATTGCATACTACGATGCCAATGTCACAGTTATTAATAAACTCACACCGTAGCCCCGTCGAACTGGCATCGTTCTATAGCTATATCACCCCATTTAAACTGTTTCGAAAATTTCCAAAAATTTTCTCAGCCAAAATCGAGCTTTTTCACTTATTCCGATTTGACAGTTTTTTGGGCGTGGATCGATGCAGAGTGATTAGTTAATTTTTTTAGTATACACAGTTTGTCAAAATAGTACATACAGGGTAAGAAAAAATAAATAAAAACAGATTTTTTAATTTTCGGCATTTTTTTGAAATATAACATAACCTAAAAAGGGGGTCAAATTGCATTTAGAATTTTTACATTAACGTATTCTAACAGTATCAGGTGAGAAAAGGGGAAAAAGGTAATAAATAAAAAAAACATTTTTTTTCAAATGGGTATGTATGTATTTATATTGTATATAAATATACAATGGAAATCTTTCAAATTAAATATCTCGGAAACTGTGCATTTTCGAAACACAGTTTAAGTGGGGCGAATATAGAGCTCTACTGACTCTATCCGTAGAGGCTTCACTGGTCGTTTAGCTACTGACCTTATTTTTATTTACACCTTTATTTTTTCTTCTTCTGGTAAAATTTAATGTAGCGTCTAAACGCCAAAATTTTTGAGCGGCTTCCTCGCTTAATTTCAACGCTAACACCAATAAGTCTGAAAATAATTATTCTTCTAAAGTAAATCTGTTTTAATATTATTATTGTTCATTGTTTAACTTCTATTAATACCTATACAGGGTGAGTTAAGTGCAAATATTTTCAGGGCTGGTAGATCTCAATAAAAGAAACATATTTTTTCTTTACCGTTTTTAAAATAAATCCAAAATAACTGAATTATTTTACTTTGAAAATTTCCACAAATATGATTTTTTGATAAAATTTTGAGAACCACTTAATCTTTTCTGGATTTTCTTTCTTGTAAATTTAATCTACTACCTACGGTGCCATATTATCAACAAATTATGTTTTTTAAATAAAAACTAAAAAAAATTCCAAATTTTCATTTTCTTTAAAAAACCTCAAGATCGTGTTTCTGAGCTCAAACTATACTACCTACTGGTTACTAATTACGGGTGGAAACCATTACAATATTAAATAAATCATTAGGGTAAGTCTTCTACTGCTGAAGCAGTCTTCCCGTTTCCCGTCTCCAAGCTAGTCAATCAAAGACATCGTCCTCCAATTGTCGAGAGCTTCCATGAATTCTCTTATTCCGTCGTTCCAGGATCGTAGTGGTCTTCCTCGTTTTCTTCGTTGCGGCGGAAACCATTGAAAAACTCGTTTTGGTCATCGATCATCTGGCGTTTGGCATTCTCATGAGGTGCCTAAACTATTTGAGAGATCCAAATTCGAACTATTCTGTTCTATCAACAACCGTGTTCTGAGCATCCATTCTTCTTCTCATTACTTCGTTGTGCACGCATTCTCTTCTAGATACTCGTACATACATACTGCCATTAACGTTGACGAGTATTCGACACACATCAGAAGATGGTCACACAAGGCGTTTTCTTTCATGAGGTTTTCTGTGACTGAAAAGTCCGATACGTGATGTTATCTGCCTACCGCACTGTTAATTGAGTTTACAATTCTTCTCCATTGAGTTCTATTGTGAGCTGCTTTTTCCCACTCATTCTGCATGTTAAGCCCCTTTAAGTCTTCGTGGAAAATGTCCTTGTACCTTTTCAGTTGTCCACCCGGCCTCCTCTTACCGTCTACAAGCTCACCGTAAAGCAGAGATTTTGGTATGCGGTTTTCTTGCATTCTGCATAAGTGACCAGCCCATTTTAAACGGGATTTTGTAACCATGACATCAATACTCTTGCAGTTAGCTTTTTCAAGGACCGATACGTTTGAGACATGATGGAACCACCGAATTCTTAAGAGTTGTCTAAGGTGTCTTTGTTGCAACTTGTTTAATGCGTTCATGTGTCGGCGGTACGGCACCCAGGTTTCGCTCCCATATAATATGGTGGGGATTATAATTGCTCGGTACACTGCAAGTTTCGTTTCTGTACTCAAGTCATGATTATAGAGAACCCTGTCTTTTATTTCCAGAATGATATTGAGGAACTGCTAATTCTGTGTTTAATTTCAGAGTCAATATTGACCTTTTCCGAAATCAAACTGCCGATGTAATTAAATTCCGCTACATATTCAAATAGTTCTTCTCCGATTTTTATAGCATTGTTGTGATCTTCCGCGGGAGTGCACATGATTTTGGTTTTGTCGATGTTTAGCTTAAGGCCCAAAGCTTCGTATGCCCAGATTGCCCAGGTATATGTGTTATAAACATTTCTTGTAATTGTTGTAACATGTTTGCAACTAGAGCGCAGTCGTCAGCGTATTGAACCATTTCGGTAACATGAAGTCTTCTGCGCAAATCAGAGTTAACCGTCCATTATTGTATCTATTAATTCCTAAAATTAAAAATATTATCAAAATAGGGCTAGGAAATTAGATATTCAGTAAGTAATTTCAAGAACAACTACGAAAAAAATCTGATGAATTACTTTATTTGTACTCGCCACGAATTGTGAACCAACTTTTTACCTCTAACGAAATTAGAGCCGAAGGAACATTTCCTTCTGGACAAATTAATTCCGGAAAAGTCTCCATCGTCGACATCCTCTGACGCTGACTGGAAAAAAGTAAAAAGTTTTAAAACGATTCGCCAACCGAACGGACTGCATCGAACTACTATCGTATGCATTTGCAGTCGCAAGCAACAAGACCTGAACGAAAATAGAAAATTATCTTGTTTAAATAGAAGGAGATGCGGCAGAGTTCAATGTAAATCGAAATTACGAGCAAAGGCGGACGTTTTAGATCAAAGAAATAGAGTAATTGGATGCTATTTAATTGAATGTAATTAAAACAAGTTTAGAATTTGGTCTATTAATTTTATTCTAGGTATTTTATTCTTTATTATCAACAATATGTTCGGCAACGCAAGATTTATCCGGTCTACCATATCTTATCTGAGCTAAATGTTCTTTAAATCTAGTTAATATCTTCTAGTTTGCCCAACATATTTCTGATTACAATCTTTACAAGAAATTTCATAAATACCCGACCTTTCCAGTGGAGGTGTTTTATCCTTTGGATTACCTAATAATTGTTGTAATTTATTATTAGCACTATACACTAGTTTATAATTGACATTATTAATAGTTCCTTTTAGACCACGGGATAACTCTCTATCAAACAGTATTGATAAATATTTTGACGTATCTTTCTCCACTTGAAAAGTCGAATTTTCAGAAATCATTAACCTATACCTACATTTTCTAATTATTTTATCAACTAGTGAAGGAGAATATCCATTACACTCAGCTACACTCCTAATGTAATCCTTTTCTATTTCATATCTTTCGCTGGAAAGTGAAAAACTAAGTAATCTATGAACTAAGAAATTTAAACTAGCCATTTTATGTTCAACATTATGATATGATTCATTAGGAATATATATGCCTGTAGTGGTATTTTTCCTATAGATATCAAATTCCAGGCAATTATTATTATTTCTAATAACTAATACATCTAGAAATGGTAATCTGTCGTTGTTCTAAATTTCATGCGTAAATTTAATGGAAGGAAAACGATTATTTAACTTAGAAATAAAATTATCTATGGTGTCTGAATGTGTGTCAAAAACAGCAAAAATATCATCCACATACCTAAACCATACTCTTGGAAAATACTCAAACTGATTCTTAGCTTCCACTTCAAACCTGCTCATGAATAAATTAGCCAAAAATGGACAATGGATTACCCATTGCTGTACTTTCCCGCTGTTCAAAAAAGTTGTTATTAAATTGAACACAATTTTGTTTCATACATAACGATGTAAGCTCAATATATTCAATCACAGTTTTGTTGTCGAGACCATTTGCGTTCAGTAATTCCTTCAAGTAGCCTAAAGTATGTGGAATTGGAACACTTGGGGACAGCGAAGATACATCAAAGGAGACCAAAATTTCACCTTCATGCAATGTTATATCTTTAATTTTGTTAATGAATTCAATATTATTTTTAACTGAAAAAGAGGGTTCATGAACAGCTAAATTTTCGAACTCCCTGATAACCATTTTACCAAATTATAAGTCAGAGAACCTACAGCCGAAACAATTGGGCGCATAGAATATCCGGCATATCCGGCTTATGAATTTTTGGTAACGCATACAATTTTGGTAATGAGGGATTGGATACTTGCAATTTTCTCTTTAAAGAAAGGTCAATAAGGGTGTTACATTCTTTTAGAGTTTTTTTATTGTTTTTCTCTCTTTAAATGGTTGGCAGTCCCACACACGCCTAGCATCGGGCTAAGTTACGATCGAGCTGGCCGATCCGTCGCCGTCGCCTATTATTATATATCGGTCCCCGGAATAGTTCCTTAGGAACTAGTCCTTTGAGAACCCGCAACTAATTCCACCCGGATTTTGTTCCCGGGTCGGAATAGTTTGGTTTGGTTTGGTTTTGGGGCATTGGAACTACTTAGTTGGTTCACGAACTACATACCTCTATAGTCTATAAGAAAGAATCGCACATTTGCCAGGCTATTGCACTGGTACAGAATATGTTCTGTCCTTTCTTCTTCTCTCTGACAAAATCACATGGGTTCGTCACTGAGCTTGTAATCTCCTGTTGGTAGTTCCACTATGCAGTTTTGATGGTCTTTCTGTTTTTACTTATCAGTTTTGCCGTAAATTATGGCGAATATTCTACTATGAACTTTTTCGCCTGTCTCTGCTCTAGACAGTTTTTTCATCTTCTACATTTTTTGTTAGTCACACAATCTTTTAGGGCTATTTGTGTTGTAGCCTTTGCAGCAGCGCTTAATGGTCCTGAACCTATAAATCGTATTATTGAGCTTTTCTAGGCAATTTTAAGTGAATTTACAAGAAAAAAAAAAGAAGAGAAAAAAGATAAATCTTTTAAGAAATTATATAAATAATATTATCTGCCGACTTCTGCTTGTTTCGACTGGGGCTTATTGCCAAATTTGTGTCTGGAAGCGTTCAATTCTTTTTTAATCTTTTTATAATTAGTGTTAATTTTTGACAAGTTTTAAGTCAATTTTTAGTAAATGACGTCCATTGATTGACCCCGCCAAAATCATCATCGATTGCCATTCCTCAGCCGTCTTTGACGGTGTTTTTTTTGTTCATACATAACGTACGTTATAACGTTGACGTTTTTTTTTGTATTAAAATATTATAAACCTTTTCAAAAAGATACATGTGTATGGCCTGTCTGTTTTATTTAATTTCAGCGCTGCGCTTTGTAGCTTAAGAGCTTGACGTATAACATTTTGTGAAAATGGCAACGTACGATATGTGTATGCGTTTGTCGAAAATTAGATAAGCCTGTTTATAAAGGGCTTTGTATTTTAACTAATATGCGATTAAAAAGTAGGGCAATTTTATTTCGGAAATTATTTATGACAGGGGGATTCTATGCGATAGACGACCAATTTATGCATTTGTCAGTTTGTATTATAGTTATAAAATATATTTAAAAAAAAACATCAAATCAAATTTAATTCTTTCAGGATATTTTAGTTTTTTTTAATCATATTCTATTAATATAAAAGCAAAGTGTAAACAAATAGTTTTTTATTTACAGTTTAGTTTGACTAGAATAGGAACTTAATTCAATGCTTTTTTTCGAGATATGACATAATCTTTGGCGTAATTTCAGGATCTTTTAATGGAAATACCAGTCTAGCACATCCCAAGTGGAGAAAAGTTAGTCTGTTAAAAAATATGAGACTTTGAAATCCGTAACCCTTACTTTCGCGTGCTAGAAATTTAGCGTATTATTTGATACTGTCAAACTATAATAAAAAGCAAGTCTGGCTGATTTACGAAATTGGAAAATGAGTCTGACGCGAGACATCTTGAAAATTGCAATAATTACAATTTTTTTGTTCTTATTTACCCGTATTTGAAAATTTGTAACGTGATAAATAATACTACAATTTTATAGAAAATATACGTCTGGCTATCATTTACAATCATGAAAGCCCCGCTAAATTTACAAGTCAGGTAGTTAAATGAGCCCCTCCTTTTAGCGCGCCTGACGAGCGTTGGACGAGTCTGGCAAGGCTTTCGGGATGTTCCACATTAGCCAGACTGTATTTGCAGCTGTAATTATAATATAAACTAGCATCTGACAAATTTTTAGGACTGCAAAAATAAGGGCAACGACTTCAATAATTTTTATCCAATTTTTTATCTGCCAGACGTATTACCCCATTCTCACCGATTAAGCCAGACTATTTTTTTTAACTGCATAACATCTCTAACTAATAGAATCGCTATTTTTATCGCTGGATAGGGATTTTATTAAGTCGAAGTGAGAGAAATGCGACGGTGTGCTGTTGCGACGTTGCCGGTACGCCCTATCAAGTAAAGTAAAATCAGGATCGCAAACCGCTTATTTTTAGAAAAACTTTTTTTTTTTCGAAAAGATAACTAGATAAAATCATTAGATATGTTTCAGACTAGCAATGGAATTATAAGAATATCGTTAAGGTAACCATTTTTTTATAACGAGAAAACGTCAGTAATCGCGATATTTTAAAAACTCAACTTTTTAACACATAACACGCCATAAGTTATGAACCACTTTAGATATTAAAACTTTTTTTTTATTTTGAAAATTGTATCCTTTACAATATGTTTAAATAAGAAAAAATAGATGAAGCTGTTTTTTTCCATTCAAAAAATTTAAACAACTCATCCATTTACTTTTAGTGCATAACAATTTTCAGCAATCGTGTAGCTTTATAAAGATGTTCACCATACTGTCTGCGAAAAAATATAGCAGAAATGTTAAGAGAGTTTTTGAGGAAACTACAATCAATTACCTATTATCTAATTGTATGTAATTAACAAAACTAAATATTTTAATTGATAGTTCTTTTTCTGTTTTGATTTTTTTGTTTTGATTTGTATTTTATTTGATTTTATTTCATTTATATGTATTTTTTACTTTTTAAGATTTTGGTATGTCACACACAAACCAGCCTTGTGCAGGTTTCTCTGACCACCAACTTGTGTTTTATTGATTAATACCTAAAATGTATTATATTGTATTTATATATTTTTCAATAAAACGCTATTAATATTATTAAAAAAATAGATTTCGAGATATCGATTTTTGAATTCAGAATTCTAATAGCGCGACCACTGTCGAACACCAACACAATTCCACTATTTTTACTAAAAATGCAAGTGTTTTTAACTGGCACTTAAAAATTTTCAAGCTATAGACAAAATTACAGCGACTCGTTAATAAATAAACAAATAAAGTATCACAAGACTTAATTAAATCGTGAAGCTGAACGCATGATGTAGTTTGCTGTTTTGTGTTTCCTTAGAACTTTAAGTACCTACTGACAGACGTACTGATTGGGTTGACCGGTCGACTGCGACAAATCTGTCATATCCCCTTCCACGTCTCTTAGCAATGTGCACAGCTTCTCGGTTTATTTAATTCGTTTGGCAACGTGTTTACTGTTCCCTCTTTGTTCAGTACATTACAAACGCATGGTACTCTTCTTACATACGAAAATCTCGACCCAGACTAACCCTACCTAGGCCTTAGTGTATATGAAATTTGCTTAGAATATCATACCGAATAATTCTATTTATGCTTGCTTCATCCACGTTACCGTCGATGGAACTAAGAAGGCTTAGGTAGGGTATATAGCAAGCAAGCATGTTTGAACAGTAGGCCGTTGGTTTTAATTTTGGCGGTACTAGAGCGTCTAGCACTCTCGCCATAGTAGTACTTATTGTACTTAAATGCTATTCTCTGCTTTTCGTTGGTCAGGTCGAGGGTTACAGTAAAGTCGGCCTGACGATGGAGAAAAATCTCCGAAACCGGTCGTCGAATGGCTGTTCCCTTCGGTCTGATGAACTTAATGCAGAGAATTAGCATATATGTAGGGTTTTTTGGCCCCTTTTTCCGCTACTCGTATTTTTGTTTATTTATTATATATACCCTACCTAAGCCTTTTTAGCTCCATCTACGGTAACGTGGATGAAGCAAGCATGTTTGTCCAGTAGGCCGCTGATTTTAATTTTGGCGGTACGATCTGTGATTGTCACAGCTACCGCTAGATGGCGTAGAACGTCTAGCACCCTCGCCATAGTAGTACTTATTGTACTCAAATGCTATTCTCTGCTTTTCGTTGGTCAAATCGAGGGTTACAGCAAAGTCGGCCTGACGATGGAGAAAAATCTCCGAAACCGGTCGTCGAATGGCTGTTCTTCGGTCTGATGAACTTAGTGCAGAGAATTATCATATATGTAGGGTTTTTTGGCCGCTTTTTCCGCTACTTGTATTTTTGTTTATTTAATTCTATTTGTGTTTGCTGACGGGGAATATAAGTACTGAAAATCTTCATTGCCTGACTATAATAATCTCTAGCGGCCTTTTTGAATTCATAACGTAAGTTTGTAATGTCAAACAAAAATAAATTGTTTAACAGTTCGACGTTACAGTTTTTTAGTATAAAATACGTAGAAGGAAATGCTTATCATATAACTGTCTATTGTGAAAAGTATAAAATGAATTAAGTTGTATTTTATATGGGTTTCGAATTACGGTAACAACTAGGCAAAACTGTGAAATAAACTAAAGTTTCAGATTTTCCGAAAAAATCAAACTAACGTGTTAATTCAGACGTGTGATACTGTCTCTCTCCATGTGATATTATAATAAAACGATTCGTCTATATTAAATAAAACCCGGAGAGTCGCACCCGAACATAATCCAATCTAGATAATGCCATTAAACTGCTTTAGAAATATTCTACCTTCGCTGACAGAAATTTCGCATTTCGCTGAAAATATATTGCAGCGAAAAGCAGTTGCAATATTACATTATAAATTAACTGCATTAATTTTCATTAAAGCAAAACAGATGCCGCGCAGTAACGTCATTGCTGAGTCCAATCACGAGATTTGCTGTTTTTTTGTGTTGTTCATGGATGTGTGTACTCAATAAAGTATAATTTAACTGAAAAAAAAAGTATTGTATAGAAAAAAGAAATAATTATTAATTATTAAGCAGATTATAAAAACATACATATAGATTGTAAATTGTATGGGAAGAGATAAATCACTGCAACCTTATAAATCTATTGTGTCTTCTAGAGATCATTTCCGAATAATTCTTCTTTTTTTTTGTATACTTATTTATTTAACATATATTTTTATATACTTACATGTGCGGTATAACGAAAAATTCTCCAGAAAATCATTAAAACTTTCAAGAAAGAAAATTGCTGTAACGATGCCGAGAGGTCTTTGAGATTGACAGCATGTAGTCATACTGCGGAAAATTGTTAGTAAACTTCTTTGCTGTAATTTTATTACGTACGTGGAGAAATTTAATTTGAACGTTACATGGGAAATGTTATTTTGATCCATAGATATATTATTACACTTCTCAGTTTTGTCCTCGTACTACATAAAAGGAATACAAATAGAGTAAGTCTTGTCTTGCTGAAATCCGTGCGACATACAAAAATAAACGTGGCAACGCCGCTCCGCACCGTCCTCGCTGCGACTCGCCCCACCAATGTCATTATAAGTTTTGTCGTCAACGAGGTTCGTGCATTTTTGTAATAAGTATAGAGTGTATTACCTACTGGCTGTTATTCTCGTACATACGCTAGCAGCACAAGTACTTTTTAAAATATATGTTATTTATGTATGACAGAATACTAGTCTTGGTATATGTTTAACGGAAATTTCAATAAACACTTATAAACTCACGACCACAGTCTATTCATAATCAGCCTGCCGACTTATGAAAATTAGCATGAAAATTTCACACCTCTACTTTTCAACCAATAACATGCTTTAATGTTGACTAGTTACCATGGTAACTGAAAAAATTTCCGGAAATTTTTTCGAGGCGCCACGAAACTTTAGTGGAAATTTTTTGACAGTTGAAAAGGTAAACATAAGATCTACAATCATAATGTGAATGAACTACAATGTCTATATATTGAAATATTACCCATTTGAGTTTTAGCATTTGATGTAACTAAGGTTGGTAATATTTTTTATTTAAGGAAATATGTTAGATATACCTACATATGAATTTCTTCGAAATTGCCATGTTCTAAAAAATATAGTTCTGCCGCCTTTATTTAACTAAAGCTGAACTACAATGAACAGAATCGCAAACAAAAATGACAAAACACATAATATGTCAAAAACATCAATACCTTGGCCAACTTAACAAATTGAAATTATTTTAAAATGTCATGTTGGATTAATATTTTTTTTTTCAAATTTAGGTGTGAAATTTTCTTACCGAATACCACGCAAGCTTAAATTATTCCTGGAAATTTTCTTTCGGGCACGAATATTTTAGGAAAATTATATATATATAATTTTCAAAATATTCGTGCCCTCAAAAAAAATTCCGAAAATAATTTAAGCTCTTGTGATATTATAAGTGAAAATTTGCTTGCTTAAATACATTGACAGTTGTTTATCTCATGTTACAAATCGACTTATGAGCTCCATTAAAACTTTATTTAAGAAACCCTGGATCGAGACTGGTGCTCTGATTGCTCTTATACAGGGTGTCCCAGAAATAAGTGCAAGTATTTTAAGGGGTGGTAGATCTCGATAAAAGAAACATATTTTCTTTTTATCGTTTTTCAAATAAGTTCCAAATAACGGAGTTATTTTACTTGGAAAATTTCCAAAAAAAATGATTTTTTGCTAAAATTTTGAGAACCACTGGATCTTTTCTGGATTTTCTTTCTTGTAAATTTAATTTAATACCTATGTTGCGATATTATCAAGAAATCATGTTTTTTAAGTAAAAACTAAAAAAAATTCCAAACATTTTTTCAGAATATTTCGAATTTTCAAAATTTTTTTTTCGCGAAAAAAACTTCATAGGGGTGTTTCTGGGGTTGAACTACACTACCAGTTAAAATACCTGCACTTATTTCTGGGACGCTCTGTATATAGGACGAGGGGCAAGGAAGTACAGTACTCATAAAGCTGCGAGATCCAGTCTCGATCTCTTTTTTAATAAAACCTCAATGGAGTTTAGAATCCAACTTATTTCAGATAAAAAGATAAGCGAATATTTAGGTAGGTACGTAGATTTAAATGCTAATGATAGAAAGTCGACAGGCTGGATATGAATAGGCTGTGGCTTATAGTAAAATTTATTTCAATATATGTTTCTCAAAAGTGGCTAACCCCTATAACATATTTTTTCAGATAAAAGAACGAAATTTGGTGTGTTTATATTATGACATAAATGAGGATTGATTGACGTATTCAATTGTTTTCGATCGCTTCCTGTTTCATTAGAAATGACTACGACTTTTGTTTTTTAAATAGTACCTTAGGTATTTTTTACTTTATTTGATGGAAAATGACACTCTGAATAGAATGACAAAATATATGGCAACTTTTGATGTTTTCGCTTAAAAATCCTTTTTTAAATTTCAACCTGGGGTACTATGGATGTGTTAAAAACACCAATTTTTAATCAAGGGATCTTGAGAAAATACATTTGATCGTCTAATGTTTTTCGTATCTGTCCTTGACCGTTTAAAAGATGTCCAAATAGTATTTTTAATCATAACTCAATTTTTTCAAATGGAACAAGGGTGGTTCATTAGCATATTTGGGATTTTTTTTTATAATTTGGTAACACACACTTGGTATTTCGCGTCAAATTTTCATTGCATTTATGGCTTTCTTCTTCTTAATTTGCCGTGCAGATTCCTGCGTAGGCGTTCATCTTTTTCTTCCTCATCAGATGATTCTATTAATTGCAGCGGCTTGGAGTACTTGGAAGTCCTGTATGCCTGTCCAATGACGAATATTTTTCAGCCAGGATAGCTTTCTTCGGCCTATTCCCCTTTTGCCCCCTCTATTTTACCCTGGAGAATCAGACGCTGAAAGTGATAGCGTTCTCCACGTAGTATGTGTCTCAAATAGGCTATTTTCCTCTTCTTGATGATTTCGAAGAGTTCACGTTCTTCAAGACCAGCTCGTCTGAAAATGTCTTCGTTTCTCACTCGGTCGACCCAGGGCACTCTTACCATTCGTCGTAGGGTCCACATTTCGAAGGCTTCAATTCGGTTTATTGCTGCTACCTTCAGTGTCCATGCTTCCACACCATATAACAAAACGGACCACACATAGCACTTCACCATTCTAAATCTAAGGCCGAAGTTCAAGTTCCTATCTGTGAGAAATCTGCGAAGTTTCAGAAAAGTAGATCTTGCTTGTTCTATACTGCTTTTGATCTCCTGATCTGGATCCTACGTTTCCTTAACCATGCATCCCAAATATTTAAATTGTCTGACCTGCTTGATGACATTTCCATTTAAGTAAATTCTGGTGTTCGGAATGTTGTTTCTGCTAACAGCCATAAATTTAGTTTTTGTAGTATTTATGTTTAAACCCAGTCTTTGGCATTTAGTGTTAACCTTATTTAGAAGGATTTGGAGATCATTTAATTATATCATCTATCATTTATATCTTATCGTTTATTTATGGCCATGGCACTCTAAATTGAAACAAAATACTACTTTTTAGGTAAAATTGTCAAAAGTTGACATATGATATGTCATTTATTCAGAATGCCATTTTCTATAAAAAAAAATAAAAAAAAATAACAAAGGTGTCATTACAAAATGAAAAGTTGTAGTCATTTCTAGTAAAAAAAGAATTGACCGAAAACAACTGAATACGTCAATCGATCCTAATAACAATACAATAATATCTAAAAAAAAGGTATAAGGGTGATTATCTATGAATTCAAAAAATGTGTTAATATATTATTTTGATACGGTTTTTATTTCTTTAGAAGTCTTTCAAAAAATAGATAACATAACATTAACATAACGAAAACGTTAAAACAAAAACAAACGAAATAAAAATATTTTAAATGCTCCATCTTTTTATCTTCAGCATTTTAGAATCCGCCAGGATTTTGATTCTTTTTATTCTCTTTATAACCAATGAGAGTTTTGACTTTTACGACAAGATTTTGTTTTCTGCTTATACTCTTCTTCTTATTTTCGAAATAAAATTCAAAATTAAATCATCGCGGCCCTCTGGATTTTTATTAAATCGTGCCGGGGTGAAAGGGGAGTAGAAAGGGACTTTCCCCGGGAGATTAACGAGAAAAAGTTGTTTTGAGTTTCGCTTAACCGCAGTGGGAGACTATAAAATGGACAGCCGAGACTTAAGACTGACATTTTATCCAGTTTAAGGAGACGGCAGGACTTCCTTTTCGAAAAACAATGAAAGTGGTTTAAATAATGAAGGAGTCTTATTCTGTTTTCAGAAAAGATTAAACGTAAGTGTTTTTAAGGGAAAGATTTGTTTTATTTTGAGGTTTGTTATACTCAAGTGAGAGAGAGAGAGAGAGATACTATTTTTGGCTTGCTATTTTTTGAGTGGGGTAAAAAAAACAGTACCTGATATATTGTCACAGTGCAATACGAGGGTTGTTTTTTTTATTTTGCTTATATAACCCTTAACTGGTCCGGTAATAGATATAGTCTGTCCCAAAGAATATACCTAGCTAGAAAAAGAATGGACTCTGCCATACTGAAAAATGGTTCTACAGAAGTGGCGCCATCTATTGAGTAGGGCTTGTTTTAAATGGATCGAAGCGCGGGCTTTTTAAATGAGCGTATTTATTGAATTTTGCTCTAAAATAATTAAATTTGATTATTAAATCTTATTTTTTTACACAAATTCAACAATACTAATAACAAGTATCGTTGTGATGTGTAAAAAATAAGATTTAACAGTATAATTTATACAATTATTAAATAAAATTAAAGCCAAACATGTGTAAATATTTTTTATTATTTAAAGTTTTTATTTATAAGTCAAATATTTAAACATCGTTTATTATAATAAAACAAAACCAGCGTAATACGCCGAAAGTTTTGTAAATGGAGTAAATATAAATAGGTACTTATATAAATGATGGCAAAAATAAAAGACTTACATTATATTTTTAGGGCCACAAACAAAAGGAATTGTCTAATAAAAATACATATAACAAATTATAGTTTGAAAAACGTTTTGATAATCGTTTTTGATGATTGGCGCTATGACAACGACAATATTTTTTGAGAACTTGACAATAGTATGACAATGACCGTTGGAAACTATGGAAACTTCAAAAAAAATCTGATTGAACGCCATCTGGCAATAACTAGTAGAAATTTCTTAACCTAAAAATTAATTGCACTACCACCTAGCGCCCGAGGCTGGTACTATTATATTTTAAATTTCCGTGGAAACGGTGGAACCGCTTTTGCTATTTCACTTTCCGGCCCCTGGTCTGTCCAACGACAAGATCCTTGACAGTGATTGATGTGTCTGTCATTTTATTTTCAAAGTAGTTTATTTTATTTTACAAAGAAATAAGTTGGTACAATTGGACCGCATAGCAGAAAATTTAAAATTTGAGTGACAAGTGAATACAAAAATTTTTAAAAATGGAAGCAATTAAAAAACGTGCGAAATAAATAAAGTTTTTAACCTATCCTCGCTGTTAAAGTATCATTTAATTTGCGGTTAAAGTACTATTTTATCTACTATTTTTGATAGATATTAGGTAACCTTCGTAATAGCAGAAATTTATCAGTTGTTATCAATTTAAAAATAAACTGTGCATGGTCATTACGTGAATGAAATAGCAATACGCCTCCAGGCGTATCAATCCAATCAATACTTTTAGTCGAAAATCATATAACATGATAAAAATAACATGATTTCTGTAGAATTTCGTACAGTAAGCACAAAATGGGCTCGTCCAAGTAGAATACTGCAAATTTACCATCTTGCAATACTTTTTCTGTTATATACAAAACAAAGAAAATTACTCTTCGGCCACACAGAAAACGACTAAAGCGTGTAAGGCATTTAAAACTTTATATTAATAAGAGGGTCGCTGATAAGATTATACAGGGTCGCTGATAAGTACGGAAACGGTCGATTATAAGGTAAAATATTGGAGGTACCGTAAAAAGTTAAATATACAAGTTATAGTGTAGCGTTTTTTAAACAACTACCACTGCGAACGGCAGCTTTTCATCGGAGAGCAGTCGTGGATAAGGTATTTCACTGGAAAGAAAACTAATTAAGAACAATAAACAAAAAAATAGATATTGGGCGCCAGGCATGTACAGAGAAAGAAAACACAGTTGTATAATACTTAAAACTAATGACTATATTTATTCATGATGAATTCTGATGGTAAATAGCATTGTCAATTTTAATAATTATTATAGTGGTTATTTGTTGAATAAAACTATGTATGTAAATAATATTAAATATGTTCTATGAAAAGACTATGAAAAAATACAATGCGTGTAACGTTATAGAAAATATAAGAAAAGTAGCATTACTTTATTTAAATTGTTAAATTTTATGCGGTGTTAAATCTGATGTGTTGCAACCTGTAGATTCTAGAATCTATGTCTCATTATTCATCTGTTAATATAGTGCAATAATAATATCTATAGAAAGTAATACTATTAGAAGGCGTAATATAATGAAACCTAAAATCTAAATCACATTGTAACTACTGAATCGACATAAATGTTCTTAATAATCTAACCACTAAATATAGTCTGTACGATATTATTTAAAATCTACGTTACTGTTTAAGACTGAAAATATAGAAAACCTAAAACATAAAAACTATGAACATAAATCTACACTTAGCTGTTCTTTATGTAATCTTGTTTCAAACAGTAGCAGCGTGAGGTGGTCTCGCATCTCTGTACTCAGCCATCCAACACAACCAAAGGGGCCAGAATGAGACACCATAAATTGGTACAGCCGTAACTAACTAGCTTACAGCTGGGAACGAAGCAGCATGGGACTCAAGCTACATCCACGCTGTGGCACTTATATGTAGGAAAAAAATCATTCTTACTGGGGACACTCGTCCACAGGACATCTGTACATAATGTAATGTCTGTACATAAGACACTATCCGTACCTTGGACACAGTCCGTACCTTGGACACAGTCCGTACCTTGGATACAGTCCGTACCTTGGAAATAGTCCGTACCTTGGACACAGCCCGTACCTTGGACGCAGTCCGCACCTTGGACACAGTCCGCACCTTGGACACAGTCCGTACCTTGGACACAGTCCGTATCTTGGAAATAGTCCGTACCTTGGACCCTAAAAATATGAAATTCTTGTTTAAAACCAAACAAGGTCTAATAAACAAAATAAACCTACCTCGAAATACTTCCGAGGGCTCAATAAATAATAAACAACATGTCCTTTCTTCCATGTGACATTCTGGAGGACAAAAGAAAAGGGACGCCAACGTGCCAGCAAAATACAAATACAAGTTGGGACATCCGTAACTCTACCCTAAAAATATTCAATAATAATATCGAATCGATATAAAGGTAATAACTATCTTTACCTGTAGCCTCGAAATAGCAGCTGATTCAAATTATACAGCAAGATTTAAATAATCACTATTTCTAAAAGCTGGGATACAACAGAGCGTCACAACAAAGTGAGGTTAAGCACGGAGAGTTGACAGAAGCGATGTTGACAGCGCGCGCCTCCACAGAATAGTAACAGGGTTGTGTCGAACGATAACAGGGATGGCGACTAGAGAACGTAAAAATTACGCGACAAATAAACTATCCGGCCTGAACGAGAGGGAATCCGGTGATGATAGGCCAGACATGTAACGAACTAAAAACGTTACAATAGGGTTTTTAAATGACTAATGGAAATAATACATTTAAGTATACTGAGTCAGTCATAAAGTCTTTACACGTCAAAGTTTCATTTTTTAAATGGAACCCACTGTATAGTATTACAGATTTCAAATCTTCCCTTAATTCTAAGCAAAAATCGAGATAGACAATGTACCTCAAACCAAACGTTTCCGAGTTATTTACTTTTAAAAATATCACTTAAACAATTCTATTTAATTAATTCTGCAGTAACTGTGATACTGAATAATATTTGACATTAGTTTTCAAGTTATCAAGATTATATCAAGTCTAGAAATTACAAAATTTTCGTTTAACATTTCAAAATCAAAATTTCATAATTCAAAAATGGTTGAATTTATGTAAATTATGTGTATTACGATTATTGCTTCAAATTGAACGAAGAATTGAAATACACAATAATATACAGTGAGTTGCATTTAAAAAAAAAGTTTGATGTGCCACAAATTTCTGACCGACCCTGTATACTTAAATTTACTACTCTAAAAGAGCAGCAATCTAAACTTTACGTAGCATTCATCGATCTAACAAAAGCCTTCGACTCTGTGAACAGAGATGCACTTTGGGAAATTATGAAAAAGTTCGGAGTACCCATCAAATTTCTTACAGTGTGTAAACACCTCCATAACAACAACAAATCAAGAGTGTGATATCATGGATCACTGAGCGATCCCTTCCTAACAAACACAGGCGTTAGGCAGGGATGTGTCTTAGCGCCTCTCCTATTCAATATATTCATGGCAGCGCTCTCCATTATAATGGATAGCAAACTGCAGGAGAGAGGTTTGGGCATTAGATACAGATACGACGGCGGTCTGTTCAACATAAAAAGACTCAGGGCCAAGACACGTACAGAATTCATCACAGAACTTAAATACGCTGATGACTGTGCTCTAGTTGCAATTACGTTACAGCAATTGCAAGAAATGTTGAACACATATACATGGGCATACGAGGCCTTGGGACTTCAGCTGAACATCGATAAAACTAAAATCATGTGCACTCCCGGGAGATCATAACAATGCTATAAAAATCGGAGATGAACTGTTGGAATATGTAGCGGAATTCAATTACCTCGGCAGTTCGATTTCTGAAAAGGCCAATATCGACTCTGAAATTCAGCACAGGATTAGCAGCGCCTCAAGAGCATTCTGGAAATTAAAAGACAGGGTTTTCTACAATCATGACTTGAGCACAAAAACGAAACTTGCGGTGTACCGAGCTATAATAATTCCCACTATGTTATATAGAAGCGAAACCTGGGTGCCCTACCGCCGACACATAAATGCATTAAACAAGTTGCAACAGAGACATCTTAGACAACTCTTAAGAATAAAATGGTTCCATCACGTCTCAAACGTATCGGTCCTTGAAAAAGCTAACTGCGAGAGTATTGAAGTCATGATTACAAAGTCCCGCTTAAGATGGGCTGGTCACATATGTAGAATGCAAGAAAACCGCATACCAAAATCTCTGCAAAAGGTTCAAGGATATTTTCCACGAAAACTTAAAGGGAATTAACAAGCAGAATGAGTGGGAAGAGGCAGCTCACAATAGAACGGAATGGAGAAGAATTGTAAAGTCAGTTAAGAGCGACAACCAAAAAGTAAAGCGGCAACAAAGCAATGAGATTTTTGAATGTCTAAAGTGCGGTAGACAGATAACATCACGTATCGGGCTTTTCACTGACAGAAAAGCTCATGAAAGAAAACGCCTTGCGTGACCATCTTCTGATGCGTGTCAAATACTCGTTAGCGAGTAATGGCGGTATGGTATGGTATGGTGTGTTTACTACAAGCTAATAGACATTTAAAAGACCAATAACTGTTGTATTTAACTTTGTATATTTTACCTAATAATTGACCGTTTCTATAGCGACCCTGTATAAATTAATAAAAATAATATTTTAAGAAACTGTGTATCATATGCAGTTTAATTATGAGCGAAAATTAATTGTTTGGCTTTAATACAAAGTTTGAAATGGATATTAATAGAGGTAGCACTAGGCGTTATTATGTTACAGATTCATTACGAACTTTTTAATTACATTCCCAGTTTTCAAGCTAATGCCACGTGACATATTATTGTTTAATTATTAAAATCAACACAAATGAATAATAATTCTATTTATTGTTATAACGGAACAATTATTTTATTTATAGTTATTTTTTATACAACACGATAAAATGGTATTTTATCGTCGACCGAAAAGATCAATTCACGAGCAATATTTTTTTTCCATAGCGAGTAACGTTTTAAAAAATATTCAGATATTATTATTTCAAGGAATCTATTAAGAGTAGAAAAAATATTTTGCTGGGTTGATCTTGGTTTCTATGTAATTTGACAAATAAATAAAGCTGTCTCTTTAGTTGTCAGTTTTGAATCAATGTTTTTTAATTCTCTTTCGTGTCGATTGCTGATTGAATTGAAACCAGAAATGGCTCAAAAGGAAATAAGTAAATTACCAACAGATATTCAGGCTGAGGCGCCAAACGCCATATCCAAACTACTTCCATTTAAATCCCGAATAACTTATGAAAAGGAATACAAAAATTTTCAAAAATGGAAGCAATTAAAAAACGTGCGAGAAGAAATAACGTTTTTAATTTATCCTCGCTGTTAAAGTATCATTTAATCTACCCTTGCGGTTCAAGTACTATTCTATCTACTATTTTTGATAGATATAAGGCAATTTTAACAGTTGCTATGGAACAAAAAAATATATTAAAAAAAAATTAAATTTGTGTCCCAAGACAACAAGATATCTAACTAATTATAAACTATTATAACTTGATAGAAATAAATGTCTTGGAAGACATAGGACAAATATTAATAAATAAACATATCATCTATTAGAAAGTAGAAATAATATTATTATTTATTTCAAAACTATATTAACATAACGCATTTTGTATAATCTAGGTATACTCGAGTCTGTGAGATACTGCCTTGGGGTAACTTTACTAGACATAAGGCTATAAATCTCATACACAGAGATAGTTATGAATATCAGAAAGGTGCTTTGGAGAAATAACTTGTGACGTTAATGTATACCGCAGCTACTTTTCTCTAAAATTATGTTTATATTAAACCTTTTTATGGGCTATTTTTTAAAATTTTAAGTCCCAGTTAATTTTATGAAGGCACTCATAAGGCTTTATATACTTTTGGAAATTATTTATTATAGCGATTTATTTAGTAGGTACTGGTACATTTTTTTAGGTTGTATGAGTTTTTATAGTGAACTTTGATATAAAAAATAATTTGTCATGTTTACTTTACTTATACTTATCAGTGGCGTAGCGAGGCGTCAATGCAAGGGGATGTAATAAGTAACTACAATTAACATTTTACTAGTGCAATAAAGTTTCTTTTCCATAGCAACTGTTAAAATTGCCTTATATCTATCAAAAATAGTAGATAAAATAGTACTTTAACCGCAAGGGTAGATTAAATAATGATACTTTAACAGCGAGGATAGGTTAAAAACTTTATTTCTTCTCGCATGTTTTTTAATTGCTTCCATTTTTGAAAATTTTTGTATTCCTTTTCATAAGTTATTCGGGATTTAAATGGAAGTAGTTTGGATATGGCGTTTGTCGCCTCAGCCTGAATATCTGTTGGTAATTTACTTATTTTGTTTTGAGCCATTTCTGGCTCCAATTCAATCAGCAATCGACACGAAAGAGAATTAAAAAATATTGACTCAAAACTGACAACTAAAGAGACAGCTTTATTTATTTGTCAAATTACATAGAAACCAACGCCAACCCAGCACAATATTTTTTCTACTCGTAATAAATTCCTTGAAATAATAATTTCTAAATATTTTTTAAAACGTAACTCCCTATGGGAAAAAGTATTGTTTTACATATGGCGATAAAATTGCATTATCTTCTCCCGAAATTAATTCACTCGCGATTTCATCGCTCCTGAATTATTAATCTTTTCGGTCGACTATGAAATACCATTTTATCGTCTTGTATAAAAAAATAATTTTATTAAAGTCTTTAATTTTCAAGTTGGAAAAATAAAATACACAAAAATTGTAATAGGTTATGAAAGTAATCAATCCAATTTAAAAAAAGGACTAAATTTAGGTAAAAATACAAAGCTGTGAACGTGTATGTTAGATAAAATAGTAGACAAGGCCAACAAAAAAGTTTATTCAGTACCTTACAGCCACATAACTAGTGTTCACTTTTATAAAAATTTTCACTAATAATACCACTAGAGGTCAAATTATTTCCGGAAATTTTTTCGAGCTCATGAATATTTTGAAAATTATCCCGAGTCGAAGACGAGGGATAATTTTCTAAAAATATTCATGAGCGAGAAAAAATGTCCGGATTTAATTTGACCTCGTGTGGTATTCGGTTAGAAAATTTCATACGAAATTGTGTTTGAAAATCAAATAATTAAAATGTATTTTTCGATTTTTGGTCGAATTGATTATTTAGTTACTATGACAACTAAGTGACACCCAAACCTAAAAACTATTTCAGTTTTGAAGCTGTCAAGCGGCACGGCTTAAAATATGTTTCGCTTCGGTCATGAAAGCAAAGAAAATATTCGCCAGGAGATTAAGTAGTTGACACCCGCGAATACTAGGAAATCGAAGTCAAGCGTATGGAAGCAGTTTACAAACTTTTATCTCAGCTTTGTAATTGAAATGTATCAAAATTTATCATACGTAAACAAAAACCAGACTCTCAAAAAGATATTCTGCCATTATAAACGTCAAAAAATTTCCAGTATAATTCGCTGTTGGGTGCCCACAAGGAAAAAATTTTCACTAAAATTTATCCGTTGCCATGGTGATTGTCAAAAAAACACGTTTTGATTGGTTAAAAATTACAGGTGTGGAATTTTCACTAAAATGACGAATAATGTAAAACTATTTCTATTCTATAGCCGCACTCAGGTCATTGCGACGCGCGACAATGTTTTTATATTATATCGCAAACGAGATGTGTCCAAAAAATCGCATCACCCACCGACTAAAACAGCGAACGGGAATTTCGATGACCCCGGTTCACCTTCGGCGGCGTTCAAGATGTAATGAGTCCTCATTACATCTTGAACGCAGTCGCATCATGATATTTTTATTTTTAGCGTTTAGTGTAGGTCTTAGAGTTATCTATAAAGCTCGACCAATACACACATTAAATAATTGAAATTTAATTTAATTATTTGAATAAATTTACTGAGAATTTTAATTTATTATAGAATATCTCGGTGATTTTTTAAATAAAAACGAATTACCTATATATTATAATATTCCCAAGTAGCAAAAAGAAATTCTAAAAGGATTGAATTATTTTATAACAGTCGAATAGCGTTGTCTTAAGGACTGCTTGATTTTATTAAGCATTTGGTTTCGACCATTCTGTTTCTTAATAAAAGTTGTAATATTAAACTATTTTCTAGTGGTTTTTACAACGTATACTATAACGCATTAAACGATAATTTCTTTTAGTATGATATAACACTTAATAAGACAATGCTATATGATAAAAACATATTATTTTATTAGACACTTATACCCACCATGTAAAAGTTCTATAATATTCATATAACTAGTAGTCACAAGATCATATAATAGTTACTTAAACTTGTCTTATTAAAGTTGTATTACGTTGTATAATAGAATGTTTTATTGCATTAAACTACGGTGCTGTATACAACACTAGTTATATAGCCTTATATGATAAAATTGTGATTAACAAAATAAATTCGCTGTAATATCTGCATTATAAAACTGGTAATGTATAATATAACCTCATTTTAAATTAAAAGGTATACCTAGTTATTTATTTTGTTATTGTTGTTGTTGCAAAAGTAATATCTACGTAGAAGTATAATCACAACTATTATGAATTCTGGACAAAGTTGGAAAAAAGTTAACAAACGCAGTGGTAGTTATAAAGAGCATGCAAGAAAAAACTCGAAATTACGGCAAATAATCCCGAGAATTCCCTAGGTTCCCAAAAGCCAAAATCTCTCGGGTTGTCTGGCTTCTTCAAAGCATTGTTGCCACGTTGATGTAAAAGTTTTACTGTAGTAATGTTTGTATTGTTTTATTGTTGTTTTTCCAAGTTCTTAGGTTGCCGCTCACTCGTCGGGCATGCATGAAATGCATTGCGTGCATGAATCCATGAAAATCTGATCATGTTTGTTAGTTTAAATACTAACCAAATGAGATTTGGCAACATCTACTTGTCACAAATCTCAATATGTCAAAAATAGTTCTATAGTGCCTGGAAATTCTGCGTAATGATAGATATTTATCCTATACCGTTTTATTTTACAACAAAGACTTATTTAAGGGATTCATTTAGAATAAAATAGTTACATTATAATTCGCCATGTTTAAGGCAGAATTTTTATATGGCCTATGGCCGCCATTATATGAAGCAAAATTAAAAACATCAAATTTTGTAAAATGTTATTTTTGAGAACTATTTGTGATAAGATTTCCACATACAGTAATAATTTGTTTAATTAAATTAAAAACAAGAATTTTTGAAAATTTTATTTTATTTTATTGTTTAAATTTATACGTAAACCTTAATCGAAATTAAAGCGCTTTAATTTTTTGCCAAATACATACCAATAATCTACCAGTAAAATTTTCGGCGCAACAAAAATTGTCCCTACTTTTCAAACCCAAAGATTTTTTATATTACATATTTGTTGTACCTTCTGGCTCTACCCGCCATTTTCACCGTCGAGTAAAGTCTCCTTTTTAACAATCCACATCCTCCAGATTCATTTTACGACACGCTTAAAATATAATTTGCTCTTGATATTCTTCGGTAAAAAATAAAATACTCTTTTACCTCGCTAAATGATCAAATGTTTTTATTGTTCTGTTTCTTAGATGTGACCACGTAATACACAATAAAACTAGTTTTATAATAGTTATATAACGCTGTGTAAAATAGTTGCATAAGAGTTGTATACCCTTTTTATAGAACTTCTATACTACTAAACGGGTGTATAAAAATGGGCCTTTTTTGGTTGTAAAGCTATCATATTATGGTCTTATAGCACGTTATACGAATTGAGGTATCCTATAAAAATGATCATATAGCTGTTTATACAGCCTTTATAAAATAAAATTTGCTACTTGGGTTTTGAAGGGATGCGACGAATCACCCGCATCAATGAAAGCTTTGGCGCTGATACTTATAATTTATAGACCCGCTGATAAAAAAAATGATGATCAATTCGAAGAAAGAAGAAGAGGAAAAGAGTAAAATAACCCATATAAGTATAAAAAGAATTTCTGTAACTTAACATTCTATCTGAATATTAAAAAGAAATCAGGCTGCTCAATATTAGGAGCCCCAAGCTTATAAAGAAACATGATCAAATAAAAATTCCGGCAAAGCATTACAAAAAAGGGGTTCGATTTCTTCGGTCGAAATTCCTCTAAACGTTGGAAAAGCGGTGCCCAGAATGGCCGTGCCGATTTTATTAAGCATAAATCATATTTTGAAACAGGGGGTCGAATGCCCGGACCCGGTGCTGCATTAAGATGGCGTCCTAGTGTCTAAATCATTTTGCCAGAAACTCGTATTTCACGACAGGGATTTAGTATAAAAGCTCACTTCGTAAATAATTGTTTTATTTATTTAGGGTGACATATTTACTGGCGCACAAAATAAAATTAAAACATAAAGTTTATAAAAGACAGAGTAACATACAGATCATACCAAATAAAATTTTTTGTCACGTGATTAACCTTGACCGACACAGTGTTGTCCACTTTACCATATTTTCTTTTAATCAAAATATTTTAGGAAACAAACATAAGTAAATTATAAATATATAAACAGTTATTATTAACATCAATAAAACTCACCACCATAACAGCAATTAAGAGACATAAAGGGCCATTACTTTCGTTCAAAATATATATAAAGTTGCAATGAATTTTTTGCAATATATATTAAGCCATCTTGTATACTTCGCACTAAATGGGGTTCTAAAAATAACAATGTTCGGCTGCAAGGTCTGCTAATAAACATTTTTACGCTGAAAGTATCACAACACTTTATTAAAGAGCTTTTGCAATGATAACTAACAATTTAGCATTATAAAATGCTAAACCCTCGTAAGGCACCAGGAGTGGATAAGATAACGTCAAAAATGTTAAAAGAACTATCAAGGAAGGGCTTAGTACTTATGACATATCTTTTTATTGCCATCATAAGATTGAACTGCTGGCCGAGATCGCTGAAAACAGCCGAAATTATAATGATCTCAAAATTCGGTAAAGATTTAAACAGAGTCTCCTCATATCGCCCTATTAGCTTACTACCATTGGTTTCCAAAATTCTTGAAAGACTGATACTTCGTAGAATCAATTCAGATCAAAAAACTGAAAACTGGATACCACATCACCAGTTTGGGTTTCGAGAACGACATTCCACTATTCAGCAGATACATCGGATTACCAGCAATATAACTCAAACTCTTGAGGACAAAAAGTATTGCACATCAGTGTTTCTTGATGTTAGTCAGGCTTTCGACAAAGTATGGCATGCAGGACTACTTTACAAAATTAAAAATTATTTTCCCATGTCCTACTTTCCGATATTGAAATCCTACCTAAATGGTAGAGTGTTTAGAGTCAGAATAGGTGAGGATATATCTGAAAATTACAGCATAAATATAGGTGTTCCACAAGGTAGTGTCTTAGGACCACTACTCTATGTCCTTTTTACAGCAGACTTTCCCACAAACAACGAAGCAACAACGGCTACTTTTGCAGATGACACAGTAATTATGGCTGTCAGCAAAAAGCCGGAAAGAGATGATCTCCTTGATGAGAGCCCAAAGATATCTAAATGTAATAGAGGCATGGTTACGTGATTGGAAAATAAAAATTAATCCATCAAAATCGGCCCAAGTAGCTTTTACTTTAAATAGAGACCAGTGCCCTCCAGTATATTTAAACAACACACTAATTCCGCAGTCTTCCTCTACCAAGTATTTAGGCATGCACTTGGACACTAAGCTTACCTGGACACTAAGCTTACCTCTTTTATATAAAACCATAATAATACCTATTTGGACATATGGAGCAGAACTCTGGGGATGCGCTAGTAAATCAAATATAGCCATAATACAGAGGAGCCAATCTAAAATTTTACGGATAATAACAGACGCACTATGGTATGTCTCCAATCACACTATACATGAAGATTTAAAAATTCCGTACGTCAAAGAAGTCATCCAAACTCGGAGTAAAAAACATTTCATTAGACTACACGATCACACCAATACTTTACTTCAGCCTCTACTTGAACCAGTACCTACAAGAAGACTTAAAAGACAATGGCCAGCTAATTTGAAAGAATATTAAGGAGGATTTTTCACTGGAGAAGACCTCATTACGTTAATTGGAGCGTCATTGCTCTCAAGTCATCCAATTAGCTCATAGAATTTCCTTGCAAATATTCTGATTGCTAATAAATCATAATAAAAAAAAAGTATCAGAACAAAATTCATGTAAACCAAAAACACGTAATACAAAACTAAAGTGTCAAAACGAATGACAATGTCAGGAAATAAACAAATAAATGTGGCAACTTGACATTTTTTACAGCAACCTGAATCCCCA
The DNA here is from genome assembly GCF_002938485.1 of Sitophilus oryzae. Lineage (NCBI taxonomy): Eukaryota > Metazoa > Arthropoda > Insecta > Coleoptera > Curculionidae > Sitophilus > Sitophilus oryzae. The sequence continues at coordinate 1,714,829 of NW_022146695.1, forward strand.
GCGGGAAATTTAAATTCCAGTTAGTCAGCCCGGCGCCGAATATGTCCATGGTTGACAACAATGATTTAAAAATGGCGCTCTCTATTACGAACTAAAAGTTTAAATGGTATTGCTTATACATTGATTTATTTTGATACAAATTATCTCGTTTTGCAACATTCCAGCACAGCTTTTTCACTAAAACTCATAACATGAAACTTAAAAATGTAAATAAAGCTAATTTTCAAAGCTATAGCTCGGTAATTAAAAACTACTGGTGTTTTTAATTTGAATTTTAAAAGACATTTGAATTACAAATGCCAAATATTGACTTAAAAACTTGCAAATTAGTATATGTTATCTTGTTTCATATCTTTTGCACATATTTAGATTGAATTTTTTCTGTTCTGTTGAAAATTCCACACCTGTAATTTTTAACCAATCAAAACGTGTTTTTTTGACAAATCACCATGACAACGGATAAATTTTAGTGAACATTTTTTCCTTGTGGGCACCCAACAGCGAATTATACTGGAAATTTTTTGACGTTTATAATAACAGAATATCTTTTTGAGAGTCTGGTTTTTATTTGTTTACGTGATAATTTTGATACATTTCAATTACAAAGCTGAGATGAAAATTTGTAAACTGCTTCCATACGCTTGACTTCGATTTCCTAGTATTCGCGGGTGTCAACTGCTTAATCTCCTGGCGAATATTTTCTTTGCTTTCATGACCGAAGCGAAACATTTTTTTAAGCCGTGCCGCTTGACAGCTTCAAAACTGAAATAGTTTTAAGGTTTGAGTGTCACTTAGTTGTCATAGTAACTAAATAATCATTTCGACCAAAAATCGAAAAATACATTTTAATTATTTGATTTTCAAACACAATTTCGTATGAAATTTTCTTACCGAATACCACACGAGGTCAAACTAAATCCGGACATTTTTTCTCGCTCATGAATATCTTTAGAAAATTATCCCTCGTCTTCGACTCGGGATAATTTTCAAAATATTCATAAGCTTGAAAAAATTTCCGGAAATAATTTGACCTCTAGTGGTATTAATAGTGAAAATATACCTATTATATACAGATTCTCTGTTTTTAACCATAATAATACACATGTGAATAAAATATTAGATTGAGTTAAATAAGCTTCCATATTAATTTATAATCATTTTTAAAACATATATAAAATTTTAAAACCTTCTTCTATATTAATAAAGTTAGTTTGCAGTTTGTAGTCAGGAACATTTGAGTTGTTTAATGTTTATTGCTCTTACTTTGCATACATCAAACTATAATATACAACTCGTATTAGTTTTAAAACTAGGATTTTAATTACTAACGGTCTGTGTAGTGAGTTTCTGCTAAATTAACAAAATTTCATACTATCTATGTTTATTTACATTAGAAAGTTTTAGGATAAAAGGTATATTATACCTTTCATTACTAAAACACTGGTTTGAAGAGTAATAACTTTTCGTCTGTACCTGTATAAAACTACTGAGTAAAAAAATATAAATTAACGAAGTTTTTTACGTAAAGAATGTCTCTTGGTAAAAATCGCTACTAGTAATGGTTCTCGAGATATTTAGAATCGAAATTATCAATACCTCTATCATCATTGACATAAATTAAACATGTTGACTAAATAGTTATTAGGCTGAAATCATAAATTTGAAATGTTTCTGTGCCAAAAGTTCAGCAAAAACTGTTTTATCATCATTTTTTTGCAGAAAGTTTATGATAATTTAAAAAAATATAAATTTCCCGAATTTATTATTTCATTCAAGTAACTATCTACTCAACGTGTTTATTTTTTTGTCAATAATGACATGTATTGACTATTTTCATTCTAAATATCTTGAGAACGGTTGCTCGTAGCGATTTTTACCAGACATTTTTTACGTAAAAAGTCATGAAAATGTATATTTTTTCACTTTATAGTTTTATACAGGTACGAACGAAAAGTTATTACTCTTCAAAACAGTTTAAACACATGTAGGTGGCGCTCTCTACAAGTAGGAGTCATATTGACATCAAAATCAAATTCCTCATGTCAAAAAACTTTGACCAACAAAAAACAGACACCAATTTTCATCAAAATGTAGACGTTACTCCATAAATTACTTGGAAAAAATCGAAATAAAAATGAAAATTCTACATCCTGTATAGCCGAAACTAAGCATTTTAGGACATATATTTATACGAACTTTTTTACTTATTTTTGAAAAATGAAAAATGGACGGTCACCAGGTCCTGGTAATATTGTAGCCGAATTGTTAAAGTGTGGAACCCAAAGACTGCGCTGGCGTCTGGCAGAGCTATTTAACCAGTGCTGCCTGCAAAGTAAACTACCCCGAGAATGGCGAGTGGCTCACATAGTGTCCATCTTTAAAAAGGGAAATCGTAACGACCCCACTTGTTATAGAGGCCTAAGCATTAACAGTTCGGTCAGCAGACTTTTGGAAAGGTGCTACAGGGTAGGCTCAGGGACAGTATTGGTGACAAATCTCGGAAGACCAAAGCGGATTCACACCGGGGAAATCTTTCACAGATAACCTTTTTGTCCTGCAGCAGGTGATGGAAAAAAAGATAGCAGTAGATCAAGAAGTCCATCTAGCATTTATTGATTTGGAGAAAGCGTACGACTCTATTCCCCGCAGCAAGATATGGGAAGTATTGAATATCTTAGAAGTAGATAGACCTTTGCTTAAGATAATAAAATAGCTATATAAAGAAAATGAATCGTACGTTAAGATAGGACACAGGCTATCTAATCCAATTAACACCACAAAAGGGTTGCGACAAGGATGCAGCTTATCTCCTCTGATCTTCAACGCTTACGTCGAATTAGCCCTTAGGGAATGGAAGACGAAATATCAAGGTATGGGAATACCCATTGGGGACAACACACTATTTACCCTGAGCTTTGCAGACGATCAGGTCGTGATTGCGCAGGACTCATACGATCTAGAGTTCATGACTAAGAGGCTTTATCAAGTATACAACAAATGGGGACTTCAGGTTAGTCTAAAGAAGACCGAATACTTAGCTGTCAATTCCAACACTTGTTTTGAAGTCTTCATTAATGATAACGTCCAGATTCAACAAGTAGACAAATTTAAATACCTGGGTGCTACTATCAACAACGAGGGTTTGGGCAAAGAAGAAATACAAACCGAATTCAGAAGAGCAAACAAGTTATTGGATGTCTTAACAGCCTCTGGTGGGACCGAAACTTATCTGCAACAACTAAAAGAGACTTGGAAGAACATTGGTGGAGTCAGTTCTTTGCTATGGTTCAGAGCTGTGGACTCTGAGTGCAGACGCGAAGCGCAAAATCCAAGTTGTTGAAATGGACTACCTTAGAAGAAGTGCAGGTATATCTAGGATGGAAAAAAAGACAAACATCGAGGTCAGGCGTATCATGAATGCATCGGAGGAGACAGTACTGGATCGAATCGAAAAATCCAGCTAAAATGGTTTGGACATGTTCTGCGTATGCCGGAGAACAGGTGGCCAAAAAAGAGTTTTTTTCAATGGCTGCCCAGGGCAGAAGAAAGGGAGGACCTAGAAAATCTTGGAACGGAACGGTTACGGAAGCAATGGAAGCTCGTAACCTAGAAGTGATGACGCTCTAAATCGAGATGTGTGGCGTAGGGTAACGGGAAGGCAGCAATAGGCTGTAGTTGGAAATGAGTATTAAATGCTTAAACCAAATCCTGTTTATATATATATATATATATATATATATATATATATATATATATATATATATATATATATATATATATATATATATATATATATATATATTATTATATTATCTGCAGGATGTGCTACCGAAGTTTCCGGATTACAGTTCCGACCACCCTGTATTTATATTGTATGGGTACAGGGGTTTGTAGACTGTGGATTGGTATGGGGGGGGGGGTTATCACCGTGGCCTTATAGATTTATTGTGTCTCTTTTTCTTGGGTTATAACTCACTATACAGTCTCTCTGAGGTTAGTTCTCCATGTCCGGTATCAGTCGTACCAAATTTTATGGTTTATACACTAATGGTTGTCATCTCGGTACACTCAGTGATCAACTGGTTCTCCCATTTATCCCACAGAATCTGTATTCGCCGGTATTTTTTATTTTATTTTATTAAGGAGATAGTGTCCTGTTAAAAATCCCGTGACAATTCAAAGATTTCTTTTAAATCGAGGAAATTGTTTGATTTTTCTCGGTTGTAAGTCCAAGTTACGGATGGAGTATTCCTGGGCCTTGTTATGCTTTAAGTTGAAACCAACCTTTATGTTCCACGTATAAAATTATTTTTTTAAAAGGGGCTTATTCGCCTTGTATATGATTAAAAAATCAATTAGTAATAAATTGTAAGCTCTGTAATCCCTATTAATTTATTTGGACAGGTAGTCTTAAAGAAAATTATACCGAATCTCAAAAAAATAAAATTCTTGAAGGAATGTTTTCAGAAATTTAGGCTTTAACAAATTGCTCCTTTTTATTCTTATTTTTAAGTCATTTTTCTTTTGGATTAGTAAGGATTAACTTACAAATTATTTTTTCTCTTTACCTTTCTGATTATTTTTGATGTATTCCTAAGGATTTAATTTTATTTATCTGCTGATTATGTCCATGCTTAGACTGATCTATACCGTTTCCCGCTTGATCATCAGAGTTAAGCGACGTTAAACGATATGATGGTTTGGACCGGCGAACACCTGAAAAATTTGTCTTATAGTATGAAAGTTCATTAAAATTTAAAAAATCTACTCTCTTGTGTAGAGTGTAGAATGTAGGAAAGGGGGGTTAACCACCGCGATTCTACAGATCTGTGGTGTCCCCCTTTCTTGAATTATAACTACCAACAGCTTTGATAAAAGCCAGTATCTGAGACGGCTCCACAGAGGCCAGATCTCCGTCCTCGACATCAGCCGTACCAAAGTTCTTGGCACAAACAGTCGTCGTCTCGGCGTACTCACACTGATAAAAAAGATAGACTTGAACTAAAGTCGTCATCGTTCTTGAAAAAAAAAATTTAGTGGCAAGAGAATTTATTTTAGCGTAAAAGAAAATATTTTGCCTGAAGAAAAACTCTCTTAACTCAAGAAAACTGGTTCTCTTGAATCTATTTTCATTCAACCAAGTGCAAGTTACTTTGTTTTAAGATAATAAGAAAAATACGCTAGGAAGTACTTCATTCAAGAAACTATGGTCATTTTTCCAATACTCTTTTGATGAAAAATAATAACAACACGCAAAGACGATGACGAAGGACGGTATATACAATCAGTCGGCAGTCCGATCAGTCGTACATCATATTACGCATGGGTTTTGTTGCTTGGAATTTTTCACTTGGAATTTTGGATAATTTGCTTTTTAAACGCATATCGCATAACAAATTAGTGATCGTTATTAACATGCATTTGTCATTTTTTATGGACACATTTTAGAGTATATGGATTCTTTAAAGGAGTTTCTAAAAAAATGGAAATTAGAACATTTATTTGTTATATTTGAAGGTAAGAGACATTTACCTAATGCTCCTGTTTAGATAATGCATGTGTGACTATAGATAGAATAAGAATATAGGTATCGATTTTTTATGCAAATAATTACAAAAATTTTAGAATTTCAAGTCGTCGTATTAAAAAATTCAAAATGTGACCAAAGCTTATAATTTTAATATAATTTATTTGCTTTACTTTGAAATCGTGATGTAACATTTCTTTGTAATTTGTAGAGTGATGAACCACCCCAAAAAATACCAAGGAGTGAAGAAGCAGAAATAACTACTATCGAGGAAAATAATATCACTTTACTTACTACAGACCAGGAAAACCTAAATTTATCAGAAAATAATATACCTCGTAATATGCCTATATATGATGTATAGACTTCTCTTAGATCAAAATAAATTTTAGTTGAGTCAATAGTATTCGCTATCGGTTTAAGAAAAGTGTCTCTTTAATCAAGAAATGGTCCCTTTTCAATCAAAAATTTTTGCATGAATCAAAGAGACTATTGTTCTTGTAGCAAGAACTTCTTTGCATATTCATTTTGGGTCAAGAGTGAAATACTTTGGACAGATAGATTCTTCTATTCTCTAATAAGTAATGCTTTGCCCAAATTCTTTGGGCAAAGAAACGTCGTTCTTGGCCCTATTGAAAAGCGCCAATCTTTTGGGTCAAAGTCATATTCATTTCGACTGAGAGATCCTTTTTTTCAGTGCAGTGATAAGGCGTTCTAGTGTTTCCCCATTTTCCCCACAGAATCTACATTCGCTGTGTGTTCTTAGCTTCAATTTACTGAGGTATTCTTTCAGGAGACAGTGTCCTGTTAAAAACCACGTGACAATTCGAAGATTGTTCTTACTTAAATCTAGGAAAATCTCTTATTTTTCTCGGTCGTAAGTTTACTCTTATGTTTGCTAACTTACCAGAAACGTGAAACTAAATGTTTAATAAAAATAAAGTTTAATGAAATTAGAATATCCAGAAAAGTGTATAATTATTCACGGTGTAATTAAGTTAAAACATTTCGTTACAATATTAATTAGAAGAGACATCAAAGCAACTGGAAAATAAAACATACGTCATTAAAACGGTATTAAAGCACACGGTAGTAACTTTAATTAAAGTTATACGTAAACAAAATATAATGAGATAAAATGAAGAGTAATATACCTACGTTGCATTAAGGCTTATAATTAGATTAATCTGATATGTAAATAAATTTAAATTTTACTGTCTCCCTTAAATAATAGGTATTTAATAATAATTTAATTAAGTACCAAAATTGTACTTAGGTGTACTAAATGCATTGTGATGGATTAAAAAAGACTTTAGAATAAGCGCAGAAATATCATTTCAATTTGAACTTTACCACGTATAGGAAACTTATAGTAAACTTTCCTCTATTGCGTAGAAAGAGAAGTGGTATGAAGAATTGAGAAGCTAATTTTACTTGGATTATACAACCATTGATACCATACGAAAGTCAAATCATCATCATTTTCAGCTTATTCAATCATTTTCAATTATGGTGTAGCCTCCCTCGCATGTTTAGATACTCTTTTTGTAGTTGGGCCCATTGTTGTTTATTGTTGGCTATGCGAGCCCAAGTTATCCCTGCTAATTTTCTAATATGGTCCCATCCCAGGTTTGGTCTTCGTCTAGGTGTCATAATTCCTGGTGGGTGCAATGCTTTAATTTTTGTGGTCCATCTCTTGTCCGTCCTTCTTGCCAGATGTCCTGCCCAGTGCCATTTGAGGGATTTGACTCTGTGTATGACATCTATTACCTGGGTCTTTTGTCGTATCCACTCTATTCTTTTACGGTCTTTCTTGGTTATTCCCAGCATATTTCGTTCCATTGAGTGTTGTGTGATCTGAAGTTTTCATATAATGTCCGTTTAAAGAGTCCATATTTCGCATGCATAGGTCATGACCGGTAGTACACTTTGGTCGAATGTTTTCTTCTATAGATACTGTTATGTGTGTTTATAGTTCAAAATATAATATTATGGCATATCTTTTTGACATTTTCGTTATACAGTGTGTCAATTTTAAAACTTCCCACCCTTAATATCTCTCTTGCAGTAAAAAATATGAAAAATCGGAAAGACATGTCAATTTTATTTGTAATGGGGACACTTTAAATGAATATTTTTAGCCTATTTCTTTTAACCCCCTAGAATGGGTAGATGTCGCCCCGAGTGCCGCCCTTACAATCTTAAATTGGAATGTGAGGACATCGTTTTAAAGAGCGTTTAATGCTCTTTTCAGAGATATCCTGCTTTGTTGCTTTTTGTCCAGAGGTTTCCGAATAATCGCGTTTCAAAGTTGCAGAAACAATAAAACATGCCTGCATTAAGATTTTGGTTTTCAGGCTAGTGTTTACACAAAAAAATATTGAAATGGATCTCCTTGTAGTACAAATAATGAGAATATTAGGTGGAAACATGGACGTAGCCATTATATTTTTCTAGGGGGGTCGAAATACTAATAAACAGAAAACATCATAAACATTAGCGTTTCTTTTCTCAAATTCGAATGAGTGGCAAACACTAATCAGCTTTACAAGAGGATTTGTTAACATTCCAGCAGGACGGTGCTCCACCTAATTATTTTCTTTCGGTCCGACAGTGGTTAAACGAGAGATTTCCGGGTACATGGATTGGCAGAAGGGGTCCAATTGAATGGCTTCCAAAATCACTGAATTTAAATCCCCTAGACTTCTTTCTTTGGGGGCATCTTAAATCCATTGTTTATAAAACACAACCTACTGATATTGATGATCATAAAAGGCGAATTACAGCAGAATGCCGGTCAATTCCCGGTGAAGTTTCCCGAAATGTTAGGGAGGAGTAGTTTGACATCTAGCGAATAGATACGCTAATAAAAATTAAATATCGAAACAAGTGACCTGTAACAAATGGAGTTTGGTATCTTTGGCATCTAGCAAATAGATGGCGCCAATACTAAGAAATTTAAATAAAAATAGATTTTTAAATTCAATTTTATTAAAGGAAATAAAAAATGCTACACTATAAGGAGATCCATTGCAATAATTTTTGTATAAACACTTGACTGAAAACCAATATCTCAATATAGCCATGTTTAATTATTTCTGCAACTTTGAAACGTGATTATTCGGAAACCACTCGACAATAAGCAACAACACAAGTAGTAGGATACCACAACAGTAGGATACCACTGAAAAGAGAATTAAACGCCCTTTAAAACGATGTGCCACTTGACCCCCATGCCCATTTAAGATTGTAAGGATGACAGCTACCCCTCCTGAAGGGGTTGAAATAAAAAAGCTAAAAATATTTATTTAAAGTGTCCTATTTACAAATAAAATTGACGTGTCTTTTCGATTTTTCATATTTTTAACTGCAATATTTAAGGTGGGAAGTTTTAAAATTGACACACTGTAAGACAACAGGACATTGAACAATACCACAGGAAACGCAAAAATATTCCCCCCTCGCCCTTCTCTGCAATTTCTCGAGTAGTTTTTAGGCGCTTTTAAGAAACGAAAGTAAGTCGAGACAAACCGAAGTGGGTCAAGACAACTTAAAAAAAAACGAAATGCGCCAAAGTTAGACGACGAAACGCGACCTTGAGGTTCTCCGAATAGTGCTGAGCTTGTTTAAGACAACACTATATTTTTTTACGCATCAGTTCACTATTAAAGTTCAAATAATAAACTTATTTAAGGTATCCTAAAATGTCTTATAGATAATCTATAAATTCAGAAGAAATCACCACGAAAATATCTTAGGAAAATATTCCAGGTTAATTTATCCTCTGACGTAGATGTTTTTAGTAAATTTCTCGAAGTAATGGAAAACTTTTGAAATTTTCTCCGGAACGGAAAAGAAATACGTCGTTTTTAATATTTTCCGGTTCGTTAAACAAGAATTTCATCTTTTACTGCAGGTCAGTGGAACATATTCTCTCTTTTATAAGATTTCCTAAGACATTTTTAGAAAGCTATTCCTAGTTTAATAATAATTGTATTACGACAATGGGGGTATGGAGATAGTGCCATTAAAGAAAACATTTTGAAAAGTACAGAAATGAAGAACGATATATTAAAATGTGATACATCAAATAATATGAGTCAAGAAGAAAACATTCGACCAATGTGTACTACCAGTTATGACCTATACATGCGAAACCTGGGCAAAACGGACGTCATAAGGAAACTGCAGGTCGCACAACGCTCAATTGAACGAAATATGCTGGGATAACCAAGAAAAACCATAAAAGAATATAATAGATACGACAACAGACCCAGATAATAGATGTCATCCACAGAGTGGCAATGGGTAGGACACCTGGGGTCCAACTTTGTTCATGTTTCAAAGCGATAGCAAAGTAATTTGTAGCTTGATGCACTATGTTCAGTAGCAACATCGATTCGTCGCGATATTCTGATTTCTCGCTTTGTGGCGAGGCGACAGTCTAGACACGTGTGCAAGAGTGTGATAGTGATACCATATTTCGCAGCATTTGAGCGACAATAGTATTGCAATGAACATAGTACCGATCTGGTTTCGACATCACTTCTAAACGATCGGTTGCTAACTTGAACAAAGTTGCACCCCTGGCAAGGAGGACGGACAACAGATGGACCAAATAAATTACAGCATGGTATCCACGAGGAATTAAAAGACCTAGAGGAAGACCAAACCTGAGATGGGACCGTGATATTAGGAAATTTGCAGGGATAACTTGGGCCCGCATAGCTAACAATAGACAACAATGGGCCTAACTACAAAGGAAAAATATGTGAGGGAGGTTACACCATAGTTGGAAATGGTTGAATAAGCTGAAAATGATGATGATAATGATGAACCTTAGAAAATGAAATTGTCACGCGATTACACACAATGCGGTGGTCAACAAGGTAGGAGAACAGAGTAAAGCAATGGGTTTAAACTTATGTTAGAAAATTAAATTTATGATAATATCCAGAAATCCAGATGTGTTTAAAAACTCCATTATAACATTCAATACAAGGTCCATAGAGAGGGTAGATAAATTTAAGTACTTGGGCATCTGGCTCTCCGAAGATTGGACATTAGACAAGGAAATTAAATGTCGCATCGAACAAGCTCAGCAGCAATCTTGAGGTTCCGAAAAGTACTTGTCTGTTCTGATTTTGACCTTAACCTCAGATTAAGATTCGTAAAGTGTTACGTGTGGTCGGTGCTCCTTTATGGTATGGAAGGTTGGACATTGAAAGCAGCTGCCATTAATAAACTAGAGGCTTTCGAGATGTGGCTATATCGCAGAATTCTGAAGATACCTTGGACGGCTAGGTTAACAAATGAGGAAGTTCTGAGACGTGTCAACAAACAGCGCGAATTGTTTGAATTGATTAAGAAGAAAAAAACCGCATACCTGGGACACATAATGCGAAATCCCAAATATCAATTCTTGCAACTGTTAATCGAAGGCAAGATCGAAGGCCGGAGGGGTATCGGAAGGAAGAAAATGTCATGGCTGAGGAATGTTAGACAGTGGACAGGCCTACACGATGTACAGTCGTTAATAAACACCGCTAGGAATAGAGAATCGATGGAAAATGTTATCGCAAACATCCATTAATGGATTCGCACTAGAAGAAGAAGAAGAAGATTACACACAAAAATATTTCTCTTTGGGTTTTATTATCGAAAAAAAAACTCTTATTGAAGAAGTTAACGGTATTTCCGGTAAAAATATTGTGATTCCATTAAAAGGCATAAATTTAACACCCCTGTTTGCAATGCCAGAAGGTGTAATAGGAGCCTCCCATGTTTTTATATACCGTGCTGACAACTGTTACTTTTGGATCGGTATTTACATGTGTGGGAGTAAACCGCATAGAGATCTTCCGGATCTTATTAAGTCGGAGTGAGAGAAATACAACGGTGTGCTGTTGCGGCGTTGCCTTTCCTTATCAAGTAAAGTAAAATCACGATCGCAAACCGCTTATTTAAAAAAAAAAAATTTCGAAAAGATAACTAAATAAAATCATTAGATCTGTTTCTGAGCATCTGAAATGGAATTATAAGGATATCGCTAGGTTGTCCATATTTTTATAACGATAAAACGTCAGTAATCGCGATAATATAAAAACTCAACTTTTTAATACATAACAGGCCATAACTTAAGAACCACTTTAGGTATTGAAACTTTTTTTTATTTTGAAGATCGGATCTTTTATAATGTGTTTAAATAATAAAAAATCGATAAAGTAGTTTTTTTTTCCATTCAAAAATTTTAAACAACCCATCCATTTATTTTTAGTGCATATCAATTTTCAGCAATCGTGTAACTTTTTATTTATAAAATTTTTCATATACTGTCTGCAAAGAAAATATAGCAGAAATGTTAAGAAAGTTTTTGAAAAAACTACAATTAATTATTTCAAATAGATTTCGAGATATCTAGTTTTGAATTCAGAGTTCTAATAGCGCGACCACTGTCGAACACCATCTCAATTCTAGTTATTTTTACCAAAAATGCGAGTGTTTCTAACTTGCAGTTAAACATTTTTAAGCTATAGGGAAAATTACAACGACTCGTTAATAAATAAACAAATAAAGTATCACGAGACGTAATTAAATCGTGAAGCTATGCTCATGATGTACACCTTTCCCTAGAACTTTAAGTACTGACAGATGTACTGATTGGGTCGACTGCGACAAATCTGCTATATCCCTCTCGACGTCTCTTAGCAATGTGCACAGTTTATCGGTTTATTTCATACGTTTGGCAACGTGTTCACTGTTTCTCTTTGTTAGTACAATATAAACGCATTGTACTCTTCTTACATACGGAAATCTCGACCAAAGACTAATCTTTGCCAGCCCTTAGTATGGATGGAACATGCCATCAGGGACATTGCTATACCCCAAGTAAGTTAAAAAATACTTGTTTGGTATTTCAGTTAATATTATTTAAGACCGTACCTAATCAAAGTGAAGTAGGAGATAATTAAACCTACATTTGGCTTTACATCCAAATCTAAATTGGTTTAATAAAGTTCCTCGTTGCATCTCACTTCCCTATCTGATTCTATCTGTGTCTCTGTCTCTCTTTTTGCAATATGCATACAAATTTCGACTCGATTTAATGCAAAGCCAAGCCGGCGAGTGCTAATGCACCGCCGTTCGAAAATCAAGTTGTAACAGCTAGAAACGCAATATATTACAGAATTATAAATAAACATGACTGGAATAACATTTTCGCTATATCTATCATTTCATCGTCGGCGTATAATCTAGATTTAGTGAAATAAAATCAACAATAATTATTGCATATTTCTAGTGATTTTTATCACTTTAATCCATACAGTTGTTAGGTGTCAAGTGAAATCACCAATTTAATACCTTTTTTTTAGAAACAAAAATAATTTAAATTTTATCGTTCGTCCATTAATTCTAGTTGAAGCGATTCGCTATATATACAGGGTGAGTTTTAAATAAGTGCAAATGTTTTGGGGGCTGGTACGAGGGTGGTCTGAAAAGTTTCCGACCTAACAAAGATACAAAATATTTTTTCTGAATATTTTTTTTTGTTGTTCAACATAGTCCCCTTGTAACTCTACACACTTTTCCCAGCGATGCTCCCATCTCTGTAACCCGTCCAAATAGTACTCGGCGTTTTTCTCTGCAAAATAATGGTTCACGAAGGTGATTGCCTCTTCATTTGACGAAAATCTCTGTCCTCCGAGCGCAATTTTTAAATGAGGGAACAAAAAGAAGTCGCTAGGGGCTAGATCTGGTAAGTAAGGCGGATGCTCAAGCCGTTCAAACCGTAATTCGTGGATTTTTGTTATGGCAACAGCTGAGGTGTGAGACGGTGTAAATGTGGCCGTTTTTCCACAAGTTCTGCTTTTAGCTTATCAAGTAATGATGCGTAGTATGCTCATGTGATGGTTTTTCCTTTTTGAAGATAATCAATTAAAATAACTCCATGACTATCCCAAAAAACAGGCGACATCACTTTCCCAGCCGAAATAACAGTATTTGCTTTTTTTGGAGCCGGTTCTCCCTTCGTCGTTCACTGTTTGGACTGTATTTTTGTTTGTGGTGTGTAGTGGTGTATCCAAGTTTCATCTACAGTAATTAATCGACGCTAAAACTCGGAATTATTGCGCCTAAACTGCGCCAACATAGCCTTGGAAATGTTCATTCGAACACGCTTTTGGTGTAACGTAACCAAACGCGGCCTCCAACGTGCGGACATCTTTCTCATGCTTAAATCTTGATTTAATATGTGACAAACACGTTCTTTTGATTTGTTCATAACCTCTGCTATCTCTCTCACTTTAATTCCGCGATCATCTAGCACAATTTGGTGAACTTTGGGGATGTTATCGTCGTTAGTTGCAGTTTTTGGACGTCCCGAACGTTCATCGTCTCCCAGCTCTTACGGCCACGTTTAAATTCAGCTGCCCAAAATTTCACTGTGGTAAATGATGGTGCACAGTCCCCATACACAGAATCCAACTCATGTTTAATTTATGTAGGCGTATTGAATTTCAAAACCAGATATTTAATGACAGCTTGATACTCGATTTTGTCCATTTTCACAAAAACACTCACATCAATTCACTCAAACGACTGATACATAACAACTGCGCATCCAAAATGGCTGAAACTTTGGCAAATAACTGTCAACAGATGAACAATGAAAATTCACTAGCTTTTATCTACGAGTGCTGCCATCTTCACGTTGAGGTCGGAAACTTTTCAGACCATCCTCGTAGATGTCGATAAAAGAAACATATTTCCTCTCTTTACCGTTTCTCAAATAAGTATAAAATAACCGAGTTATTTTACTTTGAAAATTTCCAAAAAAAAATATTTTTTGCTTAAATTTTGAGAACCACTGGATCTTTTCTGGGTTTTCTTTCTTCTAAATTTAATTGACTACCTGTACAGGTTGTCACGTACAACACCTGTACGGTTGCCTATTTAGAAGAAGTTATGTTTTTTTACTAAAAACTAAAAAAATCTAAAACCTTTTCAAAAAATTCCAAATTTGCAATTTTTTTTTTGCGAAGAAAACCTCATAATCGTGTTTTTGGGGTCGAAATATACTACCCCTAAAATATTTGCACTTATTTAAGACTCACCCTGTATATAAAACTTGATTGAAACTTGAAAATAAAACTTGACTTAAATAGTATCTATATTACTTTCAAAATAATAGTGACAATCGCTAATACCGGGTATGTATCAAAATGGCTCACCCATATAACTTTTTTATTTTTTTTTAGATAAATAAACGATATTTGGTACCTTGGTATATGACACAAATTAGGATTGATTGTCACTTCCTGTTTCACCGGAAATGACTACAATTTTTGATTTTTAAATGGTAACTCGGTATGTTTTTACTCATTCGATGAAAAATGACACTCCGAAAAGAATGATATATCATATGTCACCTTTGACATTCTCGCTTAAAAAAAATTGTAAAGCTGAGTAAAAATAGTTAAAATTATGGAGAATGGTGTGCATCATGCGTTCAGCTTTACGATTTAATTATGTTTGGTGATACTTTATTTCTTTATTTATTAACGAGTCGTTGTAGTTTACCCTATAACTTGTAAATTTTTAAGCACTTGCACTTTTGGTAAAAATAAGTGCAATTGAGTTGGTGTTCGGCAGTGGTCGCGCTATTCGAACTCTGAATTCAATTACAAAAAATCAATATCTAAAGTGATTCCTAAGTTATGGCCTGTTATGTTACAGTTGAGGGTTGGAACCTTTGGTGTTACACAGCAAAATAAAAACACTAAATCAACACAATACACCAAAACACTTTTACTTTTACACTGGACGCGCGTTTCGCTAACCATGTTAGCATCGTCAGCAGATGATTATAAACTAAAGTACAATCTACAAGTTGAGCGTTTATATACTCGCTCAGTGGGCACCGAGTGGGCGTGGAAAAATCTAGCCAACCGAGTCAGAGCCCACTGAGCGTAACAGTTAGATTTTCGCCACTAGAGTAGTAGGAACAAAGAACTTGAAGGAATTGGACCGTTGTCTCTGTTCATACTATCTTTACATTTATTAATTCTGATGATTTCATATGCATCTAATTGCCTGTAATTTGAGACTTGTTTAATTAATTTTAAATTATTAAGATCTATACAATGTTCATTATCAACAATATGTTCGGCAACGCAAGATTTATCCGGTCTACCATATCTTATCTGAGCTAAATGTTCTTTAAATCTAGTTAATATTGATCTTCTAGTTTGCCCAACATATTTCTGATTACAATCTTTACAAGAAATTTCATAAATACCCGACCTTTCCGGTCGAGGTGTTTTATCTTTTGGATTACCTAATAATGGTTGTAATTTATTATTAGCACTATACACAAGTTTATAATTGACATTCTTAAAAATTCCTTTTAGACCACGGGATAACTCTCTATCAAATGGTATCGAAAACTATTTAGACGTATCTTTCTCCACTTGAAAAGTCGAATTTTCAGAAATCATTAACCTATACCTACGTTTTCTAATTAATTTATCAACTAGTGATGGAGAATATCCATTACACTCAGCAATGCAGCGAATGTAGCTCAGTGGAACTTGATTAGCGAAACGCGCGTCCAGTGTAAAAGTAAAAGTGTTTTGGTGTATTGTG
Organism: Sitophilus oryzae; assembly: GCF_002938485.1. Taxonomy (NCBI): domain Eukaryota; kingdom Metazoa; phylum Arthropoda; class Insecta; order Coleoptera; family Curculionidae; genus Sitophilus; species Sitophilus oryzae. The sequence goes on from NW_022146695.1 coordinate 1,731,000, forward strand.
GTGATTTAGTATTTTTATTTTGCCTGTTATGTGTTAAAACGTTCACTTTTTAAATTATCACGATTACTGACGTTTTCTCGTTATAAAAAATATGGAGACCCTAGCGATATCTTTATAATTCTATTTCAGATGCTCAGAAACTTATACTAGGGCTGGCATTTCTGATCTTGGGTGCCGATTTTCGTGTGTACGAAGAGTACAGTCATCACGCTTAGTAAAATACGATGTACTGAATAAATACAGAAGACAAGTATTTTCTCAAGCGCATGGAATCTAGCGTCAGATGAAGTGGTTATGTAATAAATACTTCGAATTTTTGCTCTCTCCGACTTAGTAGATTGCCATAGCGATTCACTCCTATACATGTAAACGCCGATCCAAGGTTTCACTTGCCAGCATGGTATAATAATTTTATCTAGTTATCTATTCGAAAAAAGTTTTTTAAAAATAAGCGGTTTGCGATCGTGATTTTACCTTACTTGATAGGGAAAGGCGTACCGGAGAAATGTGACAAAGCCGCAACAGCACACTGTTGCATTTCTCTCACTCTGACTTAATAAGATCCCTATATGATTTATTTCCACACATGTAAATACCGATGCAAAAGTAAGAGTGGCCAGGACGGTATGTTTGATAATAGTATATCAATGTAAATGATTAGTATATCTTTTATAAATTTCTTCTTCTTCTTCATGTGCCTTCTCCTCATCGGAGGTTGGAGACCATCAATTGGAATTCCTCCCTGTCTTGAGCCAAACGGATAATTGCACTGGCCTCTCCTATATTAAACCACTGGCGCAAATTCCGCAACCAGGAAAACCGTTTACGCCCGATGCCTCGTCGTCCTTCAATCTTTCCCTCAACGATCAGCTGTAGGAAACTATATTTGTTATTTCGAAAAATATGACCAAAATATGCTGCTTTCCGTCGTTTTATTGTAGTCAGTAGTTCTTGGTCCTTACACATTCTTTCCAATACTTCGAGATTTGTTATTCGTTCGGTCCAGGATATTTTCAACATTCGTCGGTATAACCACATCTCAAATGAATCCAAGCGTGACATGGTCCGTGCCTTCAACGTCCATCCCTCGACTCCGTATAACAATGTAGAGAGTACATAGCATTTGGTAGCTCGCGATCGAGTAGTCAGATTCAGGTTTCGGTTGCAGAGTAGAGTTTTCATTTTGAAAAAAGTGTTTCTGGCTATTACAATTCTATGTTTGATTTCTTCATCGGGATCCCATTTATCATTCAGTCAGCAACCCAAGTACTTAAATCTTCTTACCCTTTCTATATCTTGATCTTCCACTTGTATCCTGATATTTTCAATATTTTGTTTACTGATAATCATAAATTTTGTTTTGTTTATATTTATTTTAAGACCATGACTCTGACTAATACTGCTAACTCTGTCCACCAGGCACTGCAAATCCTTCTCATTGCCAGCTAGGAGCACCGTATCGTCAGCATACCGGATGTTATTAATAGGTTTACCATTCACCTTTATTCCCACTTCTAAATCTTCCAACGCCTCCTGGAATATCGATTCAGAATATAAATTAAACAGAAGTGGCGATAATATACATCCTTGTCTGACGCCTTTAAGAATTTCTATATCCGTTGTTGACATATTTCCGATTTTTATATAAGCTGACTGATTCTAATATAAGTTTCTAATGATTCTGATGTCTTTGCCATCTAACCCAATCCGCTTCAGTAAATGTATCAGCTTGTCATATTTCACGTTATCAGATGCCTTCGCATAATCTATGAAACATGCGAAAGCACACACATTTTCGTCAATCCTTCCCCATAGTCTAGAGTGCAGGACACGCAGAAACACTTTTAATGTATGACACATAAGGCTTATCAGACGATACTCATTGCATCTTTTGGAGTTTGACTTTTTAGGGAGCGTTACAAATGTGGATTGCAGCCATTGTTTAGGTATCTTTCCTGTGTTGTAGATGCGATTAAATTAAAGTAGAAGATTCATATTTTCTTCGTCTAACAAGGCTTTAACTAGTTCCTCCTTTAGTATGTCTGGTCCGTCTAAGCAATTGTTGTGTTTTTTTTGTACAAACTGATCCATCAATATTATCTTCGCTTTTTGTTTTTCTTTTACTGTAGAACAACCTATAATATCAGCCAATATTATTGTTAAAAGTTACAGACTCGATTTAGCATAGTCCTAACTTTCTCGTTCTCAATTCAAGATGGTTTATTGAGACAGTCCATTGCGTTCCGTTATCAAGTTCCATTCATATGTTAATTCGGAAAATTTGAAATCGATGGGCAAGACCGTTGCCGAACGATCTCTGCATATTTTACGAGTAACAGCACTCGAAATAGGGTTTTGTATTCGGTATTACACTCGTTCCTCCATTCCCAACAATTTGTCCATCGCATTTTAATGAGTTGATTGTTGGTTCAGAACTATACTGCATTTTACAGGAAAAAATATCCTGGATTATCAATTCTATTATAAGTTTTATCTAAGATTCTTGATTTTTAATTTTATTTTAGTATTTTATTTTTGTTGTGATTCGTGTAATTTAGTATTTAATTTTAGTTTAGCATTTAAATTTCGACCGGATCAACAAAGGATTAAGTATAGATGGAGAATATCTTAACCATGGAAGATTCGTTGATGACATAGTCCTAATTGCCAAAAGTCCTGAAGAATTACAAGCACAAATTAACGAACTAAATACAGCCAGCAATAAAGTAGGTCTCAAAATGAATTTAGCAAAAACTAAAGTAATGTATAACGAATTAGTAGACAGAAAATACATTTTAGTAAATAACACAATACTGGAAATAGTAGAGGAATATACTCGTATATACAGGGTGAGTTTCCTACGATGTTCTCTATGGGTATCTCGGAAACTACTGGAGATGGAGAGTCGGTTAAATGGGGAAAGAACTGCAGTTTTGTGGGGTCATAAATATGTGCCTTTCAAAAGTCTGAAAAAGTTCACGGCTTACTAGATATTTCGAAAAAAACAAATTTCGGCTATTCTAAAAATTGTCCGTAATTCCATTATAAGCTATTTTAGACAAAAAGTTTTCAGACAAAAATTATAGATAATCATATCCTTAATGAGACTGTGTTCTCCGTTTTTTTGTAAAGCCTGTCATTTTGGACATATGACACAAACATAGTTTTTTTTAAATGGAAACCATAGTTGGCCATGACTTCATAAAAAGCGCCATTTTTTAAACTTTTTAGTGATGTAAGCTATAATATGTTTTCTTCGAAAAATTACTGAGTTATAGTCAATTCTTATTATTTTTAATTTCACTTAGTTAGCCATTGAAACAAGTTCAATCGCCGTTGCTCTCAGAAATGTGAAGCTGTCACATCCAAACTTTATAACTTAAAATAGACAAAGATTGTAAATATAAATTTTTCAAATGAAGAAAAGCGTGTAGATACACTAGATACTCGCGCATCAATAAAGTGGTTCCAACATGACCTTTCATTATGACACGAAATTACGTAATAAACGTAAAAGGAGCACAAGAACAACAACAATTTATAATTTTAAACATAAAATTTAGCCATTTACCTCATATCTGTGAGAAGTAACAACTTTAACGTTTCGTTGAAACAAATGAATGCAACTAAACACACCCATAGCAACGCCATTCATGGCAAACATGATTTAACTTATCATTTATCTTTTTTTGGGAAATATTAAACACATTTGCTTTTTCGAATTTCGATCACCTTTTTCATGATAATACTCCACCGTGCGTCGGAAGCAAAAAAAATACAAAGAATAAAAAAAAACTATTTAAAATATTTAAATTCAACTATTCCAGAACAGTTTACTTTTTTAAAACAGATACGTCTACAAGAAACCGTTGACGTTCTGTTAAAATTAACAGAATTGATGTTATTTTAACAGAACGTCACCGGTTTCTTGTAGACGTATCTGATTTAAAAAAGTAAAGTGTTCTCGAATAGTTGAATTTAAATATTTTAAATAGTTTTTTTCTTTATTCTTTATATTTTTTGCTTCCGACGACGGAAAGAGATAAACTTTCCGAAACGTTAAGCATTTTTTTCTTTGTTAGGCCCCCCACCCCCCATAATGAAAGAAATGTTAAAAATTATTTATATCATAATTATACAAACGCAGGGATAGGAAGAGGTGGACTAATTGCATGGGCCTCACCGATCACCTGACCTATCCATTTTAGAATTTTTTATGCGGTATAGTTAACAATAAGGTTTACAAAAGAACTTATGAAGAAAGAGAGGCAATCGAAGTGGCGGTACGAGAAAAGTTTAATTAAGTCGACCGGTCCTTCTGTGAGAATAGGTAGTAATTCAGTTTTAAAACGATGCAACTCAAAACAATGGTGTATTTTTTGAACATTTTCTAAAATAACTTAAAGTGTACGTAGTGATATTATTTTTTTAAGTATTAGTTTGTGTAATGTAAATTGTAAAGAACCGTTTAGTAATATATTCTGATTTTTTATAAATTATAAATCATAACAGAATAAGAATACCATGCAATCTAAGTGAAATTATTCAAGAAAGATAAAAATTGGCTATAACTAAATTTAACTTTTCTAACATGTCTTAAAAACCGTTTTCTAGAAAACATTCACCGGTCAACGTATCCTCGAAAATGTATGGTCAAGAAAAGTTGAACCAATAATCCTACACGCTTTTCTTCATTTGAAAAATTCATATTTACAATTTTTGTTTATTTTAATTTACAATGTTTGGATGTGACAGCTTCACATTTATGAGAGCAAAGACGATTAAACTTGTTTCCATGGCTAACTAAGTGAAATTGTTTAAAAATGATAAGAATTGGCTATAACTCAGTAATTTTTCGAAGAAAACATATTATAGCTTACATCACTAAAAAGCTTAAAAAATGGGGCTTTTTATGAAGTCATGGCCGACTATGGTTTCCATTTAAAAAAAACTATGTTTGTGTCATATGTCAAAAATGACAGCCTTTAGAAAAAAACGGAGAACACGGTCTCATTAAGGATGTGATTATCCACAACTTTTATCTGAAAACTTTTTGTCTAAAATAGCTTATAATGGAATTGACAATTTTTAAAATAGGCGAAATTTGTTTTTTTCGAAATATCTAGTAAGCCATGAACTTTTTCAAAAATCTGAAAGGCACATATTTATGACCCCACAAAACTGCAGTTCTTTCCCCATTTAACCGACTCTCTATCTCCAGTAGTTTCCGAGATACCCATAGAGAACACCGTAGGAAACTCACCCTGTATTTGAGCAACTAATACACAGCTCGGGATCTCTACTCTCATTTAAAATAAACGTATTCTTTTCATTTTTTTGACATAAATCCGAATCTAATCAAGATACCGGGGTTTTCTTCATAGGTGATTGTCAAACGTCTAATTACGCAACTTTTGTCCCATTTAATCGAATTCGTATCTCTCCTAGTTTCTGAGATGTCAATGTTGAGTATCGAAATTGTCACCACCCTATATAGTGTAACTCTACTATTTTTTATCAACACACTTCTGTTGGTTACAGAGGGTCTCAAACAAAATTGTTCTTTATTGCTTTCACTTTATATTCTAGCTGCAAAATTAAACAGAAAAATTCGATATTTTCACTGCTACCTTTGCATTTTCCAACTAAAAAATGACAAAGCGTGTACAGTTATATGTACAGTCGACTTTTTTCTGCTATTTTCCCTGAAATATCGCTTGCAATTTTGTAATTTTATGGCTCCAAACCAAACGCAGTCTGCTCCATTTCATAAAAATTTTGCTTTAAAAACTGTTAAAAATTATACCTACAGTAATAAAAGTGCGCTGTTAACTTTATACTCTTTTTTCCTTAATATTTTCTATTTAAAGTCCAAATAAAGAGATGTTTTAACAAGAACGAATATTTAGCTCAAAGCGTTCCAGTTGCTGGGAGACAAAATCGATAAGACCGACTTGAGCCCATTTTAGCATTGTTAAAATTAACTTCATTATCTTTGTTGACGTTTATATAATGACACTTTTTGTGTCCTAACAAAAAGTTAAATACAAAGAAGCCTTGTTAATCTCCATTTTAAAATGTAAGGCTTAGTTTTATCCGGTTTTTTATTTTGTTTATTACAAAAGAAAATAATGGCCTAGTACTTCTAGATATACTACACTGAGATGCAAAAAAACGCAGCAGAATATTTTTTCGTCAAGTTTAAAGTATTATATCTTTTAGTATTGAAAATACTTCTGGCCGCATTTATATGGGACCCGTCTTTGAAAAAACGACATGCTCGATGCCACACGAGTTCAATAACCTGCCTAATCAACTTGTCAACACGTAAGTCGATAGTTTAGCCGGCGTTTATCATCGAATAGAGCAAGGACGTTTGAGCGCCGAAATGAGGTCTTATTAATTTACCAGTGTGTATGTGTGTGGGCCAACTATTTTATCGATATGGATGTTTGTCTGGGCCGGCGCGGCGGATAAAGAAAGCCCATATTATTATAAAAAAGAATATGCGTCAAGGCATATGGGTTGTTAGGTACAGTTTGGCTATTTCAATCTAACTCTTTTTTAAGTATTGTTAATATAGTCATATTAATGATTATAGCCCGTATGATTTCTAAAATAAAAAAATCAAGCGTGTTTTTATCAGAATTATTAAATGATTGAAAATAAGTAGAAATAGTTAATATTTATTAACTTCGTAAGTATTATATTTTAATATAATTAGGGACTATCTTAAGTTTAAATTATGGTAAACTTGTATGACTTTCTATCATTTATATTTAAAACGTTAGGAAAGACAATATAGATTTTAGGCAAGAGAACTCAAGGGAAGGACTGTGTAACAAGTAATTAAAACAACAATTTTTTTTTACTTGATATTTTTCTGATGGTCGTTCACGTTGCACTTTGACTCTTCGTTATGTCACACATAATCTAAATTTCGGATATGATGCAGAACTGATAAATTGGATCAAATATATTAATTGCCATTTTGATGCAAAGAAATGTTTTTGTTAACTTTGCAAATACTTAAGGCATGCAATAATTCTTAAAAAATTTGACGTGAGGTTACTTCATAATTCTTGGAAGTCTTGAATGATAAAGATTTGAATTATTATGGGTCTGTTTTGTTTAATAAGCTAACAAATAATTTCAAAAACTCAACTATCAAAATATATTGGTAGCAAATTTTTAAAAGTATGCATAGGTATAATGTTCTATATTAATTGGACATACTGAATGTAAACTAGGTATAGTTGCTGCAATCGATAATATATTTTGCTGCTTATTTTCAGCACAACAAAATCGGTTATGATGAAAGGAAACAAATACCGCTACTCATATTATGGGCACCTATGTATTTTTAATTTCATAATGATGTTTAAAAATACATAGGTACATACTATGAGTAGTGGTTGTGATGGTTTTTTATTAGGTATGATGAAAAGAAGCTGCAAACTAAATTATCGTTGGAGCCAACTATATTTTAATATATTTTTATCTACAGTAACTATGCACGGTAGGGGTTCAAAATATGCCTATACTGTGAGGCAACTCCATTCGAGTATGAATTAACATTTACATTCGAAGTATCTTCTTGGTCTAACGGCACCCAGTTCACCTTTATTCCCTCATTTCTATAAAAAAAATATTATGATTTATAACTTTTAATTTTTATTGTGAAAATTCGTGAAAAGTAATTTTTTTGTACGGCGAATTTAAATTTATGGGCCATCCATAAATTTAAATTTACACCTAATTTCGAATATTGGTTAAACCTAGGAATACCCAGGTAATAGCCCGAAATATGCAAAAGAGGAAGTGAGTTTAGGTTAGATTAGAATTAGGTTTTAGTTGGTTTTGCATTAATAAAAATATAGACCTAATCTAAACTTAAGCTAAACTGACCCCCTTTTTTCATAGTGTCGTGACCGTGATCGGGACAATTCACGAATCCGCACACATTCTCCATCATTAATATTTTCCTCACTAAATTCTTCACTTTTACAAAAAGCCATCACGATAAAAATCAAATATCAAGATTATTTAACGTTGCGAACGTTAAACTTGTTCACTATATGTATCTGAAATATATTTGTGAATAGCGATCAATGATACGTTTACGTTAGACTGCCGGAGTGCTGACGTCATGAATGTCAAATTGCTTTCCAACAAACAAGGTTTAGTTCTTTTATATTTCTATTGAACTCTTCCAAATGACGCCACAAGTTAATATAAAATGTAGAAAAAAAACAGGTGATTGTCGACAACCGCCGACTTGTGTCTGGTATTTTCAATACGCCTATGATGGTTGCGCATGTTGCAAAATCTGTGAATTTTTTTACTTGAGACGCATTTTCATGAATTTTTTAGCAAACTGTATATAAATCTATCAACTTTCATTCATAAACTCAGTTTTTTTATAAACTTTAGTATTTGGTTTATTTTACAGGGTTAATTGAAGGGTTGTTTTTACCCTAACTTAAACATACCCTGCACAATAATTTCGTGAGTAACTTTTCCTAAAACATAATTTTTCGATCCGAACCGTGTCTTCTGAGCATTTTGTTTTTTGACTTATGTTAACACATACCTTAGTTAATTTTTAAGAGCGACATGAACTTGCCATCAAGAATTTGCAATTTTTTTAACTATTATTACTTTATCAGGTTATTTTTTAATATCATGAGGTGGCTTTGGTGAATATTCATAATTTCGGTAATCTTTAGCAAGATGAATGACTTTTGCACACCCTTTGACACTAAGAACCATATTCAATCGTACAAAACAATAATAGTAGGTAGTGAATTTCAATTAATAATAAAGGTTAACCCGAAACGAAACTTGGGTTAAAAGTTTCGTTCAGAACACAATTAAAATTAACAGAATATTTGCGTTAGTCGATTATATCCATAGAGAAAGCCTAATAATTATTTTATAAAACAATAAACTTTTAATTTCTAACCACAGTTTCTCTTGACGGATAAAAATCAATGACAAAACGGGCATTACTCGCTAATTTTGAAGTATAATTATTGGAAAGAAGTAAAAAGCTTCATTCAGGACCTCGCAATTAGTGAAATAAATTAGTGGTTTCAATTACACTTTATAATTTTTAGTTTACGATCATTCACAATGTTTAAAAAACACAAATAAAATTAATAGAATATCCTAGCAATAGCTTGCGTTAGTCAGTTGTATCCATAGAGAAATTTTTATAATTAGCTTTAATTAATTAATAATAATTTAATATTTTAGCTAAACAATCAACTTTTGATTTCTAATCATAATTTCTCTTGACGGAAGATAATCAAAGACTAAATTGACATTTCTCTCAAATTTTGAAGTATAATTAGTGGAGAAGTTAAAAGATTGATAACTTTTTCTACTAACTGAAAATGTATAACACTAATTTTGACGTTCTGAATACTTACATTGAAATTAAAGGAACAAACTTCTACGCTAATAATTGAAACCACTAATTTATTCCACTAATTGCGAGGTTCTGAATGAAGCTAAAATTTGTTAAATTTTTTTGCTTATTGAAAATCACGACCACAATTTTGACATTTTGGCTACTTACATTGAAATTATGGGAGAAAACTTCTACACTACCATTACATTATACCAATAATTTTGAGGTTCTGAATGAAGCTTTAATGTTGTTAATGCTACTAATGTAAGGGCCAAAATTTTTTTTTTCAAGCGGTCAACTCAAACTTAAAAATAAAAACCATAAAACAAATTTAAAGGGCGTAAATGTTGTATAATAAAATACAACTAATAATATAAAATAAAAACAATACTAATAGATGGTACGTTACTAATGGTAATAGCGAACTTTGATCTGGGCGCTGCAAATGGACAAATGTTGTATAGCAATTAAAGTCTTGTGTGACCTGGCTACCGAGATGACCTACCTGCAATTAAAGAGAAAAATAGAGTGAGTAACAATGTTACCAGTTATTATTAAAATGAGGTGAATTTAAAATTAAACAGGTACTTGAATAGTTTCTTAATATTCCAACATAAAAGACATATGTTTAAAAACAATAATAATATGCTACAAAGGCATGTAGTAACACAGACTGTTCTCACAGAGAGAATATAATGCACAAGTTAATAGGCCAAACTACGGAGATAACTACTCTTCAAGGCTAACTATACGCTACACAGGGTAGTCACAAAGACTGTTCTCACACAGAGAATATGCCACACAGGCTAGTCACAAAGACTGTTCTCACACAGAGAATATGCCACACAGGCTAGTCACAAAAGACTGTTCTCACACAGAAAATATGCCACACAGGCTAGTCACAAAGACTGTTCTCACACAGAGAATATGCCACACAGGCTAGTCACAAAGACTGTTCTCACATAGAGAAAGTGCCACACAGGCTAAATATAATGCTCAAGGTAATAGGCCAAACTACGCTACGGGGATAACTACTCTTCAAGGCAAACTACGCTACGGGACTACGGAACATAACCTAACGAAACTACTTCTCAAGACTAACTACGCTACACCGGGTAACTGCGGAAAGTAATAAAGCTAAACATAATTCAATCAAGATCAATTTGATAATATCGATACACAAATATATTATTATCTTCTGTTATTAGTTTACATTATAATTATATATATTAAGTCACATAGACGATCACTAATATAACTCACTATCAAGAAATACTTCAATATTATCATCTGCAAATTATCTTTTCTTTATATTCAATCAAATATCTTAAAATTTATCTGAGATTTAGAAATATAATATATCACAATAAAAACAAGAAACAGTAAACAACTAGTTGCTCAGTGAGATAAAATAAACTCACCTTAATTAAACTTCTTATTCGGCACGGCAATGGAACTCAAAACTACCACAAAACCTTAATTAAACCTCAGAAACTTTAATAGTTTTAATTTAATAAGCGCGTACCACTTCTTTTTCTGATGCTGTCTAATACTGTTTTAGACGGCGATACTGTATTGAATGTTATCTGAAACCTTTTTGAAAAGTGCAGGTACCATGAATTTTGGGCTTGTTTTTGTTTACGTTCGAAATTCCATTGCGCTCCGGCTTTTGAAATGTCTGTTTGTTATTACGTCAGATAAAGAAAACGTAGCATAGAAAAATAGAGTTCTTACACTAACAATTTATAAAAGAGTTGTAGAATAGTTGTTCCATAGCTACTGACATAATAATAACTAAATTTTCATTAAGTTAGTTATTAATCAATTGATTGATTAATAACTGGCTCAGGTTAAATTGAAATCTCGCAACTTTCTACAGTGGTTGAGAGACCTTTTTTTATTTTTTTGTTTTTGATGATATTTATTTTAAAGCAAAACTTTAATCTAGCAATGTGACTTTATGATGAAGCTAAAATATAATTGTGACACAGTGAGACAATAAAATACTTTATAATCTCTTCAAACATCTTCTTAAGTAGAAAATGCTGTAGCCATCTGTCTGACTAATGAAAAGGTGGTGTGTACGTGTGCGTGCGTGTTTACGGCTTTCGTTCGAAATAAGTTCCAAAGTTCCATTTTATGTTCCCGCGACATAAACGTTGAGATTGTGGAGTTAATTAAAGATGACGTTTGCTTTTCTGGTAGAGTTCAAAATAGAGATGAGCAAAACTGCGATTCTCCAATGGCAATTGCAACTGCGATTGCGATTTTTAAATCGCAGCTTAAATTGCAGCGATTGTAACTTGCTATTGCGATTTTGATATTTAAATATTGTACTTGTACTAGGTATAATGTTATACTAAGGGCTGGCAAAGCTTAGTCTTGGGTCGAGATTTCCGTATGTAAGAAGAGTACAATGCGTTTATAATGTACTGAACAAAGAGAGAACAGTAAACACGTTGCCAAACGCACGAAATAAACCAAGAAACTGCGCACATTGCTAAGAGACGTGGAAGGGGATATAGCAGATTTGTCGCAGCCCACCGGTCGACCCAATCAGTACCTCTGTCAGTACCTAAAGTTCTAGGGAAGGATGTACATCATGCGTCCAGCTTCACGATTTAATTACGTCTCGCGATATTTGTTTATTTATTAACGAGACTTTGTAATTTTCCCCAGAGCTTGAAAATTTTGCAGTGCAAGTTAGAAACATTTGCATTTTTGGTAAAAATAAGTGGAATTGAATTGGTGTTCGACAGTGGTCGCGCTATTAGAACTTTAGTACTAAGATTTTTTTTAAATGTATACAGGGTGTTTCAAAAAATCTGGTCATTGATTAATCACGATCCTGCTTAAAGCGCTTGACGTAAAAGCTGATTTTTGGAAAACAGATTGACTTTATGGTGTAGAGGTTCAATAAGAAGGGATTTTAATTGTGGTAATACCTTTGGTAATACCTACCTTGATTATTCTTATAGTATTTACGCTCATGTATATAGTTCTTTTACTATTTGATGCCATTTTCTTCCTGCTTCTTTTCTAATATTGTAGTGTCTCCTTTGATTATTACGTCTCTTCAGTCATTTAAATCCTTTCGAGTACTACTATGTGTTTATTTAGTGCATCATCCATAGTTTCCTAAAAATACATTTTCGAAAACTGATTTAAATATCATTAAAAAAATAATCATATTTGTTATATACTTTCTTGTTTGTTTTAGTGCTAGTGATAACAGCTGATTTGAACATTTAGCTGATTTGAAATTTCTTAAATTTATTACTAACCAAACAAACAAAATCAGTATAGCTAACTATTACAATTATTATTTATTCATCCGTTTTAGTATAAATTAAACAAAAACAGAGCTTTAACTTTCTTTATTCAAAGTCTCATTTTTTATTTCTAAAAGTGGAAAGCCCCTTAAAAAAGGGAAAAGTTACTAAAAGTAACACATAAAGTTTTCTTTTACCTTTCGACATTTCCTTAATAATCATTTGAAATAAAAGTGCATTACTGCCAGTCGGTAAGTATTTACACTAAAAACAACTTTAGATAATGTTTTAAACGTAGCAGCTACTAAAATTTAAAAGTTAATGTCAGCCTCTTTCCGTAAACAAGCGCCCTACCTACTTTACGTTCTGAATTGCATTGCTAAAACTGTATTTATCGTTTTTAGTAACATTTATTTATTGACATATTTGACTGTAATTTTCAATACCATCATCATTATCATTATATTTAGGTTTATGCAAACTTTTAATTGTGGTAATACCTACCTTGATTATTCTTATTGTATTTACGCCCATGTATATGTATATTGTTCTTTTACTATTTGATGCCATTTTCTTCCTGCTTCTTTTCTAATATTGTAGTGTCTGCTTTGATTACTACGTCTCTTCGGTCATTTAAATCCTTTCGAGTACTACTATGTGTTTATTTAGTGCATCTTTCATCCAAAGTTTCCTAAAAATAAATTTTCGAAAACTGATTTAAATATCATTAAAAAAATACTCATATTTGTTATTTACTTTCTTGTTTGTTTTAGTGCTAGTGATAACAGCTGATTTGAACATTTAGCTGATTTGAAATTTCTTAAATTTATTACTAACCAAACAAACAAAATCAGTATAGCTAACTATTACAATTATTATTTATTCGTCCGTTTTAGTATAAATTAAAAAAGAACAGAGCTTTAACTTTCTTTATTCAAAGTCTTATTTTTTATCTCTAAAAGTGGAAAGCCCCTTAAAAAGGAAAAGTAACTAAAAGTAACACATAAAGTTTTCTTTTACCTTTCGACATTTCCTTAATAATCATTTGAAATAAAAGTACATTACTGCCATTCAGTAAGTATTTACACTGAAAACAACTCTAGATAATGTTTTAAACGTAGCAGGTACTAAAATTTAAAAGTTAATGTCAGCCTTTCCGTAAACAAGCCCTCTACCTACTTCCATCGCTTAGTTGCAAAATAAAACAGAAGAATCGGAATTTTCGCGTGGAAAGGTTTGCTTTTCGCGAATAAGCGCAACGACAACGGGCAGCGCAGTGTTATTCCCCGCTCTCGCTAATTTTTTGTTGTTTCCTCTCAAAGGTAGTAGCTCTCTCTCGCAATTTTATTGCTCCAAACTAAATAAAGGACGAGTGGAGTCCATTCTTTTGTTGTTCGAAACGGCTGTACAAAACTGTATTAATAAACGAGATTATTACAAAAGTTTCTCTAATTATTTCCTATTGAATATCGAAATTAACTGGACTGGATATTTTATAATCGTTTAAAGGTTCTGAATTGCATTGTTAAAACTGTATTTATCGTTTTTCGCAACATTTATTTGTTGACATATTTGACTGTAACTTTCAATACCATCATCATTATCATCATATTTAGGTTTATGCTTTTAATTGTGGTAATACCTTTGGTAATACCTGCCTTGATTATTCTTATTGTATTTACGCCCATGTATATTGTTCTTTTACTATTTGATGCCATTTTCTTCCTGCCTCTTTTCTAATATTGTAGTGTCTTCTTTGTTTATTACGTCTCTTCAGTCATTTAAATTCTTTCGAGTACTACTATGTGTGTAATTAGTGCATCTTTCATCCGTAGTTTCCTAAAAATAAATTTTCGAAAACTAATTTAAATATTATTAAAAAATAATCATATTTGTTATTTACTTTCTTGTTTGTTTTAGTCCTAGTGATAACAGCTGATTTGAACATTTAGCTGATTTGAAATTTCTTAAATTTATTACTAACCAAACAAACAAAATCAGTATAGCTAACTATTACAATTATTATTTATTCGTCCGTTTTAGTATAAATTAAAAAAGAACAGAGTTTTAACTTTCTTTATTCAAAGTCTTATTTTTTGTGTGTGGAAAAAAGTGGAAAGAAAAAGTGGAAAGCCCCTTAAAAAGGGAAAAGTTACTAAAAGTAACACATAAAGTTTTCTTTTACCTTTCGACATTTCCTTAATAATCATTTGAAATAAAAGTGCATTACTGCCATTCAGTAAGTATTTACACTGAAAACAACTCTAGATAATGTTTTAAACGTAGCAGGTACTAAAATTTAAAAGTTAATGTCAGCCTTTCCGTAAACAAGCCCTCTATCTACTTCCATCGCTTAGTTGCAAAATAAAACAGAAGAATCGGAATTTTCGCGTGGAAAGTTTTGCTTTTCGGGAATAAGCGCAACGACAAAGGACAGAGCACTGTTATTCCCCGCTCTCGCTAATTTTTTGTTGTTTCCTCTCAAAGGTAGTAGCTCCCTCTCGCAATTTTATTGCTCCAAACTAAATAAAGGACGAGTGGAGTCCATCCTTTTGTTGTTTGTCGAAACTGCTGTACAAAACTGTATTAATAAACGAGATTATTACAAAAGTTTCTCTAATTATTTCCTATTGAATATCGAAATTAACTGGACTGGATAGTTTAAAATCGTTTAAAGGTTCTGAATTGCATTGTTAAAATTGTATTTATCGTTTTCAGCGCTATTTATTTATTGGCATATTTGATTGTAATTTTCAATACCATCATCATTATCATCATATTTAGGTTTATGAAAACTTTTAATTGTGGTAATACCTACCTTGATTATTCTTATTGCATTTGCGCCGATGTGTATCGTTTTTTTACTTTTTGATGCCATTTTCTTCCTGCTTGTTTTCTAATATTGTAGAGTCTTCTTTGATTATTACGCCTCTTCAGTCATTTAAATCCTTTTGAGTACTAATATGTGATTATTTAGTTCATCTTTCATCAATAGTTTCCTAAAAACGAATTTACGAAAACTAATTTAAATGTCATTAAAAAAATAATGATTAACTATTTAATTTTGGGTTTGCTTTGGCACTAGTAATAACAGCTGATAAAAATTTGAACTTCTTAAATTTATTACCAACCAAGTGAAGAAAATTAGAATAGCTAACTATTTCAATTATCGTTTGTTCGTCCGTTTTATTTTAAATAAAAAACCGAGCTTTAACTTACTTTATTTAAAGTTTTATATTTTATTTGTAAAAGTGGAAAATCCCTTAAAAAGGAAAAGTAAGATCTCATTCACATCGGAATATCGGTTCTTAAAATATCTTAAAAAATGTGTTTTTTTAAAGTTTGATGTCCTCTAACGGACAAACGAAACACTTTTGTATAAAAGTAAATATGACAAATGAACTTATTTTGATTCCAAATATACGTAGTGTAGTCTGTTCAACGACAAGATCCTTAACAGTGATAGATGTGTCTGTTATTTTAATTATTTTTATAGTGTTTTTGTTTTGCCTCGTTTATTATATTTTTAATTTTTCGTGTTCTTAAAGTGCGTACTAAATGTAAAAAAAATGAATATAAAGTAGAACGTTTTCGTCGATTTTACACAGGGTGAGTATGGCAACACTGTGCATAACCTTGTATTTTACTGTCTTTATGAAGGTTATACTAGGGAGTTTTCGCATTGAAATGTAGTGAAAATTTGGAATTTTCAATTATTTTTTTTCGTGGAAAAAGTGGTTCATCCAACAATTTTTTTCTTTTAAACCATTCCATTAACTATGGGATCCACATTAAAAATAAAAAAAAACACGATTTCGTGGGGACCTGTTCTGCACAAGACCCCAAATTTGTAATATTCCACAGGAATAAATAAAAAACATAAATAAAAGAAACTATTTTATTAATAATACTTACCAAATTGTATACCTTAAAGGTTGATTAATTAACTTTAATATTATTTTTTTTAAACCAGTTTTTTTGACATTATTTTTCTGCAGTACCAGGCAGTACTAAAATCCATTATTTACCTATCGTGTGATGTCGATATTTTACAGCTACTTCAGTAGTATATGTTTAGTACGATCCTTTGTAGCATATACAAGATGCACATATCTACGACGAGAGGGTATACAAAGTTTATTGCTGGTAACTTTATTGGTGTATAAGACGTTCTGTCTGGGCAGCGAGTATTAACTATAAACTGTGCTCTGGGTCTACAGTTAATTTTCCCTCGATTTTTCCTCCACTTGACTTCAAAAGACACAAAACACACGTAATAACACGATCAAAATGCATCACCTTCCAAAACTCAGATATTTGACATAAATTGACACAAAATTATAACCTATAATTTGGCAAGACTTTGACAAGCCTCAAGAATCTAAAGGCGAGATCATACACATCGGCGTCCGCTTGTCGTTCATCGTTTCGTCAAACCAATAAAATTGAAATATGATCTGTCTGATATTTTTGAAGTAAACCAATAGAACTGGTTAAAAATAACAAGAGACGACGCATGACGGATTTATATTTAAACTCATCTACAGTTAACTTAAAAATATTAGAAACTTTTTTTAGTAAAATAAATAGATTGGTATGGGACGTCATCTGCTTTTCTTCTGTCATCGTCTGTCGAAATTTTACCTGAGAAAAACATGTTTCCTATGTCCATGGAATATTGGGACACCCTGTATATGCTTTTATTGGGATTTAGATTAGTTCACTATTCTTGATAATGGTTAGTGAGTCAGTACAAGAAGATATACCACTGTCAAGCAACGAATGTGGTTTAAATTGATAAGAAAGTTATAATATACATAAGATAGTTATATTTTATAACCAAACCAAACTAGAAACATTTAAGCAAAAAACCGTATTTGTAATGTTGATTGTATTATAGAGGCATTGGAGAGATAGAGCTGGCATCGTCCATGTTAATTGCAGCAATTTGAAAGATTTTAATGCATCATAAACCTCAATTTCATACGATTAGCTGTAGTAATCTCCCGAATACCATGGCGTAATAATTTATGGATAGGAATAAAGGGTTGAACAACAACAAATATAGAGGGCTTTAAATCAGACGATTCGTTGAATGGAAGTATTAATATATCGCCGTGAATAATATTGCGCTAATATACACTTTCAAGTGCTAACAAATTAAATACTGCAAATTACTGACACCTATATTAAATAAATTACTAAATATACACATTAATTCTGGATTACGTATGTAAATATTTGTAATTAAGCACACATTAAATACATTCTTTATTTAATTTGAAATATTATTTAATTTGATGATTATTTAATGATGATTTGCGACATATTTTTAGCCGACCATACCAACAGGTATGGTAGAGAGATCGGCAAAAAAGTTTTTTTAATTTCACTCAAAATAAGTTATTTGGGTCATAAATGACCTAAATACAAAATATTTTTATGGTGTCTGTCTGTCCGTCTGTCTGTAACACGATAACTCAAAAACCGCTAAACCGATTTTAACTAAATTTGCCACAAAAATACTGTGGCACCCGAGAATCTGGTCATTAGTTTTTTGGGGGGATGGGGGTTGGTAAGGGAGTATGGGAGGGGGTTAAAAGTTTAAAAAAATCGTAACTCCAAAATTACAGTATCTAGCGAAACGCCGGTTTTCAATTTAAGATTAGGAATAATATTTACAACAAAATTTGTAATAACATCAAAATCAGTCAGTCACAGTTTTTGATATAAAAAAAAATTAGAAAATTCCTTTACTTTGAAACTAAAAGAACTGCCTACCAACTTTTTATTAACATATTTTAGTATGGGCGGCAATACGTGCCTCCCGGCGCCAATTTTTTTGCATACGCTTATAAATTAATCAGTTGCCTAATGAGGTAAAATCAAAAATTTCTTTTATTTATTATTTCTTTTGTATGTAAAATATGTGTTTATAATTAAAAAATGGTTTAGAGTTATAGGAGAGATATCTTCTCCCTTCCTCGAGAACCAAAAACAATACACATAGAAAGAAGAAAAAACCTATTTAAAATATCTAGCAAAATAAAAACACTAAATCACCACAATACACCAAAACACTTTTACTTTTACACTGGACGCGCGTTTCGCTAACCATGTTAGCATCATCAGCAGATGATTATAAACCAGTTTATAATCATCTGCTGATGATGCTAACATGGTTAGCGAAACGCGCGTCCAGTGTAAAAGTAAAAGTGTTTTGGTGTATTGTGGTGATTTAGTGTTTTTATTTTGCTGTTTAACACCAAAGGTTCCAACCCTCAACTGTAATTTAAAATATCTAAATAAAACTATTCAAAATCACTTTAGTTGGTTTGAATATAAACGGTTTATAGTAAAAACTAGAAGGGCCATTTTACCAAAAAAAAATCGGTTGTTGATGGGGTATTTATTTACTATTTATTCTAAAATTTTTGTAGGGGTGGGGTAGTTTTCATCCTTTCCGTTCATGTTTCCTGATTTTTGTGAATGTCAAATATTAAAGTACTTGTCAATCAAAGTGAATGTCAAATATTAAAAACTAAAACCACACAATCACCATGCCTGCAATACTTGAATTAAAGGTTTCACCTTTTTGCGAAACCTCTTTGTCCCTCCAATATACCTTCCTACAGTTTTTCCAGACTTAAGCTAAGATTTTGGCTATTTGACTGATAATTTCTGCTGATCCTTTCTAATATAATATAAAAAAAAATATAAGAAACAATGTTAGTCTACGAATGCATTTTATTCCATGATATTTTTTAACATATTAAAATTTAGCATTAACCAAAATATTGAATAGTACAAGTTGTTTCTATTATTCTTGTTAATAATAGCAGTTCTTTTGAGGTATTAGAGTTTTATTTAAAATAACACGAAATTAACAGGTACACATTTATGTAAACTCAAAATCGCGGGCTGTTAACCTATATCAAATATAATGAAGTTTCGGTCTAATTAAAATATGGACCTGTTTCCCGCCATGACATATTCCTAAACTCAAATCTCTCGTAATTCTATATAAACAAGGTTGATTAAAAACTTGGTGAACTAACATATGGCACAGAACTCCCCCTTCCAGACATAGCGTGAATTACGAGGGAGGCGTAATCTGGAAGGGTTCCACGCGTTTCCCTTTTCCAGACGAAAAAATGGGGTTGAAACAAGATATGGGAGGGATTCGGATCGATAAAAACAAAACAAAAACTTTAGACTAAACGAAATTTTGTTGATTAGTTTCAGATTTATATCTGGTTAGTTTATTTGAGAATTTTTTGTGGGGCATAAGAAATGCTATTCATACTTTGATGAATTATGCAAATTATGTTCTTTAACCCATTAACGCCTAGCGTCACCATATGGTCACATAGTTTTTTCGAAAAGTCTGAGAAAAAATGAAACTTTTTCTCCACAGTGCACAGTGGTTCCCAGATACGTCATTACTTAAAAATATTAATTTCAAAATGTCCGCATGAAACTGTTGCTAATACTTGTTTTTATATTCCCCTGTAAACGATACATAATAAATAACAAAATCATGTAAGTCTAGTGTAGCGCTTCTTTTATTAGAAATGTCACATTTTTGCTACTGATATCAAGCTGTCATAAACAGTTTTCAGATAACGCCAATTAATTACTTATTTTATTAAAATTGATAAAAGCTGTTGTCTTTTCTGTAATGGACGTTCGAAAAGAAGGTAAAAAGAACTGTTTTTTCTTTTTTGCACTTAATTAAACTTAAGTAATATTAGTTTATGGCAATTTATTAGAAGGCAACAAAAATAGTATTTTTACATTTTTGCTTGTCACTCTTTAAGACTTTTAACTACTTTCCCTTTCAAATCCTCTTAAACGGCATGATAATACTTGTTGCTTAAAGAATGTTGCATATAAATTAATTGCCACTGGCTGCCGCGAATTGCCGCCGGATCTTAGACCGGGTGGTTAAAGATTGACTTTTTGTCTTAAAATAAAAGTAACTTATTTTTTCCTCTTCGTGTCAACTTATTTCGTGGACACACTGTATATCAATTGACAATTAAATTGTATTTATAAAATGAAACAACTGTCTCTTTTATTTTTTCACCATTTAAAATAAATTTGACCTCTTCAATATGAAAAGACATGTACATATGTGCAAACATAATCTGTATACCTTTCCGAATAGTTAGAACTTAAAATGCAAATCACACGAACTGGGCCCAATTTTTTTAATACATATTACAT
This sequence comes from Sitophilus oryzae, assembly GCF_002938485.1. Taxonomy (NCBI): domain Eukaryota; kingdom Metazoa; phylum Arthropoda; class Insecta; order Coleoptera; family Curculionidae; genus Sitophilus; species Sitophilus oryzae. The sequence continues at coordinate 1,751,916 of NW_022146695.1, forward strand.
TAAGTTTTTTATATACATTTATTTAGCATTTGTTATGAATTTCTATTAAAAAGGTGTAGTCAAGCTATATCTAGATATCTAACAGTTATGACGGCGCAGCTAATTAAGGGGAACCACTGTGCAGTGTGTCTTAATTAACTCCTAAAGTAACTAAAATGAGTATAATGGCCATTTTTTCGAACAAAAATTAAATCAGGCGTTAAAGGGTTCAGAGTCCATTTCACGAGTTCAAAAAAGTAGCAAAATAAGCGTTCGGCATTTAACGTTTTATGTAAAACTGGCTGGGTATTCTTACACAAATGAAGAAGGAAATTAAAGATAAAGGATTATACTATACCCGTATGGTAGCACATTTTTAGACAACTTGTTTATTTTTAAGATTTTGATGGTCAAACATCAACAAAATATTCCTTATGTTTGGACTAAATTTTCTCGAAAATTAAGAAATAATTTAAAATTCCGTTACAATACGGAAATAGATTGAAGTTTTGTGATTACATTGATATATAATTTATATGGTTTTAATCAAGCCTTAATCAAAGCACGTGTGTTTAGAATTTTGGGTGTGGCTTAACACGACAAGATCGGGCTAAGCCTTTGGCATATTTCTGAAATATAATATATATTTCCTTCGGCCACACACCTGGTTTACCCGACCCCTAAGAGCAATTTTCAAGTACAGTGTAATAGACTCTCAACTGTGATTTACAACGTTTGAATTCAATTTAAGGGATACTACTTTCCTCAGTTATACCTAATAATTAATTAAACAAACTAATCTAAGCTGTTAATATTTAAAATTATTTTTTAGTGAAACTTCTTTACGCGCGTTGGGAGTAAAAATTCAAGGCCGTGACACACAGCTTTGAATGACAGACCTAGCCCACAAGCTAGCGAGAGAATAAGTAGTAAGGGGAGCATGGCCACAGCTACCGCATTCGAGGTAGATCTACTCCTTTATAAAACAATTTAACCCCGCTATCTCGTGATAATCTACCCCGATGAAAAAGAAGCTTATGGCAACACTGGGTAACGATCTGTGCCATACGCGGCTAAAAAAATCACTATAATAAACTTGATACTGTACCAACCTTGATGTGTACCAATATCCTCTGGTTGTATGCTAGGAAGTTCATTCTCATGTATATTTTCATTGATAGGTTTGTGACTTCTGAATAACGGTCTATGTAAAGATCTAGCTCATATGCCAGCTCAGAATATAGAGTTAGTAACTCGTCCTTTTATTGGAGGACACTGTCATATTGATTTCAAACCAATAGTCAACGAGAACATTCGTATAATTTAATAAAATTACTGTAAACTACTATAAATAATGAATAAAAAACAAAACATTTAAACAAAAATAGAAAAGATACCACACAAAACAAATTGTTGGTTAGCAGTAGTCAGAGATATAGATGTAGTATTTTGGTTTAATGGCCACAGCTGTCAGGGCTATCCGGCCGATTGATAGAACTCTCGTTTTTTAATAAAAATTAAAAAACATAAAATTATAAAGCTAGAATAGTATACGGTTTTATATTGACTCTAATTTTTTTTAAAGTTTATAAAAAGCATTCATAAAAAATATTTATCTTTCAAATCCTTCAGTTTAATAGCTGTTAGTAAGCAGTTTAACTTCAAATATGCGTATATAATGTACACACTTTTTTTTGGATTATTTTATAGCCCTGAATGTAAAGTTATAACTTAGTAGGAGCTAAAACTTAAATATCAAATTTTTAAATAGAGCTTAATGATGCTTCCTTGTTTAATCTCTTTGTCGAAACAAAAAGTGTCATTAAATAAATGTCAACAAAGATAATGAAGAAGTTTTGCCAAACTTGATACAGGCTGATTAATTTTCGTTGTTTACTGGTTTTATTTGCCAGTAATGACTTCAGACTTAAAAATCTTGTTTACCGAAATATCTCTGTTACGTTTATTTACAATTGAACATGATTAAGATAAAATTCAACTTAATGTTGTTGATTATCACAGATTCTTAAAGTTGTAGAGTAATAATTGTAAAGAGTAAAGAAATTAAATTTTTAAATTATTTTAATTTTAGTTGTTATTAGAAATTATTGATACAAAAACAAATAAAACTTTTACATTGATAGATAAAACTATAAATTTATAAATAGCAAAATGTAGCATATATTTACTATATTAAAATAACTCTAAGATAGCTGCAATTTTTACTATTTGAAGCTTTTTTTGTATTTTTTAGACATAGAAAGAAAGATATTCCACAGTAGATTTCTTCAGACCACACAAAACGATGCCTCTACAGCAATGCACTTAGTCTTGTTTTGTGTACCTACCCTTAACTTCTTCAATATGAAATATATGATGAAAATGTTTTTAAATGAAGAATTTATATTTATTATAAGTTTGATTGCAGTTATTTTCTTCAAAGAAATAATAAAACTTTATAATGAAAAAATATTGCCTTCGGGACGTTATTTGTCTCAAGTTACAAGCCAGAAAATATAAATTTAATAAAAGACACGTTTGGATAAATTGTTTTAGTACTTGTTTACAAGGAACTCAGCATTTGCCGTCACGCAAAACCAGTTTCTTTCTTTTAAGAGCAATAAAATAAATTATACCTCATACCCGCCACATAAACTGTGTTGTTTGTTTATTCATTTTATGCCTCAGAAACAAATTGCTATTTCTTTATTGTTGAAGTAAAAAAGGTATATCCAACAAACTAGGTCACAGTTTTTATGCTCTGATCTTTTTTCTTCTAAAAAAATACTGAACAAGCTCTCTATAAACTCTCCGATAACAAAAAAAATAGAAGAAATCATATCAATATTTTTTATACCAGAATGTGTATTAAAGAAAGAACTCAAATTATTAAAACCAAATTTCTTTATAAATATTTCCATCAGTTGTTAGATTTTGTAACACGAATTAAGTTCATTAATGCTGATTATTGTGACAAAATAACAAAATTTTATGAATTAATTCGCTGAATTAATATTTTTTATTGGAAAAATTTTCAGAATTATTAAAAAATCTATTTTTATACAAAAAATTCTGTTGATTAAAACCGCACTTATTTTACGAATTAATTTGATAAATGAATCAATTTTGATTAGTTTTATGAATAAAAATATTTTAAATTAAAATATTTTATGTTTTTAAGTTAAATTTTGAAATCGAAATTCCAGTTATTGTACTAATTTTATGAATTTATTTGACGAATTAGTAAAGCTTGATGAATTAAGTTTGTGATTTTTTTAATACATTTTGTAATATGTTAAAAAAATTGGTTTTTAATGATGTATTACTATTAGATATAACAAAAAGAATGGTGCTAACTCCATTTTCTTTCTAAAATGATTCTTTTAACTTTGCTAATATACCGGGTGCGTCTCAAAAGTGGCCCACCCCCTATAACTTTTTTATTTTTTCAGATAAAAAAAAACGAGATTTCGTATGTTAGTATATGACATAAATTAGGATCGATTGGGGTATTCAATTGTTTTTGGTCACTTCCTGTTTCACCGGAAATGACAACAACTATTGATTTTTAAATGGCACCCTTACACTATGATATTATCATAGTCAACTTTTGATATTTTCTCATTTGGTTTATTTGAAATTGTAACATGCTGATTATAACGACAATTTGATTCGAAATACTTAAGTGTGTGGTACAAAATTATTCGTAAAAAATGCTTTTTTCAAATATGTTAGTGAGCCACCCTCGTTCCATTTGAAAAAATTGAGATATGATTAAAAATACGATTTGGGCATCTTTTAACTGGCCAGGACAAGACACGAAAAACACTAGACGATCAAATCAATTTTTCCAAGGCTCCATGATTAAAAATTAGTGTTTTTAATCCAGCCATGGCACTCTAGATTAAAATTTAAAATACGATTTTTTTAAAGCGAGAATGTCAAAAGTTGACATAATATTAAATATTTAAAAAAAATAATACCAGTCTGTGAGTTTGTGTTACCTGCTTCTCATTAGAAGATTTTAACAAATCAATATTTAATTGTTTTAATACCAGAATATACTAAAGAAACAGTTTATATTTTAAAAAGCTAAATTTTTTACTACATTTTGTTTATTTATGAATGCGAGTATGAATGTGTATTTACTTTGCGTTTTTAGTTTTTGCTAAACAAATTTTTCAATAGCACTCATCAATTTGAAAAATTAACAAAATTTTAAGAATTAATGTCATGATCTACGACTTTTTGACGAATTAATATATTTTTTTTAATTGAAAAATTAGCGTCATATTATTAGAGTTATTAAGAAAGTAGCATCTTTCTATACAATTATTCCTGTTGTTTAAAATCTCACTTATTTTATCAATTAATTTGATGAATTAATATTTTTTAATATACACGTTTAGTGTATTATTAAAAATATTTTTTTTAATTTCCATAAAAATTCTAGTTGATTAAAACTGCATATATTTTATGAATAAATTGATGAATTAATATATTTTGACGAATTAATATTATGAAATTTTTTTATATAAAGCAAAAATATATTTTAAAAACCAAGTTAATACCGTACCTACTTACTTGATGAATTAAATTGACGAATTATTAAAGCATGCTGAATTAATTTTAGAGAAATAAATTTGTGTTAATTCTATATTTTTTTATTAAAAGACGATTCTGAACTAAAATTCCAACTTTATAGGTCTTTAACGGAATTAATTTTAAATTATAACGGTTTTATCGGGAAAGAATTAACTACAGAGAGAGCCAGCCATTGGATCTTTATTACGCCATCAAACGGCTTCGATTATTGCCAGTATCTGGATCTCGAGAGGCTCGAAATCGAGAAATGAAGGAAAAAGAACAAAGAGCGACGGTCTCTTTTAAGAATATTAAAGTTGTAGGGTCTCGTTTAGTTTGGATTCGGTCCAATTTTTATGAGATTTTTCGGTCAAATTCATTGTAGAAGGTCGTGGCACGTTTGGAAGCTGTTTCAACAGCTTCCTTCGTGGTCGGTTGTCAAGCGTTGTTTTTTAATAAAATATAAGGTTTAATTTGGAAAATAAAAATGTTAAACTGGCTATACGGTACCCTTATCTATGTAACGTTTAAAATTAAAAATATATCTGTATTGAGATACTTTCAGGAATCATATTCATCAATGTCTTATGCTTTTGTTATAGCTTTTCCAGAACCATTTGATGACCTTCTTAGACCATTTTATCTGCTGGTTGGTTGTTCTTGTAACCATCGTGTCCTGTACTCAGGCTTCATAGTACCTGTTTTATTTGTTAAGCTTATTATGAAACTTAGACACTAAATTATCAAGGAATAACAAACGATTATCTCTTTCTACATCTAAAGTAAATTTTATGGTTGGATCACGAGAATTTATATATTCTAAAAAATTATTTTTTCTTAAAATATTGATCTTTCAGTGAAAAATAATACCTTAAGGCGGGTTCTCACTTGTCAGTTTCGCTGACGCAGTGTGACTGATTCAGTGATACTGAACAAATAATGAACGTCAGAACACATTTTCATGTTAAATGATCAGTACATTCGTACTTTCAGTTAAAGTGAAAACCAGTTCTACTTTTATTCATTTTTGACTGATCATTATCGAATAATGAATAGAAACTGAAGCGTGAGAACTAAATTTTCGTGATTTGTTTAGTTTACAACGTAAAAAAGTTTACAACGTTAAAGTTAATTAATTCTTTTAATATAGTTTCACTAGCACCCCGTTTATTTCTTCACAATATCCAGGACCTGACCCACCACCTACGACGTTTTATTCGTTTCTGATTCACTAGAATATTCTGTAATTCATTTGCTAATATTGTAAACAAACTTCGCGAACACCTGGTTTTAATTTTGTTCTAACTAATTTTCATGTCTACGAAATCACGTTAAAATGTTTGGACCAACTGAATACTGAATGTAGGAAAACGTGAAACGTGTGAATACAATCGTTGTTTTTTATTTTGCATTGATAACGAATCAGTTAGACTGCGTCAGCGAAACTGACAAGTGAGAACCCGCCTTTAGCCAATGCCCTCTCTAATACAACAGCATTGGAGCGATTATGACGTCACGCTAGTTAGATATTACGGATTAATAAATATGTTTTGTTATGTATAATACATGGAAAACATAATTATGGCTCACATTTTTTGTTTGTATTTTTAAAATGATATAGTTTAGATGAATTATACATAAATATACAGTTAATAAATACAATATATGTTTTATTCATATTTCATAGTAATAACTACTTTAACAAATAAACTATAAACTATAAAAATTCAGAAAATGTTTTACAATATACAAATAATGAATATGTAATAAGATAATGAGCGAAATGTAAAATATATTTTAAATTTTGGGGTTTGAAAATCGACCTAATTTAACAAAAAACATTAAATATCTACTATTTATATATTATTATTTACATTCACAATTTATATGTATATTTTGCAAATATCAATGTTCTAAAATTATATTTGCAAATACAATATCATCAAAAAAAAAACAGCGTTAGCGATGGATATGAAATGAAGAACGCTGACATTTTATATGTAAAATTATATGGGAAATGTCGTCGATGTTCATTTCCAAGCCAACTGGACGCCGTTTTATTTTCGATAATACAATATAGTGTATTGTGGTGAATTAGAGTTTTATGTTGCTGTTAACACCAAAGGTTCCAATCCTCAACTGTAATACAGTATAATTTTTACATAAAATGTAAATAACATTAAACAAGTTAAAACAAAAGAAATATGAATTTCTGACTATTTTTAGTACAACGCATCCTTATCAACTTTTAACCTTAAAACTTAATTTAGTATTGCAATTATACCAATTTTATTGATATTTTATTAATATTGTATTCTGCCATCACTTAAATATTTGATATTGGGTTGGTATTACAAAAAATGAAATATTCATTAGAAATTACTACTCAAAAAAAATTGTTATGCTTTACATACATTATAATATCAAACATAAACAAGTTCTTCTTTTAAACTTTTATCATTCCTGTCTTTACAAAAATCTTTTTTAATATTGAATTCAAAATAAAATCTTTTCCATAATCTTTAACAACATATTTTTATTTTTCCTTAGATCATATAATATCTACTTACGTGTTTGAACCTATCGAAGCTGAACCAACAACACTTAGGAGTGGAGATTCGACAATATGAATAAAACAAACATAATTGCCCAGTTTTGTTATATACCAGCCTGGGAGAATCTTATTTTTAAATTTATTAAATATATTTTCAATAGAATTGTCTTGTTTTATAACTCGTACCTACTCTTCTTGGCCTTCCAGACACTTTAGGCTGCCCAGTATAATAAAATCCTTGCAACCAGGAACACAACAAAGTTGAGACATAGAACCAAAAACACACTCCACTTGAGCTTTATTGATAAATTGTTAGTCTTAAAAAGAAACGAAGTATCACGAAATAAAAAAAAACTTATGTGGACTTTTAGGTTAAATCGCTTACAAAACGTGTAATATTTCTGATTTTTTTTAGGAGAAACAGAGAGTGATCATATAATATCTGGTAGTAGTTTATGGCATTTAAGCATCAAAGTAATTAGTTTTTTGCACTACAACAGTAATAATGCCGAAAATCAAGCGGCAAAATGTGAATACAGAATCTGACCGAATATCTAATGATGAACAGCTGATGAAGTAAAAAAAAGTCGACCCATAGGCTGTTCTTTTAGAGAGGACAGTGCCTTGGTTATCTTTGTATCATTAATCTATTTACTTCTATAAAAAGCGTATAAATATTGTATAAAAACATATTGTTTATACGGGAAATAAACCGAATTTGTATAAACTTTATACATTCCTTTGTCCAATAGCCACAAGTTCATTTTTTATCCCGCAAAAGGCTTAGTAGCCTAAAACGCATGTATGGCAGGGTAAGTCCTCGGCTTTAATTCTACAAAACTCGGAGCAAATTAGACTTTTTATTATTAGTTATAATGGGCAAAGAACGGAAGGCTTTCATAAAAGAGAATTAAGTTAAATTGCAGTTACGAAAGCTCTTCTTTTTCATTATGGAACAGTGTATAACCACCGCTCTCCTGTTAAGAGATTATTTCAACGTGACTAGGCCATTTAATATTCTTTTATAGCTCTGCGCGCCACAATCTTCTGCAATTAAAAATTTATCTCTCAATTATTTTTAAATTAAATGTTTAAGAGAGAGATCTGTGTTATCATCAATATATCTTGCAACGACTATAAATAACTATATATTTATACTATAACTATACGCAAGTATAGTTATAGTATAATGCTTTATTCGGAGTAAACATTATACTTTTTGCGGCGAGTCTGTACGTTTGATATTGACGGCTAGGCATTTAAAGCAATTTTTACTCCGAATAGAACATGCTATCCTCATTACAAATAATTTTCAAAAACGTCACAAATCATTTTTTAAACAATTTTAAACTTTGCAAATAATATAAAAAGATTTAAAAGTAATACCTTGTACGTAATTGTATATCCAGAAACTCTGGTTACATTCGATGAATTTGACATTTTATGTCAGTTTGATAATATATTTTTGTACTTGTGCGGCATAAAAGTGCTTCACTTTTATGCCTAGATATTAAAATGACTTATTTATGTTATCAATCACGTCGCAAAAATTAATACCATCGTGACAAAAAAATACATTTTTATGAAAATGTGTCTCCTAACCAAAAGAATTATGCAAAATGTAAGAAAAAATGATACTAAATAAAAGAATATAATCGATTATAAAAAATCGTTTAATTGTCAAGTGTATTTGTGTGTTGCCTAATATAATTAGTGATTTAAAAGGAATTCTAAAAATCATTCAAAAAGATGTAAACCTCCAAATAAACGGAACATTGGAACGCGAATTTTTAGATTATTGATATATTCCTATTTTTTTAATTTAAATGTATTTGTCCTTTTTATTCTTGTTTATTTTTTATTATTATGCTATTTAGGATTGTAAATAATGTAACAATAACAATCCAATTAAAGAACTAGTTTAAAAAGTCACTCTGATGTTCTACTTTGATATCCAAATTTTAACACAGAGAGCAACTTTTCTTATTTGGTTCTATTCTCTTCTTGGCCTTTTAGCTTTATGTTTCTATCCTTTGAGTATTGGTATTCTATTAGTTTCTGCGGATTGAATACAGAGAAAATTAATGGTTGTCTCTGTTTTAAAAAGAAAAAGTTTGTATACCTTTTGTAACATTCTATAAAAAGTCAAAATAAATCTTTAAATTGGTAGCAAAATGAAATAGGCCAATATTCTTTGTAACAAATTACTACGTTCTGTAACCTGTTTTCCGATTTTATATCAATACTAGCAAAGACAAATTACCTTACACTTTATCAGTGTATATAATAAAGAAATAGATGTCGGGAAGTGTGTATATAGAACCATATATAGATTTTAAAAATTAATATGTAGTGGACTATGGATAATACACAGATAAGAACCGATGATTAAAAATTGTTTGTTTGCTTCTATGTCAGAGCATCACTGAAAAACCAATGAACGTATTTTGATGCGGTTTCCTCTATTCTCTATCAAATAAAGTAAAAAAATACCTAGAGTGGCATTTAAAAATCAAAAGTTGTAGTTACTTCCGGTGAAACAGGAAGTGGCCGAAAAGAATTGAATACGTCAATCAATTCTAATTTATGTCGTACACTAACATACCAAATCTCGTTTTTTTATCTGAAAAAATAAAAAGTTACAGAGCCACTTTTGAGACGCACCCGGTATAGTAAGCTCTTTATGTATGTGCATTATGTGACAAAGAATGTGCTATTATTTATAACTTATTGCAGCTCTCCTCTATCTCTTCATGCTCTTTTATTCTCAACAACGGAATTTAACGGCGCGTACCGTTAGGGTATTGCTCTTCTCTTAAAATATTACCCAATATTAACGAACAACGATGTTCTGATTAAACATCATTTACTAGAAACCAAAATAAAAAGCACTCGGACACACTCATTAGCTGCAATCTTATAAATTACGGCGATTTGGCTACGAACAACGTAAGTCTAACAAAGGCACTCGTTAAACGTTTCCGTTTAATTTGGCCGGCCCGAGTTTCGTCCGTTACGCAAATCTAAATTCCGCGCAATTTTCCTCCATTTTGCCCGGCCCGTGACGAATCGCTTCGAAAATGACGTATTTAATTACCCATTCATTCGATTCGAACGAACAGAAAGAACGGACCGATGTTGCAATTTTTTTGATTTACGTTGCAATTTGAGAACTACAATCAGGTTTAACGACGATTCAGTTAACTGGTTATTTCGTGAAATAGAGATAGATGTTTACGGTAATTTTATTTTTCGCTTTTTGCATAATTCTTTTGGCTATGATTCGTATTTTCTTATTAATTGATTTATTTATCTCACTTGGTAGTTATGAAGTATTGAATTATCTATAAATTTGAGTCGAATAAACAGATAAAACGGAGCACTGTCATATTTTTTATGGTAGATATCAAAATAAAACACTAATTCGCTACAATACACCAAAACATTTTACTTTCGCTCTGGATGCGCGTTTCGCTAACCCTGTTAGCATTATCAGCAGATGATTAAAAGTATTTTAGTGTTAAAAGAGTTCTAATCATCTGTTATTTAAATAAAAAAACAAGGTTAAAAATAAACTATTAAAATATCCATTCATTTAAATCAAGTAGTAAACAGAAAAACCTGAGCTTTGTTGCATTTTTCAATTTACGTCGCAATTTGAGAACTACAATCAGGTTTAACGACAAATCAGTTATACCAGATATTATGTGAAATAGAGATATTCAGGAGGTGATTAAAAGTATTTTAATGTTAAAAAAAAATAATCGTTTGCTGATATATCTAATATTGCATAATTATTTCGGTTATGATTAGCATTTTCTTGTAACCGTTTATTGTTCAAATTTAATGGTTATCTGAAATGAAGGATTGAGTTACTTAATATATTAAATCTAAATACAACGAAGAAAAAACTATTTAAACATAATTCACTTAAATCAAGCAAACAGAAAAACCTGAGCTTTGTTGCAATTTTTAATTGGCGCTGCCATTTGAGAACTACAATAAAAATTTACGATAATTTTTTTCTATAACTAACAATAACTTTTTCACTCCATTTTAATTTTAAAAAACTTTGAAACACCTGTTTCTTTAATTCTATCGAAGATTACCAAGATTTAAGTAAATTCAATCCTGAAAATATTGATTCACATATACATTTTGGCAATATTTCAATCTTCTCACTCTGTATGAATTTTGCCAAATAAATTATAGTGGATATGCTGACCGCCATATTAAGATTTCAAACAGTAGAGACTGCATCAAAACCCGTTCATATATTTTTAGTAATGCTCTGACATACAAACAACATTTTTTTTCCATAGCAACTGTTAAAATTGCTTATCAAAAATAGCTTATAAAAAGTTATTCGGGATTTAAATGGAAGTATTTTGGATATGGCGTTTGTCGCCTGAATATCTATTGGTAATTTACTTATTTCGCTTTGAGCCATTTCTGGCTTCAATTCAATCAGCAATTGACACGAAAGAAAATTAAAAAATATTGACTCAAAACTGACAACTAAAGAGACAGCTTTATTTATTTGTCAAATTACGTAGAAACTAACGCCAACCCAGCACAATATTTTTTCTATTCGTAATAAATGCTTTGAAATAATAATTTCTGAATATTTTTTAACACGTAACTCGCTATGGAAAAAAATATTGTTTTATACACGACGATAAAATTGCATTATCGTCTTATCTAAAAAATAACTATTTAATCATTGCTTTTTTATCTGTGAATCATCAATAATCGACTACATATTAATTTTTTTAAATCGATTTCATGTACAGAATTTCGGATCTCTATTTCTTTATTAATATGGATTGATAAAGGAGGTAATTTGTCTTTGATAGTATTGATATAAAATCGGAAAACAGCTTACAGAACGTAGCAATTTGTTACAAAGGATGTTGAACTATTTCCGTTTGTTACCAGTTTAAGAATTTTCTTTGACTTTGTATAGAATGTTACAAAAGGTATACAAATATTTTCTTTTTAAAAAGAAACAATCATTAATTTTCTCCGTATCCCTATTTCGCAGAAAATAAAAGAATACCAATACTCAAAGGATGGAAACATAGAGCTAAAAAGTCAGGAATAGAATAGAGCCAAATAAGAAAGGTTGCTTTCTGTGTTTGGATATCGAAGTAGGGCATCAAAGTGGTCTTTTTAAACTAGTTCTTTAATTGGACGGTTGAAGATAAATACCATAATAATAAGAGAAGGAATATTAAACAAGAATAGAATGGACAACTTCGCTTAAATAATAAAAACAATAATATATCTATAACCAACAAAAAAAGTTTTACGCGTTAACTACCATACGATCAAAAAAAACCGCCCTCAAAGACGGCTGGGGAGTGACAATAATTTTAGCGAGGTCAAGCTCTAGGCTTCATTTACTTGTTACTTAAAAATTAATTGCGTTTACTGTTAGACTGGCATTAAGAATATTATAATTTATTTTTATAATGATCAAAAATAATTTTTAAATATTGTACTTTAAAATTCGAGAAAAAATAATTTTCCAGAAATAGATTTGTGCGTATGGAAACGTTCTATTCTGTTTTAATTTTTCTATAATTAGTGTTAATTTTTGACAAGATTGGCCTCGCCAAAATTATCATCGATTGTCATTCCCCAGCTGTCTTTGACGCCGTTTTTGTTCGATCATACGCTATAACCGGAATATTTGACAGCGAATGTTATTTTTACGTAAGTCAATAATTAAACAGAGATATCTGTTAAAAAAATTAAGTGACCTAAAATTAAAAGCTTCTTGTATATTTAAACATGTTCATTAAAATACAATAAATAAAATTTTAAAAATGTTCAATCCGCAAATAACTTAGTCCAATTTCAACCTTTTTGCCCTATAATCTCAAATGTATCAGCGAAAACGAGCCGACAAGGTACTGCTAATCCATCCTTTTAACAACTTTTCAACCACAGAAGAGCACCGTAACCGCACACCCGACAGACCCAAAGTCCTAACTTCCAAAATCCCCTTCATCTGTGGAAAGCTTTACTCAAATTTCCATAAAGTTCGTGCCATCGAGATTGCTGACCTATCAGGTTTGCTTTCCATACAATGAAAAACAGGAAGACATTTTAAAAATGCATTTTACATTTTAGATATTGAATGTCAACATTCAACCTCAGAAACACGTCTATAAAAACATAATATGTTGATAATATGGCAACATAATTAATAGATTAAATAAGAAAAACTCTAACAAACTCTAACAAAATAAAGAAAACTCAGAAAAGATCCAGTGGTTCCAAAAATTTAAGGAGAAGAAATATTTTTTTCAAACGTCAGGAAAGTATTAATTTTTGCGACGTGATTGACAATATAAAAAAGTCATTTTAACGCCTAAATATAAATGTAAAGCACTTTTACGCCTAAGCATAAAAGTACGGAAATATATTATTAAACTGACATCAAGTGTCAAATTCAACGAGCGTAACCATATTTTCTCGATATATAATTACATACAAGGTATGAAAATTTCTTTATATTATTTGGAACGTTTGAAATTTGAATATTTTAACTATTCGGAGTAAAAATTACTTTTTGTGCCTTTTCTTTTTATTGCTTGTAATTATCGAGAAAACAAACCCTACTTAAACTACCTATTAAATTTCTTGTAGCTCAGATTTAATTATAATTAATGTTAGCAATATTTGATTATATTTGTTTTTGTTCAAAGGTTGATATAGTTAAACAAAGGACATTGATATAGTTAACAGATATCGTTATTCAGCAAAAAAAATATAACAACACAAACAATTAAAATTAATCAAAACAATAATTAAAACAATAATCATAGAAAATAATCACAAAGAATCAAAAATAAAAAAAAATACCTATTTTGAGCTAAAAGTTTTTTTCTCAAACCTAAGCATAATTGCAGTAGCTAATGCGCCATACTCACTATGCGCTGATGCAGTTTGTAGAGGCGGTTAGTCGATGCGGTTCGTCGATGTGGCTCGTCAATGCGTCGATTTGATGCGCGAATGCGTCCATGCAATGGGTTGTGCGGTGCGGCGGTTCGACAGAATGTCGGTTTTTAGGCGAGTCAGCAATAGAAAAATCATGAATATAAGGATGAATTTTTAAACGAATAGTTATACTTTTCTTTAAAAAAATGATGATAAGACAGTTTATGTTGAACATTTGGCACAAAAACATTTAAAATTTATTATCTCAGTATAATAATTACTTCGTCTCAGATACTGGCTTTTGTTAAAGTCCTAAGACTGTATGATGAGTTAACTCGTTGTAACTTAAGAAAATATCTCGAGAACCATTACTATAGTAGCGATTTATCAAGAGACCTTTTTGTACGTAAAAATCGTCGTGAATGTATATTTTTTTACTCAGTAGTTTTATACAGGTGCGGACAAAAAGTTATTATTCTTCAAACTATTTACAAATATGTAGGTGGCGCCCTCTACAACTAGGAAAAAATCGAAATAAAAATGAAATTTCTACACCCTGTATCTCCGAAACTAAGTATTTTAGGACATACATTTATACGAACTTTTTTATTTATTTCTATCTGCAGAATATGTTGCCGAAGTTTCCGAAATACAGTTTGCACCACCTAGCATATCTTTCTTTTATGTCAAAAATGTCATAATAAAAAAAGCGTAGTATAGACACTCAGAAATCGCTACATTAAAACACCGGTTCCCGAGAGATCACTGAAGTTAAGCGACGTTAGACGATCCGAGTAGATGGACGGGTGACCGTCTCGAAACTCTGTCGTGCTGTTGTTCCATGGCAAGAATGTAAAATCTATTGACATACGAGTCGATTTAGAAGCTCGCCAAGTCGGTAGGCCACGTCCAGATTAACCTTAGCCACAAAAAGGAAACGTTAACTTAAAATACTTTTATTTTTCGTCCGTTTAAACCAATATTTTAGAGCAAAGCTAATTAAGAGATGTAAAAACGAAAATAAAAACGAACTAATCGAATAGAATGGAGTTGTTTTAGCTGAACGAAATGGCGTTTAAAGAAATCTAAAAATCTCGGCTTCCGGCTTTCCGTGTCCGGAACAAGAACTTCCAAGAGAGAAGGAAACAAAAAGGCGTCCTCTCCTAACAAACATCCAATTTGCTGATTGTTCCGTCCCTGGGGCAAAGGAAGAAGCGGCTCGCAATGATAGTTCTTAACTGCAATTTGCATCGGGAGATATAAAGTTAAATAAAGATTTTATACGTAAACGTTCGGTTAAATTCCGCGGAGTTTAAACAGAAGTGCATAATATAAATTCTCGAAATAATATCGAGGAAAAAAAAACATTTAATGTTTAAGAGTTTATTTTTATCTGATGCTATATGCCTATACTAATATATGTCTATTATGCTGTAGTTCCGAGTCGCTCTCAGGGGTCGGGTTAGTTGATCGGGTGTGTGGCCGAAGGAAATATATATTATATTTCAGA
The DNA here is from genome assembly GCF_002938485.1 of Sitophilus oryzae. Taxonomy (NCBI): domain Eukaryota; kingdom Metazoa; phylum Arthropoda; class Insecta; order Coleoptera; family Curculionidae; genus Sitophilus; species Sitophilus oryzae. Next base: position 1,767,491 of record NW_022146695.1, read on the forward strand.
AATCTGCCTAAGGCTTAGCCCGATCCTGTCTTGTTAAGTCACAGCCAAAATTTCAAACACACGTGCTCCCAAGAAGCATTTTTTGTTTTATAAGTGTATTAGGAAACTTCCCAACACCATATTCTACAACTATAACCCACAAAATTCTGGATGTTGATGAATTTAGAAGTATGCTTTGGAATTAAATAAAACAAGATTTTTTTTTTAAAATACTACTTATATTCTACTTAACAATTTCTCACTATAGTACGACAATTGGCTGGCTGTGACAGTCTTGACTATATTATAATGTAAAATAGGTAATTAACTGGGATACTTAGATATATGCTTCTGCTTCCGTTGGTTGGGAGACCAACGCTGCTCTCATCCGCTGGTGGGTAGCGTGATTGTCCGGCTAATCTTGGAGAGCTTGTGAGACTCCACCAGTCTCAGTGCGTGAGCTACTTATGGGGAGGGTCAGTTCTCGTATCTTCCTAGAAGATAATAAACAGCAGTATGCTATTCCAAACAATGGTTAAGCACCCAGTTATGTGGTAGTGTACCAAGTCGACTGTCTGTGGTTGCCAATATAATGTACAATGAGAGTCAATGAAAATTTAAATCAAAGGTATAGTTATTTACCTTAACAATATTTAAATTAAATCTAATTAACTACTAATAAAAATCAACTTAAATTTAACCTTAAAATTAAAATTAAAATTGATCAATTTTAATACAGAAGCCGAAAGGCAGCAAAAACAAATTGGTATTTAACCAATAAATTGTTAGTCTTCTCTAAAAGCCAACCAATAAAAAATTATGAATAATAGACAAAATTCTACTATCAACCTTGAAAATTTAATATTAATAATTAAATTTAATAAAATTTTAATTTAATTGAATAAAATATGAAATCTTGCTATGACAGTTTATTTCAAGTTAAGAATTGAATAGTTCGTCCAAATTATTTTAAAAATAGGTAAAGATAAAATGTATCTCCCTCTCTCTGTCTCTCTCTGTCAAGAAATTTTAAAATTAATTTAAATAAAAAAATAGCAAGACCACTACCACACTACAGGTACGATTCTATTAGATAAATTTAAAAAAAACGTGGTTCCATCAGAAAATTATTTATTGCTTTGCACGTGCTAAAAAACAAAATCCAAAAAAAAAATGCAATACGAAGAGACGATGATTTAAATTATAAAAAAATATTATTAATAAGAAATTAATCGACAGATAAGGCGAGAAAAAAAATTAGAAAAATCTTATCTGTCGAGGAGTCAAACGAGAAAAATAACCACCACAGGGTCCAGGTATGGAGAAGCCACCCTCTGGCAAGTAAAGTTTTTTCAAAGATGACTATAGTCGTTAATAATGAAATTATAAAAGCTTTACTTACCAAAGGCCTGCTTTTCCTGGGATCTTCCTGATCGTACTCCTGCAGCAGTTGGTTCTCTCGGACAGCCTGACTCTGTATCGAACACCTGTCTGTGTTTCTGTTCCACGTTGTGGCGTCTCCGTATATTATATATAGGTAGAAAAAATAAAGACAATAATTAGTTATTTATAACTCGAAAGATAGTAGAGTAACTATCTTAAGATAAGTCTAAGCACGTGCTCTTATGAGAAAAACTGTAGCTATATAAAAAACAAAAATAAAAAAACAATAGGTAGTTACCTACGTTTAGAAAACATATTAAGTAATGAAATAATTGCTGAAATAAATTGTTAAATAGAACCGTAGTAAAATTATCTAAAATCGTACCTTCAGCATGCAGTTTTGAAGAAAAAAATATAATAATCTCAACAGATTGGACTAATGGCCAAATGCCCAGAGCAGAGATGAGAAGAGAAGGCAAAATTTTAAAATTTTTAGATTTATATTAACCATACCCCTTCTCCCGAAAATCTTGACATATCAGATCGAATTAAAAATAGTCATGCGTTGTTAAACTAATTCTCGATAAAATTTCAACTACTAATAAAAATAATACTTAACGACTCCTTACATACCTTAAAAATCAAGGAAACAATTGCATCTTAATCAATTAGAACTGATAACAAGGAAAATTCACTTAACCTCTGTTAAAAATAAACAAATGAATCTCAAACAGTAGGTAGGCAACCAAAAATTGCAACTATTGTATTTTGAATTGCCTAAAACAATCTACGGTGTTTTACAGTCTGCAATATTTTGTACACCGTACCATTTGGTGTAATTTGGTACTCCATGGATTCTCGTGATGGATGGCACGATCCATGAAAAGAAAGCAACTTAATTTATAATCGTTGAACAAAAACATATTAAAATCCAAATAATAAGTTCAACTTTGCTAAGTACCATTGAGAACCTACCTTATTAAAGAACGATAAAAAATATATTTTAAATTAATTAATCAGTAATATATATATATATATATATATATATATATATATATATATATATATATATATATATATATATATATATATATATATATATATATATATATATATATATATATATATATATATATATATATATATTAATATAATAATAATAAATATAATATTAAATTATACATACGATAATCATTATAAACAATTGATTAACGAATTGAACGTTTATCTAATTCTAGTATCCGACGCACAAAATCCAACCGGGGAAAAGTACGGTACGGAAAAGCGAGTGTCAATGCGAGTAAAATTGCAAACTGTAAAAACCTTGTTTTAAAAATAAAATAATCCGAAGGCAAGCACAACGAAAATAAATTTTCGTTACACAACCTAAACGCATCTAGAATGGTTGTCGTGAGTTATTGGTAACCATTATATAACACTTATATGCCCTAAACGGTCCATTTTATAACTGTTCCTATGGTAACCCTTAACACTCAAGGTGTGCAACCAAAGTCCTGAAAACTTCCTCAACACCTTTATATATCCTATCGAGTTACCGCTATAAAACTGAAAAAGGGTATATAATAGTTATATAGTGGTGTTGAGAAGGTTTCCAGAGACTACCTCCATAGAAATATCGCGCATGCGCGTTTTTTGAAAATATACTTGTTTCTTTCTGACTAACTACTTTAATATTTGCCTCTTTTTTTAACATAAAAAGATTTGATCTTATTGCTCCAAGTTGTCCAACGCAGATAATCCAGACCAGAAACACAAAGCGACAAAATGACGCCATCCCAGTCATAGCCTACAAAAGCGTTTGCGTTATGCAAATGACTTTATAGAAATTACTGACTTAATAAAATCTATTGTGCCTAGCCAGAGTACTAAATACATATGCGATATTAAATTTACTGTGTGAAAATCAATTTTACCTCCAAAAAACACATGCGCCCTCAAAAGCAGAATTATTTAATAGATTTTTTTATAAACCAAAAAAATATGGTAAAATTTTTGTAATAAAAGTCAAATTTACTAATTCAAATAATAGAACATACGACTTTTTTAATACATAGAAATAACTGACAGCTGGCCAAAATATAGTTTTGTACCAGTTTTCAACGTCATCTTAGAAATACTCATTGTAACCAAAAATGAAGACATCAATAATAATGGCGTCCATTATATTTAAAGTGCTATATATTACTTTAGGGTCTATAACATACTCATCAACCATTATATAAATTTGGTTACTTAAGGTTGCGTAAATGAGTTTGGGTTATTTAAAACACCAATTTTAGTGTTTTATACATCTAAAGGTGATACAAATCACCATTATAAATGACGAGGTGTTTATGGCTACTTTTAGTCACCCAGAAAACCTTTATGTAACCCGTGGTGTCGACTGTAGCGACTCCCTGCGAACGAAGTTTGACATTACAGCAATCTGACAGAAAATGTGCAGAAAACAAAACATAACCTCATTAAATTGAAATAATACTGTTTTGGTACAATTTGATCTATATTTAAAGTGGTAGGAGTTTGCAAAAGAGTTCTAGGGTCCTTTGGTACTTTGGTAGAACAGTTATGAATGAATTGACTATAGAAAAAAGTTCTTTAAGTGTAGAATGTGTAATGTTAAAGCGCAAAGCTCATTCTCTTATGTTAGAGAATGCCTTAGCCAGGCATCTTCCTGTTCCTGATCGTTTTGGCAACTTTCTGTTGGAAATATCTCAGGTTGATCCCGATCTCTGCTTGTGGATGATAAATTTGCATGTTGGCTTTCAATATTGGTAGATGTAGTTTGAATGAGGTTTGGATTATTCCTATTTTTTTTAAATTCTGAAGAACCTTTCTCTTGAACGTAGATGTATTTTTGTGTTTTGTCCAGTTTATTTTTTTGTTATTCATTATAATACATTATTTGTCTAATATATTATTTGTTTTGATTATATTAAAAATTTGAGGTTATGTCATTAGCTTTGGTATTCGGGAACTACAGGTTATATAAAGCATGCAAACATTTGAAAGGTGCAAAAAAACGATTTGAGGGAACAATTATATAACTTGTGGTATTATTGGTTACATAATGGTTCTTAATAACACCTTTAGTTATATAGTGTATATCTTGCGTACCTTTATAACACCTAACACCAGAAGTTATATAAAATAGATGTGAACACCTGTACTAAACCTTACTATGAAACCTTTAGTAACAAGAACCTGTAGTGTTATAAGGAAAGTTATAAACAACATTTCAAGGCTACTATTAGTGATAAGTAACCAACGCTACACTTGTATAAATGAAAACACTGTAAGATACCAATGAGACATTTATTAAACCTTTATATAACTAACCTTGAGAATATATTATAACCTAAAGGAACTTAAAATGTTACTTGGGCTTTGATTAAGGCTTGATTTAGGTTTGCAGAGCTTCAGTATTTATAATAAAATAACGAACAATTAGTTACAAAATCATATAAATTATATATCATTTTAACGACAAAACTTCAGTCTAATTCCGTATTGTAATGGAATTTTAAGTTATGTATTTATTTTCGAAAAAATTTAGTCCAAGCATAAGGAATATTTTGTAGATGTTTGACCATCAAAATCTTAAAAATAAAGAAGTTGTCTAAAAATGTGCTACAATACGGATATAGTATAATCCTTTATCTTTAATTTCCTTTTTCATTTGTGTAAAAATACCTAACCAGTTTTACATAAAACGTTAAATGCCGAACGCTTATTTTGCTACTTTTTCGGACTGGTGGTTTTAAGCGTTAATTTACAAAAAAAACGTGTCCATTGAGTGGAATCATTCTTTTGTATCTCGTTTTTCTAGAAATAAAAATTATTATATATAATTAATAAAAAAAAAAACACAAAGAAATTAATTTTATATGAATATTTTTATGGGAAATGTCATCGATCGTCATTTCCTAGCCAACTGGACGCCATTTTTTTTCGATCAAACGGTAATTGCATCCTAACTTGATTTACAGAATATACTATTTTATTAGAATTAAGGCAGGATTTGAAAAGACGTCAGTAGTAATATTGTACTTGTGAAAGAGCTTATAAAAAAATGCGGGATTTGTAACAATAATGACAATAAAAAGCAAATATAAGTGGATAAGACCTCTGCAAATATAAGTGGATAAGACATTTTCCTGCAGTACTAAAATCCATTATTTACCTATCGTGTGATTTGGATATTTTACAGCTACTCCAGTAGTATATGTTTAGTACGATCGTTGTAGCATATACGAGATGCACTTATCTACAACGAGATGGTATACAAACTTTATTGATGGTAATTTGATTGGTGATTGGTGTATAAGACTTTCTGCCTGGGCAGCGAGTATTAACTATAAACTGTGCTCTGGGTCTACAGTTAATTTTCCCTCGATTTTTCCTCCACTTGACTTCGAAAGACACAAAACACGTAACAACACGAATCAAAATGCATCATCTTCCAAAACGCAGATATTTGACATAAGTTGACACAAAATTATAACCTATAATTTGGCAAGACTTTGACAAGCCTCAAAAATCTAAAGGCGAGTTCATATGCATCGGCGTCCGTTTATCGTTCATCGTTCCCTCAAACCAATAAAATTGAAATATGATCTGTCATTTTTAAAATAAACCAATAAAACTGGTTAAAAACAACAAGAGACGACGCATGACGGATTTATACAGGGTGGGCCACTGAAAACTTACAATGGCTATAATTCTTAAACCAAAAAAGATATAAAAAAAACAATACCGTTTCTATAATAGCGAAGAGGAATACATATGACGTATTTTTTGAACCACCCCGACCTACCCCTAAGGCGGCACCCCTACTCACTTGAAAATCTTAAATAGCAACACCCCACTTGTGGCGCCTTTTTGAAAGGCCCATGAAAAATGCTAAACGATGATCATAAAGTTTTTAGGGTGAAATTGAAAAACTACCCCTTACATGAAAAATTAGGTGGACATTAATGAAAAAAGTGATTTAAGATAGCGATACCCCACTTGTGACACTTCTTTGGAAAGCTAATTGAAATTGCTAAACGATGGTTATACAGATTTCAGCTTCTGTCTTCTTTCAACAATTACTGGTAAGTAGTGATAAGAAATGTAGGTTTAACAATTTGAAAGAAATTTAAAATGATAATTTATTTTAACAATTGCTCAAAATGACAGCTGTTTTGTTCCATACAAAAATACAAACGATTTTCAAATTCTTCTCTCACTTTTTGGAAAGTCTCTCTCGGAATATTTCGACATGCTTTAGTTATCTTCTGCCGTAATTCTTGCAACGAACCTGGTTTTGTCTTGTAGACTATGGATTTAGTGTAACCCCACAAGAAAAAGTCTAAAGGAGTGAAATCAGGTGACCTTGGCGGCCACTCAACAATATGCGGATTGTCATCGCTCCAGTATTTGCAGTTCTGCTTATTCACAATTCCGTTTGAAAAAAATGAGCATTCATCACTAAAACAAATATTTTTAGTATGTGAAGGTTCCCTTCGAATTTCCTCCGTCATTAGTTCACAGAACTGAATCCTTCTATCTGGATCGTCGTCGCCAAGTTCCTGCAGAATCTTCATTTTGTAGGGATGGAATTTGTGCATTTTCAATACTCTCCTGACAGATGTTCGAAGTATACCTGTGATTGATGCCAACTGGCGTGTTGATGCTCTGGATTGACCGATACTTGACCAATAACTTCCATCTGCATTTCTTCATTCAGTACCCTGGACCCTGTCCTTGTTTTATTTTTGACCGACCCAGTTTCTTGAAACTTTAAAATCAAATCTCTAACATAACCGTGACTTACGTTTTTGTCCGGATTTCTCTCATTGAAAGCACGGGCCGTTCTCAAATAACACATACCTTCAGCACCATAAAGAAAAACTATTTGAATTCTTTCTTCCACAGTATAAACCATTTTTCTTTCAAATAAACGTTAAAAATACCACCAAATTTGCAAACGATTAAAAATCGATAGAAGACAGTGCAAAAACGCAAAGATATGCCGGTTTAAGATTCCTGTTTGTTGAAAGTAAAAAAATAGATGATAAGGAAGAATTTGCGTTATCCCAACATTAGGCTGTAAAAACATTTTTGTGTTGCCTTTTTTATTATCTACATTTAAAAATGGCATTGATGAGATTAGAAGCGAGGGGATGGCACCTAGGGGTGGGCAGAGGTGGTTTAAAAAATGCCTCATTTGCCTCATTTAGCTGGTTCCCAAATTGTAACTTATGCTGAAAAAATGACTTTTTTTATTAATGTCCACCTAATTTTTCGTGTCAGGGGTAGTTTTTTAATTTCACCCTAAAAACGTTATGATCGTCGTTTAGCATTTTTCATGGGCTTTCCAAAAAGGCGCCACAAGTGGGGTATTGCCATTTAAGATTTTCAAGTGAGTAGGGGTGCCGCCTAAGAGGTAGGTCGGGGTGGTTCAAAAAATACGTTATATGTATTCCCCTTCGATATCATAGAAACGGTATTTTTTATTTTTTTGATATCTTTTTTGGTTTAAAAATTATAGCCATTGTAAGTTTTCAGTGGCCCACCCTGTATTTAAACCCACCCATAGTTAACTTCCATAATCCCATACCAAATAAATCCATCATGCGTCGTCCCTTGTTGTTTTTAACCGGTTTTATTCACATCTGCTTTTCTTCTGTCATCGGCTGTCGAAATCTTACCTAAGGAAAAAAAACAGAGTATAACTCACCCCGCTTTGTTTAATTAATTTAGATATAACACGAGAGTTGTTTATATTCGAATACTGCAAGTTTCTCTCTAACAGTAAGTGCATCTAGGTTATGCACAAGATGATCCGCTCCAGCAATTTCGTACCATCAAACTAGATTAGTATCGGCAGCTTACACGCAACGGTGCGGTTTACAGTAAACCTCGACTACAGACAGACCGAATACATAGTGGCTTACACACACTGTGCAAGGGGTTCACGGAACATATTTCCTCTTAATGCAGAGCCGGCCCTGTGTTCCAGCAGCCAGCTATCGGTGCGTTTAGTGGATTTCCATTTTAAACTGTGATTTGATTAAATTTTCGCAGCAGCGCGGGTTTTGTTGCTTTAGTTTAACGTTGATTAAAATTTCAATGGAATAGTTTGCGAAACGTTTATAAAAGTTTCATTAATTTAGACAGCTCCAGGAATAAACAATAGTGGTTTCATGAATTAATGCATTTAATAGGACACTTTATATTGTTTATATCTTCTGGCAAATATTATTATTATACAGGGTGTCTTAATATTCTGTGGGCATAGAACTACTACGTATTTTTGGAATCAAGTGCTTCGTTTGTCTGCTAGAGGGCAAACTTTCAAAAAATAAACACATTTGTTCAGATATTTTAAGAACCTTCTTCTTCTTTCTTTGCTTATCGATTAATGGATGTTTGCGACCACACTTTCTATGGCTTCCCTATCTCTGGCTGTGTGGATTAACGTCTGTATGTTACTAATGCCTGTCCACTGTCTTATGTTCCGCAACCACGACATTTTTTCCGTACCAAACCTCTTCTGCTCTCGATCTTGCCTTCGATTGTAATGAAGTCCATATATTTTTTTATTTAATCTGTTAAATACTTGACGTGAACATAAACACGGCACGATAGCTCGGAGCGAAAGTACTTCGCTGGTACACCGAAGAGCCAGTGTTCGATCCTGCCTTGGGACATAACTTTTTTATTTTTTTATCATTAATATTCTCATGGCAAATGTTTAAATATTTGTTTTTTTTTGATCACCAGGACGGGTAGCGTTTGTGGATTTATGAACCATACTGTATATAAGTAGAATTTGATATGTTCATTTGTTTTGAAGGATTATGGTAACAAATAATTCTTAGACAAGCTTAGTATGGTTTATTTTTATTTTTAGAACTGTTATAATAGTCTAAAACTGAAAAATATTTTTAATACTAAAAATTATTTGCTGATAAAATTGTGTTAAATATTTCGTCGATTTGCATTGAGACGTTGAAGTTTTTTTTGGTACAAACAGCAAATGGTTTTTTGTAGGATCGACGGGTAAAAACCGTTTTTTTTTACTGTAAGGAATCTTGATGGGAGGTAGGACGATGGTAACCGAACGTGGTTCGTGGTTCCCGACGGGAAAGATTATTTAAGCGACGGGAGCGCGAAAACGGGGCCTTCCTGTTGAGACTAGGTACCGGGGATCTTTTCTAAGTAAACCTCGTGAGTTTAAGTCAATTCTGATCCGTTTTTTTTATCAGCGCTGCTGTAAAAAACCGAATTCTTGAGTTTTAAAGTAAAAGTACCGTATCTCCGTTCTTGATTTTAAATAAGTATAAATCGTGGTGTCAGAGATTTGATTTAAAAATAAGTGTAAACCGTATTTCTGATTTATGAGTATAGATAGTTAAAATCCGAGCATTTAAGTTTTTTTTTATACCTGACCGTGAATAGCCAACCAGACTGTTTCGTTTTGATCCGACGGCGATTTTCTTAAGTTTTCTTTATATCTGACCGTGAATAATTAGTGTGACCGGATTCCGGGCTGCTGTAGGCGATTCAGACAACCAGACCGTTTCGTTTGATCCGACGCCGATTTCCTTCAGAAAAAAGGTAATCGCATTCTTTCTTTTTTTTTGTAACCAGATACCCCATCAGAGTTCTAGTAATCACAAATTTTAGTTTCAGCACAGTAGAGTTTTTATTTTATTTTTATGGTATAAAATTCCTTTACGGAGGAGGAGTTAATTAAGGTTCCTCTTTTGTTTTACCATGATAATATTTCTTACGTATTTGATTTATTTAAAGATGCATGTGAATATGTATTGCTAGTATTTTCTATAATAATATTTCTTTACAGGTTTGAATTTAAATAATATGAACTTAATTATGTGCTATTGTAATTAACTGATTTAATTTCTCTGTGTTAGATTTTGCGATAATTCCTGTTTTAATATTTTCTTCATATTTGATTTATTTGAAGATATTGGATTTATATTTGATTTATTTAAAGATGCATGTGAATATGTATTGCTAGTGTTTTCTGTTATAATATTTCTTTACAGGTTTGAATTTAAATCATATGAACTTAATTATTTGCTATTGTAATTAACTGATTTAATTTCTCTGTGTTAGATTTTGGGATATTTCATGTTTTAATATTTTCTTCATATTTGATTTATTTGAAGATATTGGATTCATAATTAATTTATTTAAATAAACCTCGTTATGGAATATATTCGACTTTAACTGGCTTTTACCCCATTTCCCTGGATTCTCCACTGTAGAAAAGCTACCCGTATTGGCCGAAGTGATCTCTCAAACACTTTAAATTTTGGGGGTGGCGCCCGAGAGAAAAAAGACCGACTGTTAGGCGTTAGTAATAGCTCTCTAGAAAAAAAGACTGTTACACGATAATCAACTGGAGAAATGTGTATTTATGGTTACGCATGACGTGACCCAGGTATGCGGTCTTTCTTTTTTTTTGTAGTGTTGAAGAGTTCCCGTTCTCTATTAATACGTCTTAGTACATCCTCGTTTCTTATCTTGGCTTCTTATCTTAGAGGAGTACCGACCAGACGTAGCATTCCACAAATCTCAACCGAAGCTCAAGGTCGAAATCGCTACAGGTGAAGACTTTTTTAAAGTTTAGGAATGCGCCCCAGAATGGGCTTGCTCGATTCTGAACTTCATGTCCCTGTCAGATGACCAGTCCTCGTGAAGCCAAGCTGTCAGGTACTTGAATTTTTCGACTCGTTCTATGAATTTTCCTTCGTATGTTAAGCTGACGTCTCTAAACTCATCCACGTCTCTCGTGACAACCATGAATTTTGTTTTCTTTGTTTTAATGGGAAGTCCCATTCTTTGATTACATTCTCCTACCATACTAACCAACTGTTGTAAATCATCCATGTTATCCGCAACCAAAACTGTGTCATCGGCATATCGTATGTTATTTATCCAGACTCTATTGACTCTAATTCCAATCTCCTTGTCCTCTAGCGACTCCTGAAAGATGGCCTCTGAGTATATATTGAACAAGAACGGCGATAGTATACACCCCTGCCTTACTCCTCTGCGAATACAAAATGGTTGGTTAGGCCGTTCGCTAATTTTACCCGTGCTGATTGGTGCCTGTAAAATCCGACTAAAACAACTAAAATATTTTGGACATATAATGAGGAAAAGTCCGGACAATATGGAAAGACTCATAATTCAAGGCAAGGTGGAGGGACGTAGACCACGTGGCCGCTCTCCAACTCGATGGATAGACCAGATCACGACTAGCTGTAGCAAGCCAATGCACGATGTCATCGAGATGACAAAAGACAGAGGCGCATGGAGAAAAATCATCCATGATGTTACGCTGACCACTACACTCCCTAATGGGGGTCAGGACTGAAGAGAGAGAGTGATTGGTGCCAGTATAGGTTTTCGATACATCGGATGTCTTTCTGGTCTAAATCCAATCTCCTGAGAAGCTGCATAAGTTTATGATGTTGAACCCTATCGAAAGCTTTTTCGTAATCTATAAAACATAGACATGCGTTCTTTCGCTGGTCGTAGCAGTTCTGTACTAATATCTGCGTTGCGGCCAGTGCTTCCCTGGTGCCTAAGCCCTGTCTAAATCCAAACTGTGAGTCACTCATGGCATCCTCACACCTTCCGTACAATCTCCGATGTATTATTCTCAGGAATATTTTTAGAGAATGACTCTAAAAGAATGACTCTGTGTATTGTGGTTATTTAGTGTTTTATTTTGCTGTGTATCACCAAAGGTTCCAACCTTCAACTGTAATCACCCATCAATCAAAACACATCTAATAGTCTAGGAGCTTGTTGTGTTTTCCAAAGCCTACCATGACTTCACTTCACTGAATCATCGTTTCTTGTTCACTGTTATTAATATCTTAATTATTAGATATTAATACATCTGGTATTATGATATTCTGGTATTTCGTCGATTTTAAAATAAACTAACTGTTTCTATCTTATTTTTTGTTAGAATGGGCATAATGAAGAGGGCTACTGATATCGTGTTGTAAAAATAAGGTAATTAAGGGCTTATTTTTTGGTATTTATTATAATTTTGCTAATATCTCGATTTGAAAGAAGATATCAAGATGCGGTTTTCGCTTACTTTTTAAGCTTTTACTATTCTTTATCATCAGCAAAAAATTACATATACTATCGTATTTAATTTTTTTGAAAAAACGCGTTATGTTTGTTAAATTGTAAGAAACCGCCTCCTAGTGCCTACGTTAAAACCTTATTATTATTTTTATGGTATATTATAAAGTAACAAACGCTCTTTTAAACGAGCCCTCGTTTGTTGAATTCCGATCATCCATTCCGGAGTTATTAACATTTAAATAAAGATAGACCTAACCTTCCCCCACCACTTTATTTTATCAGATAGGGGAAAATGGTTCTAACAAAAAAAAATTACTGAAGGCCCCCTACGGCTAATACTTTTCGAGATACAGCCGAGAGCTAGGGGGGACACCCTGTACATACATATGTAAATAGTATGTTTCACTGGCTATATTTCCAAAGTTCACAGATTTTCTCTTTTATCCATTTCGATTAAATTCTGCAGCAACCCTTAGCAACTATCAGCTGCATTTAAACATTTCCCATCTGAGAGTTGTTTATTCGATTAAATCTTAATGGTGTATCGTTCGCTTTATGATGATGGCCGGCGATAGAGGCTAAAGTAGAAACGAAATAGAGCGAATCGACTTCTAAAACAAAACGGGGAAAAGGAATAAAAAATGGAGAATGGTGGAAATCCGAGAGGGATAAAGGAAGAGAGGTAACGTTTTGCTAACGAAGTCGGTGAGGATCCCAACCTTGTTTGATTTTTATCGGATAATGCGATCCTGGAAGGTGGCGGTAAGAAGCTGCCGGTGGGAAAACGTTGCTTCGCGATTAGCCGGTTTTCTTTTTCCGTGGAGAAAAAGGCTTTTTCATTTTTGCAATTGCGTTCAAATTTGACTAGAAACAATTTAAAATAGAACAGGTTAAAAAAGTAGTTACATTATTGTACGACAATATTTAATATTGTTACGTTTTTCGTCGGTTCCGTGTGGATAGAAAGTCACAATTTATTTAAACACTATTTATTTAACACTAATTAACAAAAAACAATAACGATAAAAAACTTATAGAACTATTTACAAACGATTTATAACTAAGAATTTATTTTGAATTTTAGCGCGTCAACTGCACTGGTATATTTATAACTGCCCCCTGTAGGCCACCGCCGCCGGCTTTTATACCAACAGGTAAAGAACTCTAGAATTGTCCATAGATCGTTAGGTGCGTAGAGAAGGTTTTCGAATGTTCTCGTATGTACTCGTCCATTCCAGTGGGACTCGATTCTTCTCGAACGAATGAATCATTGCGGTGTCTATGCGATGTTAAGGTCATCCGAGGGCGGGCCATATTGTGAGGTTAGGTCGAGTCCACGGGCCCCGCAACACTGCCCCCTTCTTAGGCACATGCTCGTCCCGAGATTATACGGTGAATGAAGGTATTTGCAAAGCTGGCCCCTGGTACATTGCGAAGTCTGGTAGAAATAGCAGTCTACAGTTTTCTCTCCCGATCTCAGCTTTGGGTTGTAGCAGCAAACGAGGATCTCGATTCCCGTAAATCTGAACAAGACTTCAATCATGTTCCGGATTGTACGCCAACTCAAACCATCGAGTCCACACGCCAGCTTCGGAATGGCTAATCGTGCAATGTTGTTGTTTAGCAGGGCTTCTCTCAGTTCAATCAGGGTCTTCCATAGATTGAGATAAGTCGGCTTACTCGGGGACCATTCCTTGGTGACCAGGTAGAAGATGTGCCTTGCTTGACCATGTGCATTGTCGGTTAGCCTCAAGACGCTTCCAACCTCTGGATCCTGTCGGCGTAGTTCTCCGACACGCCCAAACTTCTCATTGAACGTCGCAGCGATTCCTCTGGACATCCGCAAATCTCGAGCCACACAATGAGCGAGCGAATAATCAGGAGGCACGGAAAAGAGGTCTCGTTGATCTTCTTTGGTTACACCATAGCGAGCCTTCTCACTGCTGTTGTATCGGGCCATGAAATCGTCAAAGGACATCTCCGAATCAGGGGGATCAAAGCTGCAGGTTCTCACGGTCCCAGCACGATCTTCTATTTCGCCTTGGTAGGGGCTCAAACGGTTGAAATGGACTACCCTCGGTTTTCCTTTTGGCAATTTTCTGATACGGTATACGACGTCATTAATTCTATCCATGACTTCGTATGGCCCTTCCCACGAGGATTGTAGCTTCGGAGATAACCCACGACGTCTCTGCGGGTTATATAGCCACACCAACTTCCCTGGTTGGTATCCTCCATGCTCAGCTTGAATGTCGTAGTGTTCCTTCATTCGGTCACTAGCACTTTGAATATTTAGGCGGACTCTCTGATGAATGTCGTCCATCCTTTGACGTAGTGTGTGGACATAATCTTCTCCGGCGACTTCTTCTCCCGGTCGGCAACCAAATTTCAGATCACAGGGTAGGCGCACTTCCCGTCCCATAACGATGCTGGCTGGAGTTTGCCCTGTAGATTCTTGGACGGATGAACGGTAGGCCAACAGGAACAGGTGAAGAAATTTGTCCCAGTCTCTTTGGTGGTCAGAGACTACTTTGGCCAGATAACGGTTGATAGTTCTGTTCATGCGTTCAACCATCCCATCGGATTGTGGATGTAGAGCAGTCGTCCTGGTCTTGCGGATGTTCAGGACTTCACAGACGCCTTGGAACAGATTGGACTCAAAGTTTCTTCCCTGATCTGAATGAAGCTCCATGGGAACACCAAACCTGCAGATCCATTCTTTAACAAGGGCATCAGCAATCGTGGACGCTTCTTGATTTGGCAACGCGTAGGCCTCGACCCATTTGCTGAAGTAATCCATTACTACCACAATGTATTTGTTGCCATCGTTCGTCTCCGGGAAAGGACCAGCCACGTCGATCGCTATTCGTTCGAAGGGACTACCAACATTGTACTGGCGCATAGGGGCTTTACCACGCTTTTGTGGCCCATTAATGGCTGCGCAAATGTCACATTTCTTACACCAGGCCCTCACATCTTCTTTGCAGTTCACCCAGTAGAACCGTTCACGCAGCTTGCCAAGTGTCTTGGTAACACCAAGATGTCCTCCGCTGGTTCCATTGTGAACTTCCTCCAAGACTTCTGGGACCCTTTTCTTTGGAATGACGATCTGCCTTCTCTCTTCTTGTCCCTCCGGTCTCTCGATCACACGGCGAAGTAGTCCGTTATCTATTACCAAAGAATTCCACTGGGCCCAGTACGACTTTACGTTCGGCGAATATCTGCAAACTTCTTCCCACGTTGGTCTTTGGCCTGTGTTTTTCCAGTTAATTACTAAACCTAATTCTGGGTCACTGGTTTGGTCATTTGCAAGATCTTCGGGTTGCCAACTATCATTAACCACAGTTGTTCTTAGGAGTTTCACTTCTTTCTCTTCTGCTCGGGAACAATGCTTACAGTCCTTAGCGCAAGGTCTTCTGGAAAGTGCGTCGGCATTTCGATGGATTGCCCCAGCTCGATGTTCTGTGTCGAAGTCAAATTCTTGTAATCGTTCAATCCATCTAGCTACCTGCCCTTCAGGATTCTTAAACTGCAACAGCCATTTCAAAGCAGCATGGTCTGTTCTTAACAAGAACTTTCTTCCATAGAGATACTTGTAGAAGTGTTCCACTGCTTTAACTACTGCTAGTAATTCTCGTCTGGTTACACAGTAGTTCCTTTCCGGTTTTGACAAGGTCTTACTAAAATAACCAATGACTTTTTCTTGACCATCCTGGATCTGAGACAGAACGGCGCCTAACCCAACATTGCTAGCGTCGGTATCCAATATAAAGTTTCCGTTGCCAAGAGGATAGCTAAGTATGGGCGCACTAGTCAGGGCCTTCAATCTTCGGAATGCCTCGTCAGAATCTGAGTCCCAAGAGAAACGCCTTTCGTCTTCGGTAAGTCTGGTCAATGGTTTTGCGATGGTGGCGTAACCTTGTACATAGCGGCGATAGTATGTGCATAGTCCCAAAAAGCTTCGTAGTTCATGTTTGTCTTTGGGTATCGGCCACTCTTCCACTGTCTTGGTCTTCTGTGGATCTACCGCAACTCCCTGGGAGGAGACTACATGGCCCAAGTAGTGTGTACCTTTTCTTGACACAGATGACATTTCTTGGGGCTAAGTTTCAAACCAGAGCTCCCTAGTCGCTTGAAAACTTCTTCCAAATTCTTCAGATGATCGTCAAAGGATTTCCCAACCACTATGATGTCATCCAGGTACACGAAACAGGTAGTCCAGGATAGTCCCTTTAACACAGACTCCATTAGTCTCTTAAAGGTAGCTGGCGCGTTGCACAATCCAAAAGGCATGACAGTAAATTGCCACAGTCCGGAGCCCACCGAGAACGCTGTTTCCTCTCTGTCTTGGCGCCATGTCGACTTGCCAATATCTTCAGATCCAAAGTAGAGAATATCGTCGACCCCGCCAGCGTGTCTAGAGTATCGTCTATCCTCGGCAGGGGATAGCTATCCTTCTTTGTAACATTATTGAGCTGCCGATAATCAACACAGAACGTGGTGGTACCGTCTTTCTTCTTTACTAGTACTACCGGCGATGTCCACGGGCTGTTAGATGGTTCGATGACACCCTCTTCTTTCATTTCTCGAAGGATTTTGTCAGCTTCTTCACGTTTGGCGAGCGGAAGTCTTCTCGGATTTTGTTTGATTGGTCGTGCATCTCCGGTATCAATTTTGTGTTGTACTAAATTGGTACGACCTCTCTGTCCTGCTTCTCCTTTATCAAACACATCTTGATACTTGATTATCAGGTTTCTCAATTTTCTTCTATTTTCGGGAGATAATCCTTTAACGTTTACTAACTCCTTCACCATTTTGTCCGGAATTTTTGAAGTCGAAACTTTGGAGGCTTCCACGCTTCGAACGACTGAGGAGACCGAACAACAGTACCCTAAGAGGGTTCCCTTCTTCAAGGATACAGAATAATAATTCGTGTTCATTACTCTCACCGGTACAGTTTTCTTCGCTCGTAGCAGGGCTTTTCCAACAGCGATCCCTCGTCCTATTTCGCTGTCATGGTTCCTTGGCTCCAACAGAATAATACTCCCATTATTCATTTTACCTTCTAGGCAACCATCCAAAAATATCTCACAGCGCTCAGGGATCGAAACATCTTCTGCTACCACCACGCGAAGCGTCTCCTCACATTTTCGATGCAGAACCACTTCTTCTTCATTTATTTTCAAAATTCCTTGTTTGAGGTTTAGCTCAAAACCTCTAGTGGTCATGATGTCCATTCCGAGAATAAGTTCATCTTCGATATCTGCTACTAACACTGGATGTTCAAAACTGGTACTCCCAATAACAAAATTAAGGTTTACTTCTCCATGGACAGCAGCGGAGCCCCCCGTAGCAGTACGTAGTCGCCATTGTGTTGTTTTAACCTTCTTCGATGTTTTAAGAATGTCCGGTCTGATGATAGTTTTCGTCGTACCTGTATCCAACAGCATGGTCCGGAACTCTCCATCAACAGAACCATCCACAAAAATGCTGTTGAATTTGTGTTGTAGCGAGGCGACTTGAACAGTTTTCGTTGGGGCATGTTGGGTACAGGTCGACGTGTGCCCCTTCATTTCGACCCTTAGTAGTTTTCCGACCTCGACGAAGCCGGTTCTTCGTTCTTCTCCTTACAACGGCTTCGCACGTGTCCCACCTGTCCGCAGTTCCAGCAACGAATCGGTCCCTTCTTGCCCATGTACTGGTCCATTACCTTCCGAACAATCCCTTCCACGGATTCGTCGGAACATTCGTCGATGGCCCGTACTCTTCCTAAAGACCGAGAACTTTGTTTCGCGGCCTCAAATTCTAGGGCACGTGCTAAAGCATCCACCAAGTGCGTTGGGTGGGCTAGGAGAAGTGCTTGTCTTGTCTCGTTGTCACGTAAGCCGTCGGAGAATGCCTGTACTGCCAACCGCTCCATAACATTCTCTGGCGTAGCAGGGTACGCAAGGCGAACGAGGCGGGCTACGTCGGCTTCAAACTCCTGCAGAGACTCATTTGACTTTTGAATGCGATTTTTTAGCTGGGAATGATAGACATGTTCCAAATGAGCTTGGCCGTACCTCATTTCTAAATGTCGTACCAATTGCTGATAATCTCCCTGTTCCGATGGTGACAATGTCTGCAGGATATCAGTCGCATCTCCTCGCAGTGCGACAGTCAAAGCGGTAGCCTTTTCAGCGATTGTCCATCCGTTCGCTCTCGCAGCGGCCTCAAACTGGCAAAAATAATTGGCCCAAGCGGTTTTCCCGTCAAACTGTGGAGGCTTAATAACTGATTTTGAGATATACTTATTTTCGACTAGTTTCGGTGCCTCCGATGTTTCTTGACATTTTGGTGAATTTGCCTTTGCTATTTCTTGTTTTAAAATTTCGATTTTTCTATTTACATCTTCCTCAATCTCTGTTATTTTATTGTTAAAACTTTCTTCCAAAATTACTATTTTATTATTAAAGCTGGCCTGTATATCTTTAGAATTTTCGATGATCTTATCTTCTAATGTATTGATTAAATCCTGGGAATTTTCCATAATTTTATCACTGATTTTCTCTCTCTAAATTAAATTCCAAGTCAATTATTTTACTATTCAAATTGTTCAAGTTGTCGTCTAATTTTTGTAGGCACGAGTCAAGGTCACCTTCAACTCAAAGCAAAATGTGTCAGGATCCTCACCTTCCTCCACCAAAACGTCTCTTAGTCTAGCTTGCAAAATGCTTTTCTTTCCATCTGTTTCGCATTCCCTCTCTTCCAGAACGCATTTTAATTCCGACACTTTCAAGTCTTTCAACAATTTTTCGGAGCCATTGTCTGTCTTTTTTATTTTACTAGTCTATCACACACGCCACACTTGACACCAATTGTTACGTTTTCGTCGGTTCCGTGTGGATAGAAAGTCACAATTTATTTAAACACTATTTATTTAACACTAATTAACAAAAACAATAACGATAAAAAACTTATAGAACTATTTACAAACGATTTATAACTAAGAATTTATTTTGAATTTTAGCGCGTCAACTGCACTGGTATATTTATAACTGCCCCTGTAGGCCACCGCCGCCGGCTTTTATACCAACAGGTAAAGAACTCTAGAATTGTCCATAGATCGTTAGGTGCGTAGAGAAGGTTTTCGAATGTTCTCGTATGTACTCGTCCATTCCAGTGGGACTCGATTCTTCTCGAACGAATGAATCATTGCGGTGTCTATGCGATGTTAAGGTCATCCGAGGGCGGGCCATATTGTGAGGTTAGGTCGAGTCCACACGGGCCCGCAACAATATTTTATTTTTTATATTACTTTTTGCGCCCCCTTGTGTCTCTAGTTTTTTGTATTACATTTTGCGCCCCCTAGCAGGCTCTATGGCTAATACTTTCCTGGATGCAGCCGATAGCTATCTTAAGCTTCATTCAGAACCTTGCGATTAGTGGATTAGTGGTTTCAATTACACTTCATACTTTTTTTTCCATAGCAACTATTAAAAGTGCCTTATATCTATCAAAAATAGTAGATAAAATAGTACTTTAACCGCAAGGGAAGAGTAAATGATTCTTTAACAGCGAGGATAGGTTAAAAACTTTATTTCTTCTCGCACGTTTTTTAATTGTTTCGATTTTTGAAAATTTTTGTATTCCTTTTCATAAGTTATTCCGGATTTAAATGGAAGTAGTTTGGATATGGCGTTTGTCGCCTCAGCCTGAATATCTGTTGGTAATTTACTTATTTCGTTATGAGCCATTTCTGGCTCCAATTCAATCAGCAATCGACACGAAAGAGAATTAAAAAATATTGACTCAACACTGACAACTAAAGAGACAGCTTTATTTATTTGTCAAATTACATAGAAACCAACGCCAACCCAGTACAATAGTTTTTCTACTCGTAATACATTCCTTGAAATAATAATTTCTGAATATTTTTTAAAACGTAACTCGCTATGGAAAAAAATATTGTTTAATACACAACGATAAAATTGCATTATCGTTTCTCGAAATTAATTAATCTTTTCGGTCGACGATAAAATACCATTTTATAGTCTTGTATAAAAAATAACTATTAGGACAGATTATGTATCCTATAAGTATACAGATAAAAATCTTGTCCCTAATTCGTGGTACGAAAATTGTTTTTTATGACGATGTGCAAACGAGTCAAATTTCCTGTGCGCAAAAATAAACTCGCGTAAAATAACAATAAACAGCGTAATAGAGAGATATCGCTAAACCGAATAGCGTACATGGACGTTAATAAGGCCAGGTGTTATTTCCTTTACGTGAGGTGGTATTAACTCTCTTCATTTTTAGTTATCGGATCGGATAGAATTGTTCGCGTCGCGTCTGCTATTTAAACTTAACCTAACTTTGAATTTAAAACTTTGAAATTGTTTTGTTTACTAGGTATTTTAAAACGAAAGGGCTAAAGTGCTTATTTCCAGTGCTTTATTGTTCAACGTCTGCCAGTGGGTTTAGGGCAACAAGTAACAAATTTTCTTAGAAGGGCTAAGTCGTCATCTGCTGTAAACCTAAGCCTCTTTACAGGTTCTTTAATATTGGAAGAGGTGGAATCCATATTTTGGGCCATATTTACATAATTAAAACTAATCCCAGCTACTTAAATATTAAATTACCTAATAAAACTAAAGTAATAATTCAAAACAATTCGAACATAACCTAAAATAAAAGATCTGGCCGGCCGGCCCCGGTTGTCAAATACCCGCACATGCCCATTTAAGCAATTTTTAAACGTTATTTAGAAATAGCGCTTGGTGTAATTGATCCGCAAATTACGTCAGGCGGTAACGTTATTAGCGGGTGTTGCGTTAAAAATTGACTCGCGCCTATCGTAACCATGATAAGGTACGCGTAAATACTGCATGACGCTATTCGGTTTTCCGATATCTCTCTAATAACTGTACCGGTCAGGCGCTGTGCACAATTTTAGAGGCCATAAGTGGGCGTGCTATGTGCGCAAACTAGTAACCTTACTAGTGCCCGATTCCGAAAATTGGAACCACGAAAAACAATAAAGAAAAAACAAAGTTTATAATCTGTATAATCTGTGATATTAGTTTACGATCATTCACAATGTTTAAAAAGCACAATTAAAATTAATAGAATATCCTAGCGGTAATCAGTTGTATTCATAGAGAAATACTAATATTTAGCGTATAAAACAATCAACTTTGATTTTTGATTTCTAACCACAATTTCTCTTGATGGAAGGCAATTAAAGGCCAAAATGACATTTCTCGTAAGTTTTGAAGTATAATTAGTGAAAAAGTTAAAAGTTTCATAACTTTTTCTACTAATTGAAAATGTCTACCAATAATTTTGACTTTCTGAATGCTTACATTGAAATTAAAGGAACAAACTTCTTCGCTAATTGAAACCACTAATTTATTCCACTAATTGCGAGGTTCTGAATAAAGCTTTAGTGGTTCACCAGAAATAGGGTGTCTCATTTTCGTGTGTCTCACTTTCGTGGTTTCTCATTTATGAGTAGAGATACAAACATGCGGTTTCACATCACTATGCAACTTTTTTATGAAACTAAAGTTGCTACATATATTTGTCCTAGCCCTCTTAGTTCCTGAAGTACAGGCCGAATTTGAAAACATTTTTCGACCCCCTTTGTATCTCGGTTATCTTCTAACTTAACGAAAATATAAAAACTGTATCCCGTAGAAATTTTCGCGTAGAATCTAGTGGTACAAATACTTTTTTTGTTGGGGTTGTCTTTTCTGAAATATGACTCAGATGACTTGTTTAAATTGGGCACCATGTATATTATTTTTTTATTTTATTTGCCTTGTTATGTGAATTTTAGAACATAATATAGCCTATTCTTTTTTTAATAAATAACGTAAAAAAATTATTGTTTAACTTTATAACCCAAAACAATCCATTTTAAAAGAGTATTATTTCATTTAATTTAATTTAACCGGATAAATTTTCCTTTCCGTCGTGTTGTTTTAACAAACTGCAAAAAATAAAAGAATAATAAATTGGGGTGGACCACCCTTATCACTTAGGGCTATAAAAATAGATAATAACCTATTCTCAGACCTACTGAATCTATACTAATATATAAAATCCTTAAGTGACTGACATACTGATTAATCACGATCCTGCTCAAACCACTCAACGTAAGAAGCCCAATTTTGGCATACAGGTTGATTCTAGGGTGTAGAGGTTTGATAAGAAGGGATTTTTCGAAATTCCAGTTCCAAAAAGGTGAAACCACCCCTCAAATATTACAATATTTTTATTTAAAAAACGGCCAAGTTTCCGAAAAAACGCTTAAACACGTATATTTTATTTTGTTTTTTTGCATATTTTAAGATTTTTTAAAAATGTATACAGGGTGTTTCGAAAAAGCTGGTCATTGATTAATCACGATCCTGCTTAAAGCGCTTGACGTAAAAATCTGATTTTTGGAAAACAGATTGACTTTGGGGTGTAGAGGTTCGATAAGAAGGGATTTTTCGAAACTCGAATTCTAAGGGGGTGAAACTATCCCTCAAATATTAAAATATTTTTTATTTAAAAACCGGTGAGTTTTTCGGAAAAACTCTTAAACAAGTATATTTTATTTTGTTGTTTTACATATTTTAAGATTTTTTATAAATTTATAAAGGGTGTTTCATAAAATATGATCATTGAGTAATCACGATTCTGCTTAAACTGCTTGAAGTTTAAAGCTGATTTTTGGCAAACGGATTGACTGTGGGGTGTAGAGGTTCGATAAGGAGGGGTTTCTCGAATCTCAAATTCCAAGAGGGTGAAAACGCCCCTCAAATATTACAATATTTGTTATTTAAAAAACGGTTAGTCTTTCGGGAAAACGCTTGGACAAGCATATTTTATTTGGTTTTTTACATATTTTCAATTTTTTTAAAAAATCATACAGGGTGTTCGAAAAAGTTGGGTAATTTCTTAACCACGATTCTGCTTTAATTGCTTGACGTAAAAAGCTTATTTTTGGCAAACGGATTTTTCGAAAGTCAAATTCCAACGAGATGGAACTACCCCTCAAATATTACCGTTATATAATAATATCGCCATATTATTTTTTCTCATGCTGACATAAATGTGAGAAAATTTTATCCAGTTTGTATGTTAATGGAAATTCTTGCTTTGCTTTATCATCACCATTACAAATGATTAATTCGACGCGACCGAAGTCGCTGCTACACGCTAGTAGACATACATTTTCAAAATGCATAATTTTTCAGGAATATTAAAAATCTAGGTAATCCTGAGAAAATTAAAATGCAAAAACTGAAAATTGAAATATCCCTACTTCTGTTTTTGTGTTTATATTGCGGCTTTGTGATAGAGATCAGCATGTCCAAGGCAGGAGAACAACACCTCCACTTTTCCTTTTTGATACTAACTGTAATTTACGAGAAAAACCCGAGTTTACGCCATTTTCACCTGGTTTTCCCCTCTATTTTATCCGGTTTTATTCGTATAAATTAAACGTGACGAGGCCTCCGGGTCGTATATTTTAATTTTTATTCCGTTCACGTTTCTTGTTTATCTTTTTTAGAAATTTTTACTACTTAAAATATTAGTCCTAGATAAAAGCAAGCTTAAACTTATATAGTTCAACTGAATCATCCAACATAAATATCTATACAAAAATGTATTCAAAGTTTTGAGAAGGTTGCCCAAGTAGCATTTTTAGAAACAAAATCTCAATATTGAGAAACAGTTTCGTCACATTTTTGATACATATGTTTTGTAACATAAATCGCGCCAAACCAAACCAAAAATTTTACCAAGATATGGTTTCGCTACATAAGCTATAACAATAAAGATCTTAGTGCCACAAATTTTTCGAAACTTTTAAGAAACAGATGTGGCTCACATTTACAAAGATTTCGTACCAGTTTTTGTGCAATTAAGCATTCGTCAAGTTTTTATAGTACTATCCAAGTAGCATTTTCACAACTTGCGACCAAATGTTTACTAAACACAACGTTGGATTAGTTACAAAAAATAGTTAGCTCCGTACCTTAGGTATTAAAATAAATGTAAACGTTGTTGTAACGTTGTGCCGGCGTTGAACTAGTACTAAAACAAAGTAAAAGCTTCTGCGACGTCGAATAAACGTTGTCTTGTAACCTTTTTTGCTTAAGTAATCTTTAGGTGATTCGGACAACGTAGTTACAATGTTGGGCAATAAAGAGTTTTCCGACGTCACTTTCAGGACCTATTCCAACGTTATGCAAACGTCGTCTGTTTTACTAATTCCAACGTTGTTTAGATTTCCTTATTCTTACATTGGTAGGACGTCGAGCAACTACCTTTTTGCAACTGTATTGAACCATAACCTTAAATCTTAAATTTTCACTTCATTGTTCTGTTCAGTCAGACAGTTCAGTGCTGTTTTTGTTTTTATAAAAAAACTTAATTAAAATGGGATATAAGAAAGGTACATATAAAACTAAATTTAAATATACATCGACATATTACCGATACTTTATCCACTCCCTCGTTTATTTAGAATATAGAGGGCGGCACAAGCTAGACTCTAGGATGACTAAATTAGGGAATCTTGCTACTAGTATACTACCTGTTAAGGCTGAACTGCGACTTTATTAGTCCAGTATGCGACTACTCGAACTACTCCATCTTAATCTCCAAAACAACAAAGTGAAAGCCGCCATGTTGTTGAATAAGAAAATGTTTCGTTCCTAAAATAGCAATTCCTGCTTTTTGAATACATTAACTTGAAATATTTGACCCTAAACAACACGCAGAAACAATTTTTTCGACTGCAAATAAATTATTCTCATTTTACTAAAAAAAAAAATTCAAGAAATTTTTTAAAACTTCTTTAATTTTAAGGCCTATTAGTATTTTTCAAAGTAGAAACAATACATTTATCAATAAAGTTGTTTGCGTTTAACTTTTTTGCCTTGGGTAACGAGTTACAGAGTCGGTTAAAGTGTTTCAATAATTATGATCTTCAAACATCCCCTATACTTAAATACTTTTGTTTTGTTTTCCTTTACTGCCATCTGGCATATGTCTCTAACTAAATCATAAAAATAATATTTTTACTATAATTATCACAATTTAGGATAAAACGCAACTTAGACGCAATATTATTATAGTTTTGTATTTCTGTGAATTAGGATTTTAAACAACGTTGCAGTTTGTACTAAATTAGGCTACTAGCCAACGTCGGTATCCAACGTCGTTTCGACCCAAAAATTATTCTCTAAACTAGTGCAGACTAGGGTTGGCACGAGGTTGTGCCGACGTTGCGCTCCGACGTTTGGTCGCGTGACACAACGTTGTCCCGACGTTCAAATGCTGCTTGGGTATACATATGGTGCGTACAAATGTAGATATTTTTCTTATGCGATTTTATAATAATTTATTATACGCATTACAGAGATGATTTGTTTTAGGAATAAATGTAATAACAGTCACTACCCATACCCAACAGGAGATCGAAGAAAAATGTTACGAGTAAACGTTTTCTTCTCTTTTTTCCACAATGGAATACATGTTTTTATGTTTTAATGTTTTAAATGTGTTATAATAAGTAAATAAAAATGATTTAATTATTTTGGCCAAAAAAACCAAAAGTTTTGATTGGCGTTGTTGACTAGTTCGAAATTTCTACAGGGATAGCGCTAAATCGAAACATTTTGGAAACAAGGTTTTCATTTTTCATTGTCGACTCATTTTTGAAACACGAGTCTCTCTCTTTATAGACACAAATATGATATAATGTAGATGATTTGTGTCCGACTCCATGTCAATTTTATAAAATAACTAGCGTGTACCAGCGACTTCGTTCGCGTCGAATTAAGAATTTGTAATGGTGATGATAAAGCAAAGCAAGAATTTCCATTAACATACAAACTGGATAAAATTTTCTTACATTTATGTCAGCATGAGAAAAAACAATATATTATTATATAATTATATAACTTGGTAATATTTGAGGGACAGTTTCATCTCGTTGGAATTTGACTTTCGAAAAATCCGTTTGCCAAAAATAAGCTTTTTACGTCAAGCAGTTTAAGCAGAATCGTGGTTAAGAAATTACCCAACTTTTTGGAACACCCTGTACGATTTTTTAAAAAATTTCAAAATATGTAAAAAAATCAAATAAAATATGCTTGTCCAAGGGTTTCCCGAAAGACTAACCGTTTTTTAAATAACAAATATTGTAATATTTGAGGGGCGTTTTCACCCTCTTGGAATTTGAGATTCGAGAAACCCCTCCTTATCGAACCTCTACACCCCACAGTCAATCCGTTTGCTAGAAATGAGCTTTAAACGTGAAGCAGTTTAAGCAGAATCGTGATTACTCAATGGTCATATTTTATGAAACACCCTGTATAAATTTATAAAAAATCTTAAATTATATAAAACAACAAAATAAAATATACGTGTTTAAGAGTTTTTTTCCGAAAAACTCACCGGTTTTTAGATAAAAAAATATTTTAATATTTGGGGGATAGTTAGAATTCGAGTTTCGAAAAATCCCTTTTTATCGAACCTCTACACCCTAAAGTCAATCTGTTTTCCAAAAATCAGCTTTTTACGTCTAGCGCTTTAAGCAGGATCGTGATTAATCAATGACCAGCCTTTTCGAAATACCCTGTATACATTTTTAAAAAATCTTAAAATATGTAAAAAAACAAAATAAAATATACGTGTTTAAGCGTTTTTTCGGAAACTTGACCGTTTTTTAAATAAAAAATATTGTAATATTTGAGGGGTGGTTTCACCCTCTTGGAACTGGAATTTCCAAAAATGCCTTCCTATCGAACCTCTACACCCTAGAATCAACCTGTATGCCAAAATTGAGCTTCTTACGTTGAGTGGTTTGAGCAGGATCGTGATTAATCAGTATGTCAGTTACTTAAAGATTTTATATATTAGATTTGCTTTAATATATCAGAGAGGTAAAGTTGTCAAACAATTGAACAGAAATTGACAATAATGAAATTTTTAGCAATGTTTACAAGCTCTGTTTGAAATGAGGCATATCACTCCATAGGAGATGTAAACAATAAGTCTAGATGGTTCAACATATGTCATGTGACTGCCTGGTCTTATTGTCAATCAGATAATAAAATATTCTAGTACCGAGAAAACGTGCAGTGCGTTGAATCGTTGTTAAAAAATATGAGGAGAATAGAAGCCATATAAAAAATATAATTTCTCTCACTAAAGTATTACAAATTATAGTGAGTATAAAATCTCGTTACCAACATCTTATTATTTATTCAACGTCTTGCCCTTTTGGGAGTCTCCCTATAATTTGTCCCGCTGTTAAATCTTGCTTTAAGTAAAATGAAATCTGACACCAAAGCTCCCGGCTCCAAATCATAATTTTCATTTTTATTTTGTTTTGCTTTTTTTTCTACTTTACGGGTAGGTAGCACCGACAAAATTGGGGTTTAAATTTCTATTTTCTCTGATAAACAGATATTTCAGATGTTTTGTGCCATAAAATTGTTATTTATTTAGAAAATATTCGTGCAAAATTTATTTGTTTTTGTAAAAAGTTCAAAGCTGTGTATTAATATCTGTGGAAATATTAAAAATACATCTGTGAAGGTAAAAGGAATATTTTTAAATTAAATATTTGTTCAAAATACACACCATGCACATTTAGAAAATATATATATTTTAAGGTTTACAAGTCTGTTTTTCATATACACGTATACTATTGTATACAAATAAACACGCATATACCGTGCAAATATGTGAATAAATTCTACAGTAGAGTAAAAAAAAACGACAAAAAATTTACATATATTTTTAAGATATTGAAGATTTTTATAAGCAATTTGTAGATGATTTATTTGACTTTTTAACCTCTTTTAAAATAAAAAATTTAAACCCCCATCTGTGTATTAAGGGCTACAGTGTGTAGACGGTAAAACGGTAGCACGCACAAACCAACAAGCGCGGCCTGCGTAAACGTCGCGCTGCTAAAGATTTTAGTTTGCGCAAACCAGTTTGTGCGGTGATATCATACGTGTAGACGGTATCAGCGAGTTCAAGGTACAGTTTTGTGACTTTTGTGGGTTTTGAATTATTAGTTATCAACTCTTAGAAAATGTCTGATACTCGTACCTATTCCAATAAGGAGTTTATGACGAGTTTTATTGAAATATATTGATCGCTGCCATGTCTATGGAAGATAAAATTGAAAGATTATTCCGATAGAAACAGAAAAAATGATGCGTACAAGAAACTGATTTTCTATTTAAGTCAGTTTTTACTCCACTTCGATCTATACCGTTTATTTTGCTGTTTTTTCTTTAACAATAAGCAATAAAAAAGAATAATTCGTCACTTGACATTTCCACGAACGGAACCACAAATTCAGAATAAAAATAATGATGAATGTACGCTCTTACTTGCATCGTGTGGACACCGCACAGTGTTCCTTCTAGTTTGCGCAAACTATACCGTGCAGGCAAGTCGCTGTCGTGTAGCCGCCGCTTTAGACGTGGTAAAACAAGATGTTATTTTACCGAAAGTTTCAAATATCCTGTGAATGGTTTAATAATGTAAAGAATTTAAAAATCGCTTTCTCCTCAATGTGCATTTTTCCTCGATAGTATGTTTTTTGGTTTATCTCATTTTTAACTGTATGGTTTATCTCTATAGCTTTATTTTTGATGGAAATATTAGTTTTTGCAGAAGACAATAACGATTTACAGCAATTTTAGCATTAAAAGCTTGCCTTTGCTTTTGGTCCTTATAGACACACCTTATAGACACTTATATTACACACCTGTAAAATATAGTTTATCGTTTTTTAATGTTACTGTCACTGAAAAATTATATTATTATAGTTTGTTGGTAGTTACTTTAAAGCTTCATTCAGAACCTCGCAATTAGTGGACTAAATTAGTGGTTTCAATTACACTTTATACTTTTTAGTTTATGAGGGGCGGGAAAGTGAAATAGCAAAAGCGGTTCCACTGTTTCCACGGAAATTTCAAATAAAATAGTTCCAGCCTCAGGCGCTAGGTGGTAGTGCAATTAATTTTTAGGTTATGAAGTTGCTACTAGTTATTGCCAGATGGCGTTAAATCAGAATTTTTTTGTAGTTTCCATAGTTTCGAACGGCCATTGTCATACTATTGTCAAATTCTCAAAAAATATTGTCGTTGTCATAGCGCCAATCATAATATTATCAAATGCCAATCAAATGATTATCAAAACGTTTTTCAAACTATAATTTGTTATATGTGTTTTAATTAGACAATCCCTTTTGTTTGTGGCCCTAAAAATAGAATGTAAGTCTTTTATTTTTGCCATCATTTAAGTACCTATTTATATTTACTCCATTTACAAAACTTTGTGCGTATTACGTTGGTCTTGTTTTATTATAATAAACGATTTTTAAATATTTGACTTATAAATAAAAACTTTAAATAATAAATAATATTTACACATGTTTGGCTTTAATTTTATTTATAATTGTATAAATTATACTGTTAAATCTTTGTTTTAACAGTATATTGTTTTTTACACATCACAACGATACTTGTTATTAGTATTGATGAATATGTATGTGAAAAATAGGATTTAATAATCAAATTTAATTATTTTAGAGTAAAATTCAATAAATACGCTCATTTAAAAAGCCCGCGCTTCGATCCATTTAAAACAAGCCCTACTCAATAGATGGCGCCACTTCTGTAGGGCCATTTTTCAGTATGGCAGAGTCCATTCTTTTTTACAACCAAACCAAAAGGCATGTTATTAATGCTGATATTTTTATTAATTGTTACAGCCTTTTAGAAAACCGAATCTCCAACAAAAAATCTATAGAATGAATCAAAAATCACTTCATAATAAAGTGGTTGTAATTTTCTTTCTGTGTTAAATCATCCCACAGTCTGTTTCAATCTTTTGCAAAAATAACAAAATTATTTTTCCCTCATATTTATCGTAAACAGACGGAGACTTAATTTTTAATATAAAAAGTTACTAAAAAGTCAAATAATTTAGCTACAAATTGCTAAAAACATTATCTAAATCGGCTCACTAAAACAAAATATATTGAAATTTAAAATAAATGAGAATTTTAAGGTTCATTTCTCGTGCCTAACTAACGTTTTCGTTTCTAACAAAATTATTTTAGTAAAGATATGTCTACTGGATCTGTGTCTATTACAGGAATTTTAAGAATGCAGACAAAATATAGGAGTATGATCAATTTGTTACAAAACACATTTAAATAATCAGCAATATATTTTATAGATACCACTCATTATATTGGTCATTTGCGAATTCGTCGAATCTTTATTGACGGGATGCTTTGCCTAATTTTCTTATAAGAACGGTAGTAGACCGAGCTTGGAGAACAGTGCAGTAGTTATCGGTAAAATAGTTACGAGATTTTATTATTTTTTTATTGTTTTTCTACTAAATTTTTTAAATTTTATAGTGATTATGTTTCATTCACGCAAAAAAACTTTGAAAAACTGTATGTAATGAAATGATTTTTAGTTGTGTTGTGTTTGTTTTTTTAATATCTTTTATGACTTTTACGTTTTTACAGAAAAAGTTTTCACTTAATCGAAAAATTATAGGAGTATGATCAATTTGTTACAAAACACATTTAAATAATCAGCAATATATTTTATAGATACTCCACTCATTATATTGGTCATTTGCGGATTCGTCGAATCTTTATTGACGGGATGCTTTGCCTAATTTTCTTATAAGAACGGTAGTAGACCGAGCTTGGAGAACAGTGCAGTAGTTATCGGTAAAATAGTTACGAGATTTTATTATTTTTTTATTGTTTTTCTACTAAATTTTTTAAATTTTATAGTGATTATGTTTCATTCACGTAGAAAAACTTTGAAAAACTGTACGTAATGAAATGTTTTTTAGTTGTGTTGTGTTTGTTTTTTTTTTAATATCTTTTATGACTTTTACGTCTTTACAGAAAAAGTTTTCACTTAATCGAAAAATTAAATTGTTGCCAACAGCAACGTTTAAAAATCAATTAAGGACAAGCCGCCGAGAATAAGCTTTTCAGATTTTTCCGTCTGCTTTCCAGGACCTTTTGCCAAGAAATCTCTTTCTTTTATTATTAAAATATAATTTCATCCTGACGTGGTCGACTTAAACTTCGGAATTAAAAGTTTTTAGTGGGAACCGACAGTGTTTGCTGAAATTATAAAAAAAACTGAATTAAAATTCTGCAGTCTTCCAACTTTAGAGATACTTTAGATGAACTGTGCATTTTACTACGATCAGTTGCATGATCTTGTGTACTTTAGGATGAAGTTCTGAACTTAAGAAGCCTAAGATAATATTTTTAAATGTTATAGAGTTCAAATGTTTATGAATTAAAAGTTGGTTTTGCATAAATAATCATCCGTAACCTCGAATGAGAATCCTCTAAGGGTCTAAAACACGCGAAGACATTTCTTAGGACTTACAACCAAAAAATATTTTTCTTGATTTAAGTAAGAACGATCTTCGGATTGTCACGGGGTTTCTAACAGGACACTGTCTTGTTAAAGGGACTTGTCCTCAGTGAACACTAATGACTTACTAGATTACCATACCGATTCACTCCTATACATATAAATGCCGACCCAAGGTTTCGCTTGGCAGCAGGGTATGTTATTCATGTAATTTATACATATTTCGTTACAATAAAAAAAAATGTTTCTGTAATATTAAAAAAAAAATATATATATAGGGATGGATATTTTATGAATTTAGTGCGCGAACAAACTCAAGGGGGTGCTACTTTTACTTTCATTTCGTGACATATAAGTCAAAATTCTAAAGGGCGATGTTTTTGTGCTCGTGACACACATTTTTCCGTCACAAATGCGTGAATATAACATATTTTTATTCAGTAAATTGGACAAACTAAAAACAGTTTAATTACTAACTTACTAACAACACAAAAACTAAAATTAAGTGATAAACGAGATGAATAACGTTGCAGAAAGAAGCACGCTAGTTACAACAAGAAGAAGCCTCATCAATAATTAATATAATACGCGTATCAACCAGACGATCGGCGATTTAAACATGGAGGAAACAGGAAGTTGGCGACGGTTTTCTTGATTGATTGCCACTGATTAATGATGGCGACCAACGAACCGGAAGTTGATGGCGTCGAGTTTTCTTGCCGGGTCCATGTAACCTGCATCGAAGGATACGGGAAAAAATAATAAAAAATAGTATCTTTGCCAGTCTTCTAGTATATTCAATGACACGAAAAATGTTATGTCAAGTATTTTAAAAAAAATATGGGAGTCTATTTTGTACAGAAAAAAATGTTTCTCGAATCAAATGTGTATATCAGTTTAAATTATGTTATTTTAAACTTGTTCCAGTTGGGGTTATTTTATTAAAATTTAAATAATTCTTTAGTTGATACATTAGTATAGTTGATAAAATTATTTAATAATGTAATATTTTTAATGTCTCTTCTATACCGGGTGCGTCTCAAAAGTGGCTCACCCCTATAACTTTTTTATTTCTTCATATAAAAAGCGAGATTTGGTATGTTAGTATATGACATAAATTAGGATTGATTGACGTATTCAATTGTTTTAGGTCACTTCCTGTTTCACCGGAAATGACGGCAACTTTTGATTTTTAAATGGCACCCTCGGTATATTTTTACTTTATTCGATAGAAAATGGCATTCTGAATTGAATGACATGTCATATGTCGACTTTTGACATATTCGCTCAAAAACAAATTGTATTTTAAATTTCAATCTAGAGTGCCATGTGTTAAAAACACTAATCTTCAATCAAGGAGCCTTGGAAAAATAGATTGGATCGTCTAATGTTTTACTGTCTTTTCCTGGCCGGTTAAAAGATGCTCAAATCATATTTTTAATCATATCTCAATTTTTTCAAATGGAACGAGGGTGGCTCATTAGCAAATTTGGGAAAAGCATTTTTTTACGAATAATTTGATACCACACACTTGGTATTTCGAGTCAAATTGTCGTTATGAACTGCATGTTAAAATTTCAAATAAACCGCATGCGAAAATGCCAAAAGTTGACATACGATATGTGTCGTGATATGTCGTTCTATTCAAAGTGTCATTTTCTATCGAATATAATAGAAATATACCGAGGGTGCCATTTAAAAATGAAAAGTTGTAATCATTTCCGGTGAAACAGGAAGTAACCAAAAACAATTGAATACATCAATCAATCCTAATTTATGTCATATACTAGCATACCAAATCTCGTTGTTTTATCTGAAAAAATAAAGAAGTTATAGGGGTGAGCCACTATTGAGATGCACCCGGTATATCATTATTTGTTGCTACAAAATATTTGTTTGAAATAAAGATTTTTATTTTAATTTCTATATCATGGGTTTGAAAATAAAAATATATAAATTAATGTAAGTAGAACGCGTTCTTATGAGTATAAAAGCTCAACAGCCGATAAAAACATATATTTTTAGTTAAAAACGCTATCACTAGTCAATATGGCGGAATATTAATTCATTATTTTATAAAACTGACATGGAGTCGAACACAAATCATCTAGGTTATATCCATAGATAAATGTAACAAGTTTAGATTGGAAAGCCCGTAAAAATTTTAGGTCGCGAAATTATTTTGGGTCGCGACCGTTATACGCGATCTGGCGCTGCTATAACGGTCGCTAAGAACAACGGCAAACAAAAATAGAAATAATTTTCTTTTGTCAAAGTCAGAATCTTCAAAAATCATAATAATCTTCAAAATCTAAACCGCTCTCATTAAAGAAATTCCGAAAAGTGTTTATAGCGTCCATTTTCAAAGTAATTATTGCTACTTTGTGAGTTTAATTCAAGTTTTATTTACTCCAATCGGTGATAATTGTGAAAAAGTGGCATTAAAAACTTAAAAAGCTGTGCTGTGAACTGTGAACTGCAAAAACCATCGTGGATCGTGGCATAACGTCGGTTTCCAATGTTTCATATGTATTTCGTACATGCGTCCTTATATAAAATAAAGTTTCTTGTATGCAACACACTGTATTTTATTTATAATATATAACGAAAATAATAATAAATTTGAATAAACAATATTTGGCGATATAATTCCGGAAAAAGCCGAACCGCTCCGAAATTTTCAAAAGTTTTGGGTCGCGACCGTTGCATGAATAGCGCCAAATAGTGTTTATATTGTCCTTATGGGCACTTTCCAATCTAAACTTGTTTCATTTATCTATGGTTATATCATATTTGTGTCTAAAAAGAGAGAAACTTGTCAATCGACAATAATTGGAAACCTTGTTTTCAAAATGTTTCGATTTAGCGCTATCTGTGTAGAAATTTCGAACTAGTCACCTGTCAACAACGCCAGTCAAAACTTCTGGTCAAAATTTATTTATTATAACCAGAGACAATTATAACACAATTAAAACATAAAAAGTACTGTGGAAAAAAGAGAAAAAAAGGTTTGCTTGTAACATTTTTCTTTGGTCTCCTGTTATGAATGGGTAGTGGCTGTTATTACATTTATTATATAAGATCAGGCATAAGAAAGAATATCTGTATTTGTACTCACTATATGTCCTTTCTGCTTGTTGAATTATGGTACTATAAAAACTTGAAGAATGCTTAAATGCAAAAACTGCAGACCAAAATAAAAACAATAAAGTAAGGTTATGTTCTTATGTTTGACAGAATAATAAAAAAAAGTTATGGAAACTTTTCAGGCACAAAATGGGTACGAAATCTTTGTAAATCTGAGCAACATCTGTCTCTTAAAAGTTTCGAAAAATTTGTGACACTAAGATATTTATTATTATAGCTTATGTAGCGAAACCATATTTTGGTAAAATGTTTCGAAACAAAAAGCGATTTATGTTACGAAACATATGTATCAAAAATGTGACGAAACTGTTTCGCAATGTTTCTCAGCAGAGATTTCGTTTCGATTTTGTGTCTAAAAATGCTACTTGGGCCCAGCTAACTTCGTACTAGTTTTCGTTTATATCTATCTCTTTAAATAGTATTTATTTAAATAGATAGATATAAACAAAAAAATCAGTAGCAGAACCTAGTACCGCCAGTTATGTACATATTTAAAAACATGTATATTTATTTAAAGCAATTCTTATTTAAACTGTAGAAATCAACAAACTATCTATCCTATACTGACTTGTCTCCACTGACTGAATTTGACAAGCGATTTTTCGGATAACGTAAACGGTTTGTAGAAAGCCGCTTAAATTCTATTCTCGTTCCTGCTTGTTTATTTGCAACAAGGATTTACAGTGCACATTCGAATTTACTTTGGAGACACGTGATTGATCGACAGAAAGACATGTCGAACAAGATAAAAACTACGTATTTTAAACTGCATTTCAGATAGTTTACAACTGATTCTATTTTTAATATATATATATATAACAAATTATTTTTTTTATGATCATTTAGATCAGTCACACACACTTATTGAAAGTGATGAAAAGTTGGGTCAGCTATACAATTTATGACTCATGACTCAGGTTTGACCGATTTTAATAATCTCTGATTTGTTGGATTCGTCTTCGCTCCGAAGAGCAGAATAACTATTAAAATGTCGGAAAAATTTACGAAAAAAAATATACAGAGAATTATTTTTTTAAATAAATTAGTAAAAAATAATAATAATTATTTTTTAAATAAATTTTTACTAGACATATTAAATCCAATTTTAAATAACAATTACAACCTAACCTAACCTAACCTAACACCGATTCATACATTAAAAATACACCACATTTTATAAAAAAAAATGAATTAATATAACACTTAACATTTTGATGGTTAGTTTTGAGTTGTTAAGCTCATTCAAAAACTCAACTTGGAATTGTTGACACTTTGTGTTAAAACTACTTATTTTAAATTAATCCTCTCCTTTCCTAAGTGATATTTTTTTGGAAGAGTTTAAAAATAATAAAACAAATAGTTTTTCAAAAAAGCCTGTAATATGGCTGCGTTACGTTGATATTTTTGCAATATTCAAATTCAAATTCAAATTTTTTTATTAGACCCCATTAAGTTTTACAGAATAATATTATTATTAATAAATGTGTATCTAAAGGGATCGCACCGCGATTAAAAAACCGATACAAAGACACAAAGTGCCAGAGTGGTGCGACCCCCCCCCCCCCAAAAAAAATATGACAACATAACGTTTCTGAACTAGACAGTTTTTTGGATTACATACTGTTGGATTGGTCGGCTAATAAAATGTATAAAAATACATTAATAAAAAACAACTATCCACCATTTTTTATTGACGAAACATTAAACGAAATGCAAACCCCAAATCATAGACAGAATACACACAATGATAACAATAAAGAATATATTATACAACTTACAATTCCATACATACGAGGCGTTTCGGAAAAAATAAGGATAGGAAAACAATATAACATACGAACATCCTTCAAAACACAAAATACGCTGCCATCCCCACACTAAACCTAGTATTTGTGATAAATTTTCAAAAAATAAGTGTGTGATAAATTGTATCCCGGGTGCGTCTCAAAGGTGGCTCACTCCTATAACTTTTTTATTTTTTGAGATAAAATATCGAGATTTGGTATATGAATATATGACATAAATTAGGATTGATTGATGTATTCAGTTATTTTCTGTCACTTCCTGTTTCACCGGAAATTACTACAATTTTTTATTTTTAAATGGCACCCTTGGTATTTTTTTTTACTTTATTCGATAGAAAATGAGACTCTGAATAGAATGACATATTATCATATGTCAACTTTTAACATTTTCAAATATGGATTATTTGAAATTGCAACATGCGATTCATAATGACAATTTGACTCGAAAAGCAAGTGTGTGGTACCAAATTATTCGTAAAAAATGCTTTTTCCAAATATGGTAATGCATTACCCTCGTTCCATTTGAAAAAATTGAGATATGATTAAAAATACGATTTGAGCATCTTTTAACCGGCCAGGACAAGGCACTAATAATATTAGACGATCAAATCTATTTTTCCAGGGCTCCTTGATTAAAAACTATTATGAAAGAAGCGATAGTGTTGAGAGATTATGCTATTATAAAATTCTTTCAATTAAAAAATATGAATAATTTGTGGAGACTTTAGATGTACAAAATATTTACTCTAAAATTGTTTCAAAAATAAATCTATATAAATTATCTCGTAAACTATTATTGGAATGAAAATTTTATGGCAAATCCCCTGACCAAAAAATATTTTCATGCGCAAATTTGAGTCAACCTGTATATCTAAAAAACTATGTTTAAAATCTGCCCACATGCTGAAAAAAATAATAACATTTAATTAATTACATAATATCTCAGCTTCCAAATATAATTAAATGTTAATTGATAATTACTATCAGCTTGCCGATTTATATCCGATGAAATCTAAAAAAAAACTCAAAGAACAATTTTTTGAATTATTACTACAATTAATAGCAGCACACAGGAATGCACTCATTTTTTATCAATCCGTCTCTGTGCTGGAACGCAACGCTCGAACCTCGCAGCTCGACGGACGGAATTCAACATTCAACTGAAACCATAGACTTAAAATAAAATATAGACTACACTATTTACATCTCAACGCGGACAAACAACCTTTTTTGTACACATGTTTACTTCTGGGTACAGTCGACCGAGCCTTCCTCATCCAGCCTATGTTGTCACGTCTTTAATATTATCAATATTTTTTTTCTTGTTATACACATATATTGAGATATTAATACTACAGTTTAATAAAGTAGGTTTTAATATTCCAGAGATGTATTAAATAGTCCTTATACTACTAAATTATAAGTCGGATACTGTTTAAAAAGGATAAGTTCTTTACAATATGACAACACCGATTAGAGGCGAGGGAGCCTATTCATTCATTTATTACCTTGTAGTACGTGTCGCACGTGTGCGGTAAAGCTTTGTTGCCGCTATCTCCCCGGCTGTATTAACGCATTTTCTTAGCTTGTAGTGCTTAAGTGTTTATTTTATTGACTTTTTCTGTTCAAGAACTATAAAATATGGTTCGCCAGTGCCAAATTTGCAAGAAATTTGACTTAAATAATCCATTTAAGTCTTGAAACGACTTTTGACCGGTAGGCAACTCTCAATTTACCCATTGGGAGTCAGTGGCGTTGTTGTAGAAAGGCGCTTATTTAGATAATATTTTAGTAAAATGTAAAATCTGAATTTTTTCTCTTACATTACATTATTTACTTACTTACATTGTAACAAAATCATAATTATAACCCTGTTAATAATTAATAATGTTTTTATTAAAAATATATTCCGGTTTATTCTAAAATTATCTTCAGAATCTAAAATAACATACAAGAATTTTAAAATGATATTACATTATGAAACAATATTTTTTAATATACTGGGTCGTCTCAAAAGTGGCTCACCCCTACAACTTTTTTATTTTTTCAGATAAAAAAACAGATTTGTATATTAGTAGGTATATGACATAAATTAGGATTTATTGACGTATTCAATTGTTTTTGGTCTCTTCCTGTTTCACCGAAATGATTACATCTTTTGATTTTTAAAGGCACCCTCGGTATATTGCTACTTTATTCGATAAAAAATGACACTCTGAATAGAATGACATATCATATGTCAACTTCTGACATTGTCGCTTAAAAACATATCCTATTTTAAATTTCAATCCAGTTTTTTTCAATCCACTAAGTTTTAATCAAGGAGCCTTGGAAAAATAGTTTTGATCGTCTAATAGGTTTCGTGTCTTGTCTAGGCCGGTTAAAAGATGTACAAATCGTATTTTTAATCATACATATGTCATTTTTTTCAAATGGATCAAGGGTGACTCATTAGCATATTTGGAAAAAGCATTTTTTTATGAGTATATTGATACCACACACTTGGTATTTCGAGTCAAATTGTCGTTATGAACCGCGTGTTACAATTACAATTAAACCATACGTGAAAATGTCAAAAGTTGACATATGATATGTCATTCTATTCAGAGTGTCATTTTCTATCGAAAAAAAAGTTATAGTCATTTCCGGTGAAACATGAAGTGACCAAAAACAATTGAATGCGTCAATCAATCCTAATTTATTTCATATACTAACATACTAAATCTTGTTTTTTTATTTGAAAATATAAAAAAATTATGGGGATGAGCCACTTTTGAGACGCACCCGGTATAATAAAGACAGTACCGAGTTAAATAAATGTAGTTTTTATTTTATCCACTTCCTATCACCTTCCTTGCTTTAATGGAACAGGTTTATGTTTTCTCTAATTTACATAATAAGACATCACTTAACCAGAAAAAAAATTACAACAATCATATTTTTTTTCCTCTCCCTGTCGCCGATTCTATTATATCTGTGGAATAGATCCTGTTTTGATTAATATTAGGGGTTGTAAATGTTTGACTAAAATTATTAATTTATTATTAATTTCAAAAATTACCTAATTTCGATTATAAAATTTCTTCTATAGATAACGTGTATTTTATTATTTTTATCCTTTTTTGGACTCTAAATTGTTTTT
Source organism: Sitophilus oryzae (assembly GCF_002938485.1). Lineage (NCBI taxonomy): Eukaryota > Metazoa > Arthropoda > Insecta > Coleoptera > Curculionidae > Sitophilus > Sitophilus oryzae. Next base: position 1,807,531 of record NW_022146695.1, read on the forward strand.
TCTAAACTTTTATTTAAAAAACCTGTCCTAAATCTTAATAAAATATAAAAAAGTTTAAATACGATATATTTTTAATTTAATTATAGCTTCATTAAAATAAAAAAATTACCCGGCTATGATACGGAGAGTTCAGGTGTACTTGAGAAACGAAAGACAGTGTTGTGTTTCTCGGTAGAGTCGTCAGGGAACGACCGTTACGACAGAGACAACCTATCTATCGCTCGTGTCGCACTCGTTATAATCTTAAACAATAACACAACAATAACAAGACAGTGTCTGACCGCATGTTCCAGCTATTTATGAATGAGATGCTCAGTCTATATTTTATTTTAAGTCTATGACTGAAACGCTTTGCAACCTGCCGATATTCGACAGCTTGCAAAAACTGGCAGAAAATATTTGCGAGAGTGCAACTACTCTTTTCCTTAAACTATGCTATTAATTGTGATTCAGCTTCGTACTCCAATTTGTAATAATTTTAGTTTAGTTTATAAATATTTCGCTGCAGAAATTAATCGTGTTTATTTTAATTACGTTCTGCTTAATTTAGTTTATTGATTTGATTTCATTTACACACAACCAAACTTATATGGAATCATTTATTATTTTCCATAATTGTTGAGATATATGAAAATTTTGTGTGTTTATGAATAAAACTCAGTCCTTACCAATGACTTTTAATTAAAAATAATCCATATAGCAATAAAAAAAAATTAATCAGTTCCAAAAATTGTTTTTTTTTTGTTCTTGAAACGAAATTAAGATTTAAATTTTTAATGGCCAAAAAGCATAAACAAAAAGAAAACTGATAATTTTAATATTCCTTGTTGCCACCTCTAGCCCTTATGCAAGTTTCTATCCGCACTGGCATGCTTCTTATTAAATTATCCACGTTGTCTTGGGGTATATTTTCCCATTCTGCTAATGCTGCATCAGTAAGCTCTACGAGATTTCCTGGATTGTTTCGACGAGCTCTAACCCTTCTTTTGAGCTAGCCCCGATCTGGTAAATAGGCAGGCCAGTTACCTTCCGTTTCAAGACATTCTCTAGTCACTCTGCTGGTATGGGGAGGTGCACAATCGTGCATGAAGTTAAAATTATTCCCAATTGCAGATTTCCAAAGACTAACGATTGGTTTTAGCACCAAATCAACATATCTCCGACCCGTTAAAATTTGTTGACGAGGTAACAGTGGAGTTTTTGCTCCCATTATAATACCTCCCCAGAACATTACAGTTCCTCCTTTATATCTTGGTACAGACTTGGCAGCCTGAAGTCTCGCTCGTCTTCCTGGAGCTCTGAGAACCCGAATTCGATGGTTATCTGATCTTAGGCCAATTCTGGTCTCATCGGAAAAAAAGAACATTTTGCCAATATATTCTCAGTTATCCAATTTTGATGTTGAAGGAGTCAATTTAGCCGGCCAATTTTATTTTGCCGAGATAACTGTGGGATCCGTTACTCTATCCTTCTGTAAGAACCCTCGTGCACGAAGCCTTTTTCTTATGGTTTTAACTGAAACGTTCACACTTGTAGCTGCCAGAAAGTTACAACGGTCTAAGATATTGAAAGAGAGAAACATCAAAGACTTTCTTTGATTTAAGTAAGAACAATCTTCGGATTGTCACAGAGTTTCTAACAGGACACTCCAGGATGTCCCCTCAATGAATACCTTAGTAGATTGAAGCTGAGAAACAACGGTGAATGCAGATTCTATGGAGAAAATGGGGACACACAAAAAAAAAACACCAGAACACCTTATCAGTGACGACAACCTAGATGGTGCCATAAACTTTGATACGGCTGATGTCGAAGATGGAGAGCTGGCCTCTGGTGGAGCCGTCCCAGATACTGACTTTTGTCAAAGCACTGAGACTGTATGATGAGTTATAACTCCTTATAACTCAAGAAAGGAAAATACACTGATAGTTTTTTAAGGTACCGGTGATTAAACCCCTTCCTAAACATTCTACATTCTACAACCCGACTTTATTTATTTAAATTATACTCGATACTTATTTAATATGAATAAATCTAGTAGTTATCGTGTTGCAACATGCTCTGAACAAGTTTCTCCTATAAACTGGTCGATTTAAAACTTTGCCGACGATATACTTCCATCCTTCCCAAGAATTTTCGCTGTCGTCGTCTCAACGGACTTGTTCCGTAACTAACTGAAATGTTTCAACTATATTTCCTAAACTTAATCGCAATTCCAAAAACTCCGCTTCTTTGGTAAACTGAAAAGTTATTATGGGGCACTTTATGTAATAATTTCGCGAATATACTAAGGGAATTTTCGCAACTTTTGCAAAGTTGGCGCTGCGAAGTTTATTGTTTTCTTTTTCTTTCTGTTTCTGGGGGCTGGGGATAAAAATTTATATCGAACAAGATCTGAATCATAACATTGGTTTAATTTATGGAAAAAAATATCGAAGTGCTTTTGTGGTTGTTTTGATAAATTATAACCGCAATAGTAGTGATGAGCAATTGCAAGACTCTCTATTTTTGGCCTTGGCATTGCAGTTATAAAAGTAGTCTTGGTCTTACAGGGTCCAGTCTTGGTCTTGCTGCTAGTCTTGCATTATTTTAATAAATATTGACTAAACGCACTTCCTACATAAAAAAAATCTCTAAATAACTATACCGCAGTGGCAGAGTGGACCTAGGAACTATACTTTAGGAGCAGTGACATTTTAAAAAGGACTGGGAACTATATTTGCTAATTGGGAAGACTCTTTTATGTTTTGTTTTGGTATTTGTTACTAACCTTTTATTGGTCACTATATGTCTCAACGAATTATTTGGGAATATTAATAAAAGAGTACGCTAAGAATTTTATTTTTCCTTTTATAGCCTTGAACGATTGAATTATCCCTGGTTATCGATCAAATGTGACGTACATAATTAAATTAGGGAGTTTTTCTCGAGAACATCGAAGTTGGCTATGAAAAAGTTAGGAAATTGTTGACGAAGGCTTAAAAGTTATCCGATTTATAAAATTAAGTGAAACGTTCCAAATATGAAAGGAAAAAAAAGTTTTAATATTGTTATAGCGATAAATTTAAGGGATATTTTTTGCGTTTCGACATTTGACATCTTCTATGAGGTATAAATAGAATGTGACTAGAGAGTTAAGTAATTTTGGTATACAGAGTGTTTCAAAATATTTGCAATTTTTTCAAAGGGTGATTCTTTGTGAAAAATAAGTGTCAGTGTGAAAAACAAGTGTCATCATTCTCAGTTTAGTATCTAAAACGAAAATGCTGATCGACTGTAAATATCAAAATATATAAAATAATAAAAACACAAACTACATATCACTGAACTTTCCGACAAATCAAGAATATCTCAATTGATAATTATTTAAAAACGATTTGAAAATAACTTGACGGATCACCAACAATTTGTCAACTAGACCAAAACTAGTCCATAGATTGTGGTCAACATAGAGGCTGTCATGTCATCTTCATATATAAATTAGAAACCTGTATTTTAATGGCTTTTGCGCCGTCTGGAGATGCGGAAGAAACTAAATTTGTAGGTCTATAAAATGATCGTTGAGTGGGTAGGTCTATAAAATGACGTTGACCTAGGGCCTGCGGTCTATTTTGTTCTATAAATCAACGTCTAAAGTCAACCATTAAGCTTCATTTAGAACTAGTAGTAGAAATTAGTGGAATAAATTAGTGGTTCCAATTAGTGTAAAAGTTTGTTTCCTTAACTTCAATGCAAGCCTTCAGATCGTAAAAATTAGTGGTGGTAATTTTCAATTAGTAAAAAATGTCTTCCGCTAATTATACTACAAAATTTGCCAGGAATATTATTTTAATCTTTGATTATCAATTGTGGTTAAGCTTCATTCAGAACCTCGCAATTAGTGGAATAAATTAGTGGTTTCAATTAGCATAGAAGTTTTTTTCTTTTAATTTCAATGTAAGCAATCAGAACGTCAAAATTAGTGGTAGACATTTTCAATTAGTAGAAAAAGCTATCAAATTTTTAATTTTTCCACTAAATATACTTCAAAATTTCCGAGAAATGTCATTTTACCCTTTGATTATCTCCGGGAAGAGAATTGGTGGTTATAAATCAAAAGTTGATTGTTTTATAAGCTAAATATTAGGCTTTCCCTATGGACTGACTGACTACCACAAGCTGTTGCTAGGATATTATATTAATTTTAATTGTATTTTAATTTCTCCAAAAAAATTCTTTATGGGTATTTCGCCACTGCACTGCAAGACAATCTACAAAATAAAATAGTTATTTTTTGTAAACACTTCTGCATTAAACCTAAACGGACACTGCTTGTCAGAAGTTATGTTTACAGTTATACAAATTTGCCTAACAAAGAAAAAAAAATGCTTAACATTTCGGAAAGTTTATCTCTTTCCGTCGTCGGAAGCAAAAAAAATACAAAGAATTAAGAAAAAACTATTTAAAATATTTAAATTCAACTATTCGAGAACACATTACTTTTTTAAAACAGATACGTCTACAAGAAACCGTTGACGTTCTGTTAAAATGACATTATATCAAGTTAAACTTCAAAATTAACATTACCACCTGATAACAATTACTTAATAAGGTAAAACCAAAAAGCCCCAAACTTTCTGTATGATTTAAATTTTACGTATGTTATGTTTATTTATGTTGTTATTTAAAATCAAAGAAGCGATTGCCATACATTTAGGGAGGATATTGCCGTACAAGGATGACGGAAAAATAATATTTTCATCTTACACGTTTGGCGTGTACGCACCTTAAAACATAATAAAACATGTTTGCCAGTATATAATCGATACTTCACCGCAAAATTTCCTATCCAGAAAAAGCTCTGGATAAATTCCGTATTCCGTGTCTTCCGGACTGACCGGATAAATATTTAACATGGCGGAAAAACATTCTCGCCGGACGAAAATAAGAGAGGAGGAATATTTAAAGCCCGTCCCTGCGGCATAGAGATATTTTATAGCTTTAATATATATTTATAAAGTTATTTCACCGGTGACCAATAAGATGGCGCGTCGAATACGGCTTTGGGGAGCCCAACGGAAGGTATCGCGTGGGAATTTAAACTGGTTTCAACGCTGTATATTTTATTGCTTTAAAATGTTTATAAAATATTCAATAAATACATTTTATATCACACTACTATAAACTGTGATATACATTGTCACAGAAAATGTACGAATCATATGATATTTCCAATTTATTGCCATAGATTTTGCTTTGGATTGATATAAAAATGACATGACAATGATTTTTTTCGGGTAACTATCAAATTTGACATTCATATTAAACTAGCTGACCGAATGATCTGGAATTATTGAGACCAATCGAACTGACAGCTGCTGTAATTAGTTTTCTATAATTTTTACACCCCACGTTGGGCGCCAAAAATGTGGCGTTGTACCTCGCCTGTAATGTCAAACTTGCAGCCTCGCCACGAAAAGTATCATTTTTACTCTTAATAAAACAATATACTTATTGCTTTACCAAAATTTCTTGAGGTTTGTGGTTTAATATTATAAATTATTGTGTATTGACTCATCTGATTAATATATCATATTTTAAATTTCCGATTTCTTCCTGTTATTCATTACAATCGGGGTATAGCATTCTGTTTGACTTAATCAAAGCACTCAACCAAGGGTAGAATATTTCTACTACTAGGCCGGATAGTCCTAATAGTACGAGAGCTAGCAACGTGTCGAAAAAACAAGTATTTTGAGACGTCTGGCTCTTTGATATATTATTTACTATGCTCTCTAGAACAGCATGTGGCCCGTCTGGCTGCCGGTAAACGTTGCGTTTCCTACTGCGCATTGAAAGAAGATCCTATATTTTTATTAGTCCTTTAAATTCTAGTATTGAATATAAATCGACCGAGTTTCCATAGCGCAGTGCGTAGAGTTTCCGACCACGAACCGATGATTCAGAGTTCGAATCCGGGTCAGAGCAAAGAGTTTTTTTTTATCTTATTTTCGTTTATATTCTGATAGTAAAGTATTAAATATTTGTTTTTTTAATCACAAGAATTATTTAATACTTTACTATGAATACTTACAGAATATAAATCGGTTCGTGGTCGGAAACTCTACGCCCTGCGCTATGGAGACATGTTTGATTTATATTCTATAATAGAATTTATAGAACTAAATTAATAAAAAATATAGGATCTTCTTCCGATGCGCAGTAGTGAACGCAACGGGTATCGGCAGCCAGACGGGCCGCATGCTGTTCCAGAAAGCATGGTAAAAGATATATCAAAGAGCCAGACGTCTTAAAATACTTTCTCGAAAACGTTGCTAGCTCTTAGACTATAATGTAGCAGGCCTTAAAACTAAACAATGCCTTTTAATAAAAGAAAGTTCCTTATTGTTTTCATACTAATCATAAAATGACAGTTAGTTCTATTTCTTTGTTCCTCAGTATATAAACCAATTTTAATATGGGCCAATTTATAAAAAAAGTAATAAAAAAGCAAATATCTTGATTTTGCATGAGACGTCTGTCAGCATCCGATTTTGCGGCCCAGGTAACAAATCAGAAACAAATAAAGCAGGGATAGAGGCAGTATTCTAATTTATCACCTCAGGCCGACTCGACGCATTTTTTTCTGTCTCAAGGTCCTTGTGAAGGGTACACAAACGCATTTCAAATACATCTGAAAGTCAACCTTAAAGGTCGTTTAAGGTCTCACAACAAGGTTCTTTCTGGAATCACTCAAGGAGGTTTGAAAGCCACATATGTCAAGGTCAAGCGAACTGCGCATGTGGAGGAGCCCAATCGGCTAATATCTCCTACTGGTGTGATTGTTACCTTAGTTAAAATAACAGGTCTAATGTTATTATTATATTATACAGGGTGATTCATCGCCATGGAACGTTAGACGTTTATGGAAAACCGGTGCGCGGTGATAGGATTTTTTTGAAAATTTGGAATCTGTTTTTTTCCATCTGTCTAAATTATTTTCAGCATTACATTGTTGCCAATTCCTACTGAAAGTGATACAGTATATTATTATATTTTTCGGAACTATTTCCATATCTCAAAATTTTTGCTATTATACTAACCTATACCAATCTCTTAATAGTTTTCGAGATAAAAAATAAAACATGTGTAAAATTGACAAAAACATGATGGATTCCGATCGTCCAGTCCAGAGTTATTAATATTTAAATAAAAACAGATCTAACCTTCCCCCACCACTTTATTTTGGTAGATAGGGGAAAATGGCTCTAACTAAAAATATTCAAAATTTACTGAAGCTTATGAAGCTATTACTTATAGTACACCTTATCTAGGCAAAATTGTGTAAAAACTCCATTTTCTTATTTTTTATTGCAGTTGCGCCCCCTAGCGGTCATTCTACAAACTTGAAAATAATTTCCAGCAATTTCTCATAGCCTCTTTAGTTATAAATATTTTTTTCCGCAGCCTCTACGGCTAATACTTTCCGAGATACAGCCGAGAGCTATTCTTAGTGGGACACCCGGTACACAGTGAAAAAAATGGGCGATATTTTTGACCCACCCTAATATTCCTCTAAAAAGAAGTGCAGAGATAAGACAGAAGACAGAAGAAGCGTAGTTTCTCAGTGAAAAATCACGTGTGTCTTTATTAACCTAAATTTCGTAATAGAAATAAAGCGTCTACATTATTGTGTATTTCAACATACAGCGTGTTTAATTTTTAATTTCAATTTGCAGGTAAAAAGTGTCACTCTCATGTTACAATTAAACTTTTCCATTTATTTCTGCTGGAGGATTAAACACAATCCTGTTAATTTTGTGCATCTATCTACAGGTTTCTGTTCATTTAAATCGAACAATATAATGGTAAATGTCATTGCCAGGGACGTTTCATCAATATAATGGTCAATTTAGTTTTCAATATAAACTAATCCAATTCTAGTATAATTCTGAATAAAACAGAAGCAATATTATAGGTTAAATACAAAATTTTAATATTTTAGATAAACATAAGCTCGCATTTATTTGAAAAAGGATATTATATAGTAAATAAACGACACTCTGATGAAATAAAAAATCAATAGATTAGATCACACATAGAGCTAAGTTCAAATATAAATTTAATTTAAAAATTACCTTAATTTGATTATACTCTATTTTGAAGGATGAGCGTTTATATTAGCCAAGGTAAACGTTGGCATTAGATGCCTTGTAAATTAAAAGGATTTGTGCTTAATCCGACAAAATTTATTAGAAAAGACAATATGCCTCCGAAAAGGATTACTTCCTTCCTAACATATTGTCAACGTAATCTAGGGACCAGAATTAATATTAGTTTAATAACGTCAGAGAAACATTACGGTAATTGTTTTAACCTTAAACTAAAATTTTAATAGATATTTTTTAATAATATTTATCAAACACTTACATTTAATGTTATGTACTTTTAGTTTAATTTTATTTTTTATTATATATTATATATATATATATATATATTATTTATTCTTTCTAGTTGATTATTTTATGGTTAGAAGGCGCTGTTTGACATCATAACAGATATTGCGCTGTTGTATAAAATAATTAAATAGCAGGTTATGTTTCTTTTTGCACAATTAAATAGAGCTCTCTAATGGGAGATATTAAGAGAACAAATCATGTTAATTGTATGGTCTAGCTTGTGGCAACACTGGGTGACGATCTGTGCCATACGCGGCTAAGAAAATCACTAAAATAATAAATATTAATTAGCTTGATACTGTAGCAACCTTTATGTGTACCAGTATCCTCTGGTTGTGTGTTAGGAAGTAAATGTTCACGCATATTTTCATCGATATGTTTGTAGCTTCTGAATAACGGTCTAGGTAAAGCATCTAGCTCATTTGTTAGCTCAGAATTAGATTTAGAGTTAGTGACTCGTATTTTTATTGGAGGACACTGCCATTTTAATTTCAAACTAATAATCAACGAGAATATTCCTATAATTTAATAAAATTACTGTAAATCAATAATGATTTCAATGAATCAAAAATAATGAATAATAAACAAAGCATTTAAACAAAAACAGACCACAGACCAGACAAAACAAATTGTTGGTTAGTAGTAGACAGAGATATAGATGTAGTAATTTTATGGATTAATGGCCACAGCTGCCAGGGCTATCCGGCAGGGTGATAGAATTATTGTTTTTAATAAAAAATAAAAAACACTGAGATTTTTAGATTTCTTCATTCAAAAAGGCTTTTAAAATGTCAGTGAAAATGAATCTATTTTAGATAAAGAGACAGAATAAAACTCTTTCTAAACGTACTCAAAAAAATTGAAGATTTACTATAGGGCTGTCAAGTTTTCCATTACAGATAAATTCTGCATCCATTGGGAAATGATACTATGTATATATTTCCCAGATGAGTGATTTATATTTTGCATTATTTACATTGGTCTGTTTTTTGATTTATGATTGTTTTGAATACCATGGGCATATATACGAACATATTTATATTTAACGTATATTATATTTAAGTATATTATATTTTATACTGGCGATTAGTTCGAAGCATAATAAATAATATAAAAATAGTTTCGTTTTTCTCGAAATATCAATAATTAAAAAGATTTTGCTCTAGTAATGACAATCCGGGCACATACTGTAAGTGGCAATAACATTTTATTATAAGCTATACTTCATATTTAGGATATGATATGTCGTAAAATAACCTCTAGGGAATAATGGAAGGACATTTTAGGCTATTATAGAATAATTTATAATTTATAAGGCTTGCGTCCAAATAGATTTTACAGCAGTAATCTAAAATTTTGAATTTTAGGACACTACTAGTATTAAAGTGATTTTCGTGATATTAGAAAATGAAACAAATAAATGACTGACAAAGGAAGGTAACGAGACAACTCTAACGGACTTTATATTATTATTTTACTTTTAATGTATCTACATATTAGTGTTTAGTGATTTGCTAAATATCTATACTAATCTATACTAATATATAAAATCCTTAAATGACTGACATACTGATTAATCACGATCCTGCTCAAACCACTCAACGTAAGAAGCTCAATTTTGGCATACAGATTGATTCTAGGGTGTAGAGGTTCTATAAGAAGGGATTTTTTGAAATTCCAGTTCCAAGGGGGTGAAACCACCCCTCAAATATTACAATATTTTTTATTTAAAAAACGATCAAGCTTCCGAAAAAACGCTTAAACACGTATATTTTATTTTGTTTTTTACATATAAGATTTTTTAAAAATGTATACAGGGTGTTTCAAAAAATTTGGTCATTGATTAAACACGATCCTGCTTAGAGCGCTTGACGTAAAAAGCTGATTTTTGGAAAACGGATTGACTTTAGGGTGTAGAGGATCGATATGTAGGGATTTTTCGAAACTCGAATTGTAAGGGGGTGAAACCACCCCCCAAATATTAGAATATTTTTTATTTAAAAACCGGTATATTTTATTTTGTTGTTTTACATATTTTAAGATTTTTTAAAAATTTATACAGGGTGTTTCATAAAATATGACCATTGAGGAATCACGATTCTGCTTAAACTCCTTGACGTTTAAAGCTGATTTTTGGCAAACGGATTGACTGTGGGGTGTAGAGGTTCGATAAGGAGGGGTTTCTCGGGTCTCAAATTCCAAGAGAATGAAAACGCCCCTCAAATTTATATGCCTTATAATCCTTACAATATTTGTTATTTAAAAAATGGTTAGTCTTTCGGGAAAACGCTTGGACATGCATAATTTATTTTGTTTTTTTAAGTATTTTGAAATTTTTTAAAAATAATACAGGGTGTTCCAAAAAGTTGACCGTAAAAAGTTGTTTAGTTGGCTTGAATATGACGATTATTGACATTTACCGTAATATTTTACATATGAAATAATAGTGATCTCCATTTCTAAGCGAACTCTAACGCCGTTCTTTGTTTAATCATGTAATATTATATTAAATTGTTTAATGATAGAACATTCGAATTATTTCCGTACTGTACCTAAAATCGGTTAATCTATGGATTAATCCGTAGTTCAAGCAACACTGTCACCGGCAACTACTCGGAACAGTATTTTTTATCCGCTACGCTGTAAACGATTCAGCGCGCAGCGGCGCAGAGCTACACTAAATCTCGGACAGGCTGACGCTAACGTCAGCTATATCTGGGACATGTTTTGTGTCACAAAATTGCCCATAAGGTTGCGCATCTTCTTATTTTTTCAATTAACGATATAACTCTAGCCAATAATAATTATTTACATGGGATTATCTGTTTGTCTGATAATAATCTCTCGATTGGAAGGTTCTGGTGCAGCCTAACATCCTGAATGAACTTGAACTAAAAAAAAACTCCAAAAAGCAAACCATAATCATAACCCGAACTGATCCCACTCAAAATTCATTGCAGCGGAGCGCGATGGGAGGCGTAGCCGTGTAATTTCCATTTTGATGTTGATTTATCTAGTATCCATTTTTAGCCGGGCCTCGAGAGGCCTCTGGCGGAAATAAGAAATATAACGAAGGTTACGTCAGTATACGGAATCAGGGTCAGATTAGGAAAGAGCTGTCGAGCAATTTTCCACTCAATTACGTTGAAAATGTTTTTCCAGCTCTTGATATACTAGATTTACGTTCAATATAAATATACTTGTTCATTTTACTCATTTTATTGGAAGTAGAATATTATTAAAACATATTTTAAGAGTCCATTTCACTAGTCCGAAAAGTAGCAAAATAAGCGTTTGGCATTTAACATTTAATGTAAAACTGGCTAGGTATTTTTACACAAATGAAGAAGGCAATTAAAGATAAAGGATTATACTATATCCGTATTGTAGCACATCTTTAGACAACTTCTTTATTTTTTAAATTTTGATGGTCGAACATCAACAAAATATTCCTTATGTTTGGACTAAACTTTCTCGGAAATAAAGACATAATTTAAAATTCCCTTACAATATGGAAATAGATTGAAGTTTTGTGATTACAGTGATATATAGGCAATTTATATAGTTTTGTAACAAATTGCTCGCTGTTTTATGGCAAATGCTGAAGCTCTGCAAACCTTAATCAAGCCTTAATCAAAGCACGTGTGTTTGGAATTTTGGGTGTGGCTTGTGGTACATTTTTCACAACCATTCTAGAGATTTTTTGGTTATCCACTTGTTATACTATAGGCTTGGTTCATTCTCCGCCGGTGCTGCCACCATCAGAGAATATCGTAAAAAACTAGTATAATATACAAATACACGGGTTTAAATAGCGAGTAGACGAAAAATCGATTATTTAATTATTCTAAAAATGTTAGGTAGTATAATTTGTGAAAATTCTAAAAATAAAAATAAAAAAGTAAATATTTTGATATCTTCAGAATGACTAACTAGTATTATAATTTATTATTCCAGTTAAAAAAAACATTTTTTAGGTGAGTTCAACTACGGTAGTGAGCATAGTTTTAATAACCGGTTTTGCTAGTGGGGCTATAACGATTTTTTTTAAAGGTACATGATTAAAATTTTAGATGTTCATCAAATATTTAATCACTGGTTGATTAAAAAAGTATACTATTAATATTGCAAATTATACTTTATCCTCTCATAGTATATGTCTATTTAATTTTTTGATTATGTAACGAGCACTTTGTTTACTCACTTGTTTCGTCGAACTGCTTGAAACCATTATTGCTTTTGATCAAATCGGTGTGAGAAACTATGAAGCTATAAAATGTTGTTTCGGAAGACTTGAATATCCGGGAAAGTAGAGTTATTGAATGTTATCACACCTAACAACACCTTAATTACGCTCTCCTTTAAGCGTTACCATTTTTTCGGCATTTTTATTAACATTTGAAATTGTCACAACACAACACGACGCGCTACGCCTAGTTCTAATTCTTTTTCACTTATTGTTTACTACCCAAAACAGCGTTACATCACACAAACATGGGACCTGAGCAACTAGCAAAAAAACTTAAATATCATGACAAAACCACGATTTTAATATTATTTTAATGCGATCAACATAACGCACAGTGCTTCGTCCCATGGACAAAAATCGAAGAAAAAAGGTAAAATTTACTAATATCTGAATATGTAATTTTATACTTATAGCAATGTTCAACCATCCTGTATATTATTTTTCATAAACAGCGATTTTTGTTAGCAAATATTTTCACTAAAAATAAATTTTGCGATCATTATCTTATCAGTGAAAAGAATATCATTCATAGTAGTTCTGTATATTATGGAGCTAAACGGTACGTACCATAGACTTAAAATAAAATATAGACTGAACATCTCATTCATAAATAGCTGGAACATGCGGTCAGACAATGCCTTGTTATTGTTGTGTTATTGTTTTAGGTTATAACGAGTGCGACACGAGCGATAGATAGGTTGTCTCTGTCGTAACGGTCGTTCCCTGACGACTCTGTCGAGAAATACAACACTGTCTTTCGTTTCTCAAGTACATCTGAACTCTCCGTATCATAGCTGGGTAATTTTTTTATTTCAATGAAGCTATAATTAAATTAAAAATATATCGTATTTAAACTTTTTTATATTTTATTAAGATTTAGGACAGGTTTTTTTAAATAAAAGTTTAGAAAAAACCTCTTAGAGTCCAAAAAGGATAAAAATAATAAAATACACGTTATAGAAGTAATTTTATAATCGAAATTACGTAATTTTTGAAATTAATAATAAATTATTTTTTTAGTCAAACATTTGCAACCCCTAATATTAATCAAAACAGGATCTATTCCACAGATATAATAGAACCGGCGACAGGGGGAGAAAAAAAATATGATTGTTGTAGTTTTTTTTCTTGTTAAGTGATGTCTTATTATGTAAATTAGAGAAAACATAAATCTGTTCCATTAAAGCAAGGAAGGTGATAGGAAGTGGATAAAATGAAAACTACATTTATTTAACTCGGTACTGTCTTTATTATACCGGGTGCGTCCCAAAAGTGGCTCATCCCCATAATTTTTTTTATTTTCAAATAAAAAACAAGATTTAGTATGTTAGTATATGACATAAATTAGGATTGATTGACGCATTCAATTGTTTTTGGTCACTTCCTGTTTCACCGGAAATGACTATAACTTTTAATTTTTAAACGGCACCCTCGGTATATTTCTACTTTATTCGATAGACACTCTGAATAGAATGACATATCATATGTCAACTTTTGACATTTTCGCATATGGTTTAATTGTAATTGTACACGCGGTTCATAACGGCAATTTGACTCGAAATACCAAGTGTGTGGTATCAATATATTCATAAAAAAATGCTTTTTCCAAATATGCTAATGAGTCACCCTTGTTCCATTTGAAAAAATTGACATATGTATGATTAAAAATACGATTTGTACATCTTTTAACCGGCCTAGACAAGACACGAAACCTATTAGACGATCAAAACTATTTTTCCAAGACTCCTTGATTAAAACTTTTTTTTAAAAGTTTACAGTTGAGGGTTGGAACCTTTGGTGTTACACAGCAAAATAAAAACACTAAATCACCACAATACACCAAAACACTTTTACTTTTACACTGGACGCGCGTTTCGCTAACCATGTTAGCATCATCAGCAGATGATTATAAACTGAGTCAGTTAGTTTAGTGTTTTTATTTTGCTAAAACTTAGTGTTTTTAACAACACCATGGCACCCTGGATTGAAATTTAAAATACGATTTGTTTTTAAACGACAATGTCAAAAGTTGACATATGATATGTCATTCTATTCAGAGTGTCATTTTTTATCGAATAAAGTAGCAATATACCGAGGGTGCCTTTAAAAATCCAAAGATGTAATCATTTCGGTGAAACAGGAAGAGACCAAAAACAATTGAATACGTCAATAAATCCTAATTTATGTCATATACCTACTAACATAAAAATCTGTTTTTTTATCTGAAAAAATAAAAAAGTTATAGGGGGTGAGCCACTTTTGAGACGACCCGGTATATTAAAAAATATTGTTTCATAATGTAATATCATTTTAAAATTCTTGTATGTTATTTTAGATTGTGAAGATAATTTTAGAATAAACCGGAATATATTTTTAATAAAAACATTATTAATTATTAACAGGGTTATAATTATTATGATTTTGTTACAATGTAAGTAAGTAAATAATGTAATGGTAAGAGAAAAAATTCAGATTTTACATTTTACTAAAATATTATCTAAATAAGCGCCTTTCTACAACAACGCTACTGACTCCTAATGGGTAAATTGAGAGTTGCCTACCGGTCGAAAGTCGTTTCAAGATTTAAATGGATTATTTAAGTCAAATTTCTTGCAAATTTGGCACTGGCGAACCATATTTTATAGTTCTTAAACAGAAAAAGTCAATAAAATAAACACTTAAGGGCTACAACCTAAGAAAATGCGTTAATACAGCCGGGGACATAGCGGCAACAAAGCTTTACCGCACACGTGCGACGCGTACTACAAGGTAATAAATGAATGAATAGGCTCCCTCGCCTCTAATCGGTGTTGTCATATTGTAAAGAACTTATCCTTTTTAAACAGTATCCGACTTATAATTTAGTAGTATAAGGACTATTTAATACATCTATGGAATATTAAAACCTACTTTATTAAACTGTAGTATTAATATCTCAATATATGTGTATAACAAGAAAAAAAAATATTGATAATATTAAAGACGTGACAACATAGGCTGGATGAGGAAGGCTCGATCGACTGTACCCAGAAGTAAACATGTGTATAAAAAAGATTGTTTGACCGCGTTGAGATGTAAATAGTGTAGTCTATATTTTATTTTAAGTCTATGGTACGTACTTAATTGAAAGCCACTATGGATATTGTTAAACAAGGTATGTACTTTAAATTTATTTCTAAACAAGTTCGTGATTGTTTAGTTTTTATTTATTTTTTAAGATGATTTCTAAATGGGTATAAAAATTTTACGTTTTCAAACTTCAAAAAGGCATTTAAAAAAAACATATCAAAACATCGTATTTATTGAATATTTTTGTTGTCATATTCATACACTTTTAATTTTTGTATAGTTCACCTGCGTCTGCTTGCGACGAACTTTATTTTATAATACTTTTCAGATGGAGTAAAATTGATAAGCAATGCCGATCTGGTTAATACTTGGCTTGATCATAAGGACAAGAACTCAAAATTATTTGTATTTCAAAAAATGTGTTCTTTATTAGATATTGATGAACCTTCCAGTCAAATGAGACACCACTTGTGCATGAAAAAGCTCACTATGTTGGAGCGAAACGTTGCATAAAAAAGTTTCCATCTTTCAATTTATTATAAAACCTCATACTCAAAAAAAGGAAAAAATAATATATGGATATGGTCCATTAAAGAGGTAACTATTAACATCCGAACCCCTCATACCAACAAAAAGAACAGTAACAACGCGAAAAAGTAACATATTAGAAAATAATGTACAGAAATATCTTATATGTGAGGATACTTAATCTACCTGTGATTTAGATACTATAAACACGGCATATAAATCACATGGCAGGCTAACTCGCTTTGGCGGCAACGCTACGCGCATATCCTCGCGCATGCCGCCATTTGCGTTTCCATCAACAGAAAGTAACCAGTGTCGTAGTTTTTTCAGCGACAACACACAGTTACGGCAGATTCGAGTCAGTAGCGTGCGGCTTAATTTATTTTGATTTTTTCTTGAGTGATATATTTTGTTTTTGTTGTTTTATTTTTGTTTATTATTGATATATTTGGTTTTTCTAGTTTTATTTTCGTTTCTTATGTAATATAGTTGCCAATAGGTGCCCGGTGGCGTAGAGGTACAGGCTCTCGTCTACCAATCTCAAGGTAGTGGGTTCGAATCCCACACCCGGCATTTCATCAGCCGACAATTTTTATTAAAATAAAAATGGTTTGGGTACCTAAGTCGACTCAGCCTTAAATGAGTACTTGGGATTCACAATCCTGAGGTAATAATAGGCGGTTGAAGCGTAGTGCTAGCCACATTACCTTCCTTTGTATACCGAACGGCTCTAGTATGGCAAGCTGTACCTTGCTACTCCCAAGGCGTCAAACGCTATATACGGGAGCTATTATTATTATTATGTAATATAATTTGTTTTAGTAGTTTTATTTTTGTTGTTCAATAAAAGTTTCTTTCTGTTTCCTAGAGATCCTATTAGGTATGTATATATGTGATTAATTATTTTAACATATTTTAGTTGTGAAAAAAAAAACAGTAGTATACATATTAGGACATTCAGCTAAATAGGAAGATCTAATTAAAAATCTTAACAAACTTTAATAGTAGTATGATTTAATGTTAAATATTTAGTAAAATAAAATTTAATGTTGTATCTAGAATCTAGACATTAAAAATTAATTTTAAAAATCATTATATTATTCATTTAAATATAATTATAAAAATAAATAAAATGATTATATCAAAAATAAGTTAACAATACATTTTTAGGGCAAGAACATGGGCAATTGCAGCTAATAGAGAAGACTTGATTGAAGATATAAATAAGGCCCACAAGTACAGGTTGCGTTCTGTTCACTTTGAATTTAAAATGTTTACCAATTCACTTTGTAACCGTATAAAATACAATGCGGTACCTACTGTTTCCTGCCATGAAAAAAATAGAAGTTTCTCAAAAAAAATTGTGGATTTATTAATTTGTGAAATTTGAATATTAATAAAATTTGCTACGCCCATTGATGGGCATAATTTGTACGTAGCCTCTTTATATTGTTCAATAAATATTTTATTGGTATTTCTTTAATTCTTGTTTGTAACTCCTGGCATGTTTTTGTTAGTTGCATGTTTTTTAATTTTAATTGTCTATTCTCTACAGTGAAATATTTAATTGATTTTTTCATTTTTACTTTTGGAGAAGTATGCGCCGTTAACTATTCATTTGTTTGGACAAAAGTATTGTAAATAAAATTCAGTTTCAGTCAATTACAGTATTTTTTTAATACGACCCTGTCGTATTTTCTGAGAAATTTTTTGATACGTTTTAATCCGGCCCTGACTAGGAAACGATAATGGCGCCGACAAGGTCAAATTTTATAGAAATTTTAAACAATGGAATCTGAGTAGAGTTGGCCTGCCGATTGTTTTATGTGCCGTGCTATAAATTTGGAAGATTCTGTCAGCAGTGATTCTTCCGAATCAGAGTAGTTACGATCTATGCATTTTGTTGTCCTAAAGTAAATTTATAGTATCTTAAGTTTTTTTTTTCATACTATAAATTATTATTTCCTTAGATAGAACACAGCTCCAACATTTTTATTATTTATAAGATTTTTTTTCATAAACGTGGGACTAAGAATATCATTATTTAGTACAATGAAAGTACTCATCATTTGTGTCAAATAAACCTAGCTTGAATAAATTGCCTACAATAAAAGAGTAGTTTTGCATTTTTGTCCTCTAGAGCCATATGTTCGAAGCACTGTGTGACGGTGCGGCGGCGTGTACTATATACTGATAATTTCTGATTTTTGCCATTGAAGCGCTGTGGTCGGAATTTGTTGAACTCAGCTGAAATGCACCAAGCCTATAGTATAGATAATAATCAGTTAAAATCATTTATTTTTATGATTCTCCGGCCTCAAACTATGTAATTCCTCTCTCACCCACTCAATTTCCTCCATTTTTTCCCACTTTTTCCCATTTTCTAATCGAGGGGGAAACGGTAAAATAAATTGCGCGTAAACCTCGAACGAAAATAGCTTCATTAGAGATTTGCATTTTCCGAAGATCGATCATTGAATTATGGAAGGAAAAATGGCGACATAATGAAAAGACATCAATGGAAAATTAGTAGTGGGGGTGGGTGCCGGATGATGGAGCGGTCGGGCGATGCGAAACAGGGGGGACGCAATGGAGAACGACCGTCTACCCATTTAATAATTTTTGGGGTGTCTTAAAAATAATGAAATGACGGGGAGGGAAAAATGAGCGAAGACCCGAAGAAATTGCAAAATTTGTTTTTTATGTTTTCGAGAGCTTCATTTTGTTTTATTAAAGAAAGGTTTTGAAATGATTTTTTTTTCTAAATTGGTAATTTTATCTAAGTGTGATAAGTGAGGAAAGGAAGCCTGTGAAATAGTTTTGTAATTAAAGATTAGTTTTGCAAATTCATAACACCATAATAAAAGAAAATTAATTTCGAAAGGGTGACTCAAGAAAGTGTGAGTGGATCGGGGTATTTTTTTTAATGAAACACTCTGTATATTATTGCATTTTTGGCATCCGTTCAGATCACTTTACATAATCCTAAGATATGAGTAAATATATTTCAATAGTTTCAGACTATTAATAAATAGATAAAAAATATATTCAAGAATAGATATAAAAAAACGCACCGGAAAATTTTTTCGTTTGGTTTAAAGTTTTATATTTTTTTACCTTTAGCCTTAATTTCAAGAATTTTTTTTAGCAAACTATATCGGGTGTTGCATCGTCGAGCGGGACATAGGAAATCCCATGTAAATTTTAATGGGGTCAATTATTAGCTTCCCTAATTATTTTAGAGAATAATTCTATTTAGGTTTATTGAAGAGCACTAAAACACACATTCAAAAGAATAACTTTAGATATTTTTGATTAGCCCGTTTACGAGTTATCGTCGATTCCTTTTTAAATATTTCTCCTTTCTTATGGCCCTATATTTACTTATGAGCACCAGTCAAGGTAAAAGATAACTGTCAAATGAAGTTGTCATTTCAGAAATTTATCTATTTAGTGCTTTATTATTATTATTAAAAACTCATACCTACATCGAAAATATCAGCCATAAATTACACTACCGAAGAAAAAGTATTGATGATTAAATGGTATTAGCAAGGAAATAGTTATCAAAAGGTGTCGGACCTGTTTGCTACTCTGTATCCGAATAGACCGATACCTGGAAAATCTTCAATCGCAAGAAATATCCAGAGATTTGAGACCAAAGGTACCCTAATAAATAACTGCAGATGTGAAGCAAGGCAGGAACAAACAGAAGATGCAAGAAATGTTACCGACTTGGAAGTTTTATTGTGCTTGGAAGAGAACGATGGAAATATAAGCACAAGGAAACTTGAGGATGAAATAGGAATAGATCACACTACAGCGTCGTTTCGAATTTTGAAACGACATAAATACTATTCCTTCAAATATGAAAAGCACCAAGAGCTACGAGATGGGGACGAAATACGGCGGCAGGCGTGTTGTTTTGATATGATGGAAAGAGCAAACACGGATAGGAAATTTTTAAAAAACATATGTTTCACTGACGAATACACGTTTATCTTAAATAATGAACCCAATGTTCAAAATTATTGATATTGGAAGAAAGAAAACCAACACAGGTTTGTCGAAACAAGGATGTAATATCCACAGAAAGTAAATGTTTGGGCAGGGATATTCGGACACAATATTATCGGGCTATTATTTCTTACGCGAAATTTAAACGCAGAATATTATTTGGAACTACTCGAAAATTATATTTTACCTGCTTTACATGATGCCGCTAGGGAAAATCAGGAAGTTTGGTACCAAATGGATGGCTGCCCGGCACATAGTACCCTGGCTGTTCGGGAATATTTAGACGTTATTGGCCTAAATCATACAGTAAATTGGCTAGCCAGGTCTCCTGATATTTTGCCAAATGATTTCTTTCTCTGGGGCCATTTAAAAAACAGGATATACAAGGATAAAAAATACCCAAATCTAGACGAGTTAAAAAATGTTATTTCTGCCAAATGCAATAGAATTTCAGTTTACCAACTAGAGAATGCAAGAAGAGAATTTTACGATCGCCTGGGTTATTGTCTAGCAGTCTATGGAGGAATATTTGAACATCTTAAATCCTAAGGTTCTAACAATTTAATAGTACATAAATTAATAAGTTATTGAATATTGTAATAATACTATAATTAATTGATTACTTTATTTTACTTTAATTCATATTAATTTGTATTTATAAATACATCTTTAAGATTTCCGATGTAGGAATATCTTTTAGGAGTATCTTTTACCTTTACTGGTGCTCATAAAATACAGGGCCATAAGAAAGGAGAAATATTTAAAAAGAAATCGGCGATAAGTCGTAAACGAGCTAATCTAAAATATCTAAAGTTATTTTTTTGAATGTGGGTTTTAGTGTTTTTCAATAAACCTAAATAGAATTATTCTCTACAATAACTAGGGAAGTCAATAATTGACCCCATTAAAATTTACATGGGATTTCCTATGTCCCGTCCGACGATGCAACACCCAGTATATAGTTTGCTAATCAAGCAAATAGGGCAATATAACATTTTAAACTTAACCAAAAATGTTTCCGTTGCGTTTTTTTTGCGTCTCAGTGTATAAAATAACTAGCTTTTTCCTACCTTGAGTACTGGGAGCTGCTTGGCTGTCTGTGAAGATGGCAACTTCTTGGCAATTGGCAATTGTTTCTTCTACACAATAATGACGATTTGATTTTGATCGCGTTTCACCCTGTAGAAATACAAACCTATTACTTATTTAGCTGTTAATAAAATTTATATTACGATAAATGCATGCCTGTTAATTGTTATTGTTATTATGGAGTTTCGAAATTGTTTTGGAATATATTATATTATTATTTTCCAAATAATTCTTTTTATATTTAGTTAACAATTCGATATTGTCGTATAATAAACATGTTTATTACATAAATATTTTATTGTACTTATATTGATACTATTAATTAATGTTAATGAATTTTTACTCGCTATAGCTGTAACGGAATTTACAATATAAATTCCAATAACAAATATAATTTTAAATAAATATTTATGTATTAAAAATTGATATAAAAACAGTACAAAAAATATATAGCAAATTTTATAAAATAAAATAGATATTTTATTTCAGTTATTTTGTACCGGGTGTCCCACTAAGAATAGCTCTCGGCTGTATCTCGGAAAGTATTAGCCGTAGGGCCTACGGAAAAAAATATTTATAACTAAAGGGGCTATGAGAAATTGCTGGAAATTATTTTGAAGTTTGTAAAACGGCCGCTAGGTGGCGCAACTGCTATGGAAAATAGGAAAATAGATTTTTTATAGAATTTTGCCTAGATAATGGGTATTATATATAATAGCCTCATAATCTTCAGTAAATTTTGGATTTTTTTTGTTAGAACTATTTTCCCCTATCTGCTAAAATAAAGTGGTGGGGGAAGGTTAGATCTATTTTTATTTAAATGTTAATAACTCCGGACTGGATGATCAGAATCCAACAAACGAGGGCTCGTTTAAAAGAGCGTTTCTTACTCTATATCATACCATAAAAATAATAATAATAATAAGGTTTTGAACGTAGACGCTAGAGGGCGCTTTCTTACAATTTAACAAACATAGCGCGTTTTTTCAAAAAAATTAAATATGATAGTATGTGTTATTTGAGCTGATAGTAAAGAGTAGTAAAAGCTTAAAAAGTCAGCGAAAACCGCATCTTGATATCTTCTTTCAAACCGAAGATATTAGCAAAATTATAATAAATACCAAAAAATAAGCCCTTAATTACCTTATTTTTACAATACAGTATCAGTTAGTGATGGGCAAAACTGTTATTTTTAGATAACAGTTGAAACTGTTATAGTTATTTACAAAAAACAGCTTAAAACAACAGCTTAAAAATAACAGGTTTCTTTATTTTATTGCTAAATATCTGAAAGAGTATGAGGCGGTCACCGCCAGGCGTATTAACGCACTTGCAAGTTGCAACAATGACGTGGTCGGTGGTAGTATTTCCAGGGTGTCATAACATTTCTAAATATCGATTGTTATCTAAAATACCTCTCTAAAAACGGTGGTTGTTTACAAATAAGCGCTGTTTACAAATTGCGATATAAAAAAGCCAAAATGCCGCCACTCGTCTATACCTATACATTCCGATCTACCTACGCCCTGCCCTTCGATTCGCGTAGATCCTGAAT